>NC_057415.1:42210478-42510478 GCF_019320065.1 Cervus canadensis | reverse complement strand
TGCACTCAACATGCCAGCAACTTTGGAAAACTCAGCAGTGGCCACAGGACTGGGAAAGGTCAGTTTTCATTCGAATCTCAAAGAAAGGAAATGCCAAAGAACGTTCGAACTATCACACAATCACACCCATCTCACATGCTAGCAAAGTAATTCTCAAAATTCTCCAAGCCAGGTTCCAAGAGTACATGAACTGTTAACTTCCCGATATTCAAGCTGGATTTAGAAAAGGCAGAAGAACCAGAGATCACATTGCCAACATCCCCTGGATCATTGAAAAAGAGAATTCCAGAACGTTTACTTCTGCTTCATTGACTGTGCTAAAGCCATTGACTGTGTGGTTCACAGCAAAATGTAGAAAATTCTTCAAGAGATGGTAACACCAGAGCACCTTACCTGCCTCCTGAGAAATCTGTATGCAGGTCAGGAAGCAACAGTTAGAACCAGACATTGAACAATGGACTGGCTCCAAATTGGGAAAGGAGTACGTCAAGGCTGTATATTGTCATCCTGTTTATTTAACTTATATGCAGAGTACATCATGAGAAATGCTGGGCTGGATGAAGCACAAGCTGGAATCAAGATTGCCAGGAGAAATAACCTCAGATATGCAGATGACATCACTTTTATGACAGAAAGCGAAAAGGAACTATAGAGACTCTTGATGAAAGTGATAGAGTGAAAAAGTTGGCTTAAAACTCAACATTCAGAAAACTAAGTTCATGGCACCCAGTCCCATTTCTTCATGGCAAATAGATGGAGAAACAATAGAAACAGTGTCAGACTTTATTTTTTGGGGCTCCAAAATCAATGCAGATGGTGACTGCAGCCATGAAATTAAAAGACATTTGCTCCTTGGAAGAAAAGCTATGAGCAACCTAGACAGCATATTAAAAAGCAGAGACATTACTTTGCCAACAAAGGTTTTTCCAGTGGTCATGTATGGATGTGAGAGTTGGACTGTGAAGAAAGCTGAGCGCCGAAGAATTGATGCTTTTTTTTTTTTTTAATTCATCTGTATTTGTTACAACTTTTTAAAGCAGAATGTGACTTGAGCACTACATTTCCATTCACAAAACTTGCTCCAAGTTACTTTTCCAGCGGCTTTACAACATGCCTGAGCAGGCTTATAAGTTTGCTACTCTAAACAATATTTTTCTTTGGAAAACAAGCCCTATGTACGGACAGCGAATCCAATCAAGTTGGTTCAGCTTAACATACTAACTTCTAGAGGCCTGGCACACTTGTTAAAGCAAATTTTCATCTTCTGGGATATACTTTTTAAAACTTCCATCCCCTGTAGTTATGACTGCATGTGCCAGAATTGATGCTTTTGAACTGTGGTGTTGGCGAAGACTCTTGAGAGTCCCTTGGACTGCAAGGAGATCCAACCAGTCCATCCTAAAGGAGATCAGTCCTGGGTGTTCATTGGAAGGACTGATGCTGAAGCTGAAACTCCAATACTTTGGCCACCTGATGCAAAAAACTGACTCATTGGGAAGGATCCTGTTGCTGGGAAAGATTGGAGGCAGGAGAAGGGGATGACAGAGGATGAGGTGGTTGGATGGCATCACCAACTCAATGGATATGTTTGAAGCTCTGGAAGTTGGTGATGGACTGGGAGGCCTGGAGTGCTGCAGTCCACGGGGTCGCAAAAAGTCGGACAGGACTGAGCAGCTGAACTGAACTGATGAACATAGCGGCGCACTTTATCTTTTCAAATTCTTTTGTTTTTTTTTTTTTGGATAAACACCCAGGAGTGGAATTGCTGGGTAATAGGATAGTTCTATTTTTAGCTGAGAAACTGCCATAGTGTTTTCCATACAGGTGCATACGGTAGCTGCACCAATTGACATTCCCGCCAACAGTGTGTGAGCGGCCCCTTGTTTCTGCATCCTGACAGTTGTCTGATGGCTGCCATTCTGACAGGTGAGGCGATGCTTCCTTAGTCTGTTTGTAAATTAACTAACTCATGACTACACTAGGTCTTTGTTGCTGCACGCAGGCTCTCTCTGCTTGCAGGGACTGGGGGCTCCGGTTCCCAGGCTCTAGGGTGCTGGCTGAGTAGCTGTGGTGTGTGTGCTTAGCTGCTCCAAGGCTCGTGGGATTTTCCAAGACCAGGGATCGAACCCGTGTCTCCTGCACTGGCAGATGGATTCTTATCCACTGCACCAGCAGGGAAGTCCTTCCTTAACATTTATATTCTATTTGCATGTGTTCGTATTAAACATACATGACAAGTTACCTGAGAAGAATTACAAAGAATAGTTCAGCCAACAACCTTGAAAGTCTTTAGTTGTCATCGTGACCCCGCGGCCTGTGGTCACCATTTCCAGTTGGAAACCTTCCCAACTTCCATGTACAGAACTATCCCGTCTGCTCAGGCGTCCAGAGCAACACACTGCAGCCTTGGGGCTGAGACAGAATTTTGTCCTTTTGGTCCTGGAGCTGGGCTCGAAGATGACGATGTCAGCAGAGCTGGCTTCCCAGAGGCCTTCCTCCTTGCCCTGCAGACGGCCTCCGTCCCGCATGTGCTCACGTGGCCCTCCCTCTGCAGGTGTCCCCGGGGTCCTGAGTGGACTAGGGCCACCCAAACAGCCTCATTTTAATGCAGCCGCCTCAGGAAAGGCTCAGCATCCAAACCCAGTCACACCCTGTGCCGGGGGCACGATTCAGCCCCTTGCAGCCTGCATGCTCGCATGCAGCTCAGCGTCCTCCAGTTGGGCCCTGATGACTGGACAGGCTTGTCCAGGAAGTGCTCTGTGCCCTGACTGAGCTGCTGCGCTCCCCCCGGCACCGTCTCGTCCCGTCCTGAGTGGGGTAGTTCTCCTGCATGTCCACCAGCCCCACCACCCTTCCCAGATGCCAACCAACGTCCCCTGCCTGGGCTCTCAGGACCCCACACCCTCCGCGAGACATGCAGGTGGGTCTGTTTTCTACCTGAAGCCCCTCCAAACTCAGGGCAGGGTGCGCCGTGGCAGGATGTCAGCACCCCAGACCTAAGACACTGCCTGTGGATCGAGTCACCTATGCCAACAAATTAAGACCCCCCCCACCCCAGCCAAAATAATGCAGCTAATTCTCAGGCCCTGAGGAGTTAAAATACCGCTAAAGAGCAACACATCCCTGACTGTAAGACCCTGATTTCTTGAAGCTGCTGAACTGCAGTGGTGCCTGGACTGACTTCCCTGGGGGCCCTCAGCCCCCACGACCCTAATCCAGGAGATGCTGGCAGGGCACGCCCGGCGCTGGGATATGACAGGACACATCTAAACCCCAGAGGGAACACAGGCGCAACTGAGGCCCTCGTTAGAGACACAAAAACATAAAATCTCCCCCAAACAGGAAACCCAGATTGCAGCTGGAGACGGACCAGCAGGAAATGTACGCACGTGAACATGAAGAGCAATCAAGAGCCAACTGAAAGGCTCCCCCCAGCTGCAAGCTGGGTGCCTGGACTGGAATCCACCAAGGCGGCTCAAGTACTGAGTTCATGAGCGATACGTACCTTTACATGTTATAGAAACACACAGAGAAAAACCCCTAACTGGTCACCTTCTCAGGATGACAGGGAGCCAATCTTAGCACTTATCCTGGCTTTCGTATGTGACCTCTACCCCCTGGAACCAAAATCAGATGAGGGGACGGAGCTTCTGAAACCATTCCAGCTAATAGACAAGCAGAATGACAGGGTATCAGCCTTCTGCCACCTGTGAGATTTAACGGACCCGGGCCCTGAGCGCTGCAGCTGCCCGGGCGGGAAGGATGAAGCCGCTGCCGCCTTTTGATGAGCGCCCGGGACACACACGCCCATGGGAGGGGCCCACTGCCAACAGGCGACAGAGGCGCGGGAACACGCTGGACGGCCCAAGACGGGAAGTAACAGATCTCAGAGTGGGAACCGGCAGGGCGGATTGCTCAGGCTCTTCAACAGATAAACTGTAGGGAGACCATGGATTGAGGCAGAACCTGTGAATTAAAGAAACTCAAGAAATGTCAAGTTAGCGGGCAGGGGAGGTTCAGGAGGGAGGGGACATACGTATCCTGAAGGCTGGTTCCTGTGTTGTGAGGCAGAAACCAACACAATGTTGTAAAGCAATTAGCCTCCAGTTAAAAATAAATTAAAAAAAAAAAAGAAACATCAAGGTAAAGAATTAGCAGACTAAATTGCCCGGAGAAAAGCAGGAAGTCGCCTCTGTAGAAGTGGGGTTGGTTCGGGGAGGCGGGGGGGTGCTGTGCATGGAGGCGCCAGGCCAGGTTTTCTTTCTTGGCCCGGGGGGTGGTCACAAGGATGTTCGCCTTGCAGTAATCGTCATAATGGTAACGGTGTTTGTAGTAGTAGTAACAGTAATTCAATAAGCTGTCCATTTATTTTGTATCATTTTCTGCATGCTTTTATGACAAAATTTCTAATAGAAGAAAAAAACAACGTTAAAGTTTTTCATTTTCAAGGTGCTTTTAACAAAAATAACCAAAGACACTTTTACAGCATTCATCTACAACCACTGTCTTCAGACGCCGTGACCGCGGGAGCAGGCGGCCCCCCTCATGCCCACCAGGCGCAGCCACGTCCCCTTGGCTGGGCATGGGTCCTGGGTCTTGGTCCTGGGTCCTGGGTCGTGGGTCGTGGGGGGGGCTGCACCTTCCTCCAGCCCCACGAAGGCACAGGTCCACCCGAGAGTCCTGACTCCATCCCGCCGACTGGAAGGCAAATGAACGCTTTCAGAAAACACCTAGACTTCTCGCCTGCGTTTTTAAACCCGTGACGACCTCGTCCTTGTGAAACCAAGGCCCTGACATTTTTGTCCAAACTGCAATACAGCTAATGAGAACAGTATCAAGCCCGATAAAGCATAATGCTAAGATCTCACAAAATTCTCAAATCTGAACGGATGTTCAGTTTATGAACCATCCAACCGGCTTTACTGCACACACCACAGACCGCCAGCCCGCCTTCTGGGTTCAGCCTGAAAGGCGGGTCTGCCCACAGACGGTGGGGCCCAGCCTGTAGCTGTATTCTTCACCCCGGAAAGTAAAGGGGACACGGGGGGACAGGGGCCACGGCTTAGGGTTTCCAGGAGCTACAGCACCTGCTCAGTCTGCGGGCTGCTTCGCGCCTTCTCTCGCCAATCTGTCCGCCTCTTCGTTGCCTCTGAATCCCGAATGGCCAGGAACATGCATCTGTTAAGTAAAATGTTTCCTTTCATTCTTACCAGTGTTTTACACAAGCAGCACATGACTACACGCTCACTGCAGTAGGAGCCAACCCCTCAGAGAGGGCGAGCGCGGGGCCCCCTCAGCCCCCTCAGCGCAGCTCGGAGCAGCCCAAGGCGTGTGCCCACCGCACCCGAGCACCAGACGCGCCGGCAGAGACCCACTGTTTCTCCCAGACGGGGCTTCAGCGCTGTGTTGGTTTTTTCCCACTTAATGGTGAGCTTTCCAGGCAGAGTAGAGGCATGGATGGAATGTATGTCTCACACACACACACCCCCCCCTTACTCTCCCTCAGGGCTGCTACACGGAAGGGGTGCCCTCGTGTAACTGAACCACTGTTTGCACTTAGGTTGCTGAAAGGCAAGTTTACTAATTTTTTTATTTTATTTTTTGGCTGAACCTCAAGGCTTGCGGGACTTAGTTCCCGGACCAGGGATCAAACTCATGCCCTCAGCAGTGAAAGCACGGAGTCCTGACCCCCGGACCACCAGGGAAGTCCCTGAAAGGCAAGTTTAAATGTCAAACAGGTTGCCGAATGGTCAAGAGGGTCCTGGGCTGGGAGAGCCAGGTAGGGTTGAGAAAGTGACTGGACTTTTAACTTTCAGGGAGAATGAATATATATTCTCCATTGGATATGGATACATATACATCCAGTGTATATACAGGGCCGAGCCTGCTGTCCACCTGAAACTACCACCCCATCGTTAATCAGCTATACTCCAACATAAAACAAAAAGCAAAAAAAAAAAAGGTAATTTTAATAAAAGTGACCTAGCATAAGAAAAAAAATCACATTACTAAAGTTTTAGCACGCAACTACGTTCTTAACGAGACACATTATACATTGGTTTAACTGACGTGACAGCCACCCCAAAGAAACCAGGAGCTGACGCTCACAGGCGGCTCTCGCGGTGGGCCCGCCTGCAGCAGCAGCACTCCTCACGGGGCGCTCTCACACACACTGCCGTCCGTGTCGCTGCCGCCTGGACCCAGGTCATCACGTCACTCCCCAAACCACTGCCGCTCCAGCTCATTGATTCCCCTGGTCCTCGCAGCCCGAGCGGCGAGCGTGCGGCCCGGCACTCACCCACTGAATGTCCATGCCCCGCGCCAGCCGCTCCAGCTCCGCGAAGTCCTCCTTGTTGGTCACCTCCTTCCCGGTGCTGGTCCTCCAGCCGTTCTGCTTCCAGCCCTTCACCCAGGTGGTGATGCCTGGACGACACGCACGCTCAGAGGTCCCTCCCGCACGCGCAGCTCCTCCCTCCTCCCTAGACGGCCCTCTGACCGCCGCTCCGCTGGCACCCGAGTCACTGTCTGGACCTTCCTTCCCACGGGGCCGTGCGCTGGCTCCTCCATCCCTCCACTCAACCTACAACCTGCGGCTCTGGGGCTGAGGCCCCGCTTCCTCCCCGCTCCTCCACAACCCCACAGCCCCTCGCAGTCGTGGTCCCACGTGCAGAACTTCCCAGAGGAAGTGCACATGCCCATCACGGCCGAGCCTCTGGGGCCAACCCCGGACCAGTGCGGGCCTCCTTCACCCCCAACACACCAGCGCCATCCCCTACCGCCTGGGTCCCGCCCTGACACCACACCTCCTCCAGGGAAGGAAACACCTACTGCCCTGCATAATTATTCCAAAAACCCTAGGAGAAGGCAAACGTGGCCGCTTACCGTTGATGGTAAACATACTGTCCGTGCAGAGAACCAGCTTAGTGATGTCCTGAGCCTTGGCTTGCTCGATGGCTTTGCAGGCTGCCTTGAAGAAACACACCAGTTTCATGCTGAAAAGACCATTCAACTTTCGACACTGTTGCTCAAAATTACCAAAAAATTTAAATTCCTTTTCCTGTGCTAATTGTAAAGATAATATTGTTTATGTGAAATAATGCTACACATACAATTCTCCTGTTTAGACATCTATTTGAAACAAGTTTTATCATTTTTCTAGAAATATCCTGTTCATCAGGACTGTTATTGCCCCAAACTTCTGGACTCTGAGTATCTTACATACACGGAGAGTAGAGAGTTCGTTGATATGTTCTAGTCAACAGGTAAGAACGATAAACTGACACATTTGGTAGAAAAACAGATTCAATAACTTACATGAATCTCTGCTCTTTGGTTTGTCTGTCGCCCAGGAAGTCTAATTCCTACATTTCTGGTTTCAAAACAGTACAAAGGAAAATAAAATTATAACACTAATTCTCAAAGTGATTCATTCTATAAGTCTCTTAATGGCTAACAGGCTTGTATACATTTTTTAAATGAAACATGAAAGCATCATTCAAGAACACAGCGTTTAAAAATCAAACCAAGAAACCCTACATTTTATTGAGAAGCGCTATGGTGTGGTCTTGTAGGGGAACCCTGGACCAGGAGGCAAAACCCGAGATTAATTTCTGGACCTGAAACTCACCAGCGTGTGGTCCTGGTTGGGTACTACCCCTCTGGATGCTCACACCACCCGAGCTCGCCACCCCGTGGAGGACTCAAGGCTAAGTGAGGCATCAAGCGGAGGTGGCGGACGGACAGGCCAGGAGGCGCGAGAGCAGCACGCCGCGCGGCTGACCCCGCTCCCGCCGGGGCCGCTCGGGAACCTGGACACCGGTGAGCGGCTACTTCACAGGGATCCAATCCCTCCTTCACGTGAATTCCGACCCGTCAGTTACTCAAGTTCTTCCGCACGTGGGGCAGGCGTATGTGAACAATCTCGCTTCCCCTCACCCTGACTCTCTGCCTTTTGAAAACCACGGGTCACCTCTAAGCTCACTCATCTTCAAGAGTGGCGGGGACACAGGGTCCCAATCTGGTGAGCCGCCCCTGGTGCATCCTTGCGAAAACCACTTCCCAGGGGCTCGGGACCCTCCTGCTAGCCCTGCCAACGCCTCCAAATAATCAAACAGTGGCAGACGCTGCCTCATCCTTTCCCAGGTTTTGAAGCATGACTCAGTTAACTGTGAAGCTTAGTAAAAGCCGCTTTTCTGGCTTACTTACAGAGGATGGCCCGGCCCCCAGTAAACGCCGATTCCCGCTCGGGCCCTCTTGCGCCCGTTACTGGAGCAGCAGCCGTCGGTGTAGACGACCACAGAGTCCCCTGTGAGTGGGAGACCGAGTGAGCGTCAAGGGATCAGCGTTATGAAAAACTGGAATTCATCTAAAAGATTTACTACAGTTGAGTTAGCATTCTACTTCAAGAGGGTATTTACGCTTCAGAAGTTTTCTGTGCAGGAGAACATTACTAATGCCGCACGGGGGCACTTGACACTTCCTGCTTGGAATCCACTCATATTTCAGTCCTGCCTGCTGGGCAAGTTCAAGTGAAAGCGATTGCTCTGTAAACCCAGAACCTGCTGCTGTTTACAATGCTTGCTTCAGAGGCCAACAAGCAATGCCACCGCCCCCTCCCCACAGGGGTCGGGGGTGCGTTTACCCCCGAAGCGGCCCCTGCAGACACCAGTGCCTTGACGGTGATGAAGACCTCCCTGCCTGAAGGGCAAGTCCTCTGACAAATGCGGACCTAACTTTTGTCTTGGGCCTTTTGCTACAGTGAACTGTGGTTCTGTTTGCTTCTTTCCACCAAAAGAGTTTGATCAACACACCAACGCTGTATAAAGAACAAGGCAGAGCAGGAGTGACTCTCAGGCCGCTGACGGCCAGCAGGGCACTCAGCAAGGCCGGGGGCCCTGGGCTACCAGGCGCCGGGGAGCAGGGGTGTGGGGCAGCAGAAGCCGTGTCTGTGCGGCGTGCGGCAGAGGGCAGACTAAACAGGCGAAGGCAAGCGGGGTGGAGGTGAGGCGTGAGAGGGTGGGGCTGGGAGCCTTGGAGACCACGGTCTAGTGAACGAGACGCTCAGTATGACGGCCTCCTGGGTCCTGGGCTCTGTGCCCACTGTGAGGACCCATCAGGCACTGAGTCGGGGACCCTCGCACTTCAGGCACCTGCTGGTACGCTGGGCACACTCATCTCCCAGTCACCCACAAGTATCTGCCTCACTTGATCTAAACCATTTGATTCTGCTTTTCATATAACTTCAAACACAGTTTCCACACGGTCTGACCAAACTTTTTTTACTGGTTCCCCTTGAATTTATAATTCCCTTGAATAGTACTCTTGCCTGGAAAATCCCATGGACGGAGGAGCGTGGTAGGCTACAGTCCACGGGGTCGCAAAGAGTCGGACAGGACTGAGCGACTTCACTTTTGAATTTTATTTATTTTTTTCACTTTTGAATTTTAAAATGGCTTCTTCTTTGGGAAAACTTGGAACCCCCAAATACACTGATTTATATAAAAATTGCTACTTATTCGTGTTTTTTATTTAGACATGTAAAAGACAAAAAGGAGACTCATGTACCGTAAGTCACTAAATATAAACACTTGATTCCTAGAGTTAAAGGCACAGGAGACACTCACAACTATCTTGCTTCACAGGAGACGACAGAATCATGTCTGTTTTGCAAAGACGGCACGTAAATGCTAAGATACTGGCGCCAGTCAGCATGCAAAGGAGCTCTGTCCAGGGCCTTTCTTATCTGGAGAGCTGAAGTCTTTGCATTTTTTAGGGACCAGAAATACTGTGTCCATAGAGAACAATGGTGTTTACAAAGATCACAGAGTTTTTTATGTGTAGCTTATATAACAGTTTTCAGTGAATGTCTAAAATTCTAATAATTCTGCACCATTTGACTGATTATAAAATAGTGACCTCAGAGATTTTTAAATAACTTTTTCAGGTAAGAATGTTACACATCAGCTCAAATTTCCCTTATGAAGTGGAAAAAGTTTTTACACATAAACAATTACACTACCAAAATTTTAAAAATTCCAGACAGACATACCCATGTAAGAAAAGGTGTCTTTGCTAACTGGAGGTGGTGTCTCTGTGCTCTGTCTCACGTGCTTTGCACACGGCTCTGCCTTTTCACCCTCATCCAAGGGCTCACGGAGTCGCTTGCTTGCTTTCACTTGTGGTTCTTCTACGTGTTTAGTTTTTTGCCCTGAAAGATAGAGTCTATTCAAAAACTGGAAACAACACAACATGAAATGATGGAGAATCCAGAAACTCACCAAGTCAGGCGTAAACACCCTGTGTGGGGCTCTGTAAAAAGGGAAAGACTAATGTCCTGGAAAATGACTCTAAATTTTCCTTAAGAAGCTCCACAAGGGCAGGGTGAAGACCACAGCAAAGCTTCTGCTAAAGAAGAACGCTGGTCGCCATGCAGACGGTAGAGATACCATGGGTGCTAAACCCTCTAGGGCTCAAAGTTTGAAAATCTGAGAGGCTCTTTCCCAAGAGAAAACAAGGACCCAGTTTTTCTACATAAGCTGAGAACAGACAATGGGACATATTAAGAAAGGGAAGTGGAAGCCAAAAGGTATCGGGGTTGGGGCCCCGCAGGGACAGCACTGGTGGGCACTGCACGGGGGGTGGAGGGGGGGCACTGGCCGAGCGCTCCCTCCAGAGTGGACCCGAGGGTGACCCTCAACGGATACTCATACCCACTCAGGCTATAGCTCGCTTAACTCTTTCATGTACTTATGGCAGCTGACGCAGAAGAACGAGACCAGGATTCAAACAACTGGTTTCTATCTGAGCTCTACCTTTCATCAGCTGTGAACTCCGTCAAATGACTTCACCCATCACAGCCGCTGTACAAGGAGGCACTCGGTGACCTGAAGCCGCTTTCCCTGCACTTCCCTTTCATGGAGCAGAAATAAGAACACAGAGGAGATCTCGAAAACCACCACCTTAACCCAACACTGGAAGGCATTTCCTACCCTAACCCCTAAACCAGTGCATTTACTGAGCACTGACTAGACAGGCATCGGCTGAAGCCTCCTGCCTGGCACAGCCTCTCGCCCCACACGTCTCAGAGGAATGCTAAGGCCAGCCTGGCAGAACTGGAGGGAAGTTTCCACTACCTCCAGAGCAACACTGGTATTTCCACTCTGATGCACTTGTATTTCCTCATATTTACCTTGAAAATACTCCTCTAGGGGACTTCCCTGGTGGTCCAGTGATTGAGTCTGCTTGCCAATACAAGGGTTACAGGTTTGATCCCTGGTCTGGGAAAACCCTACGTGCCCAAGGGGCAACTAAGCCCCTGCAGCACAACTACAAACGCCCACGCGCCTGGGGCCCATGCTCCACAACCAAGGGTTATCCCCACTTACCGAAACTAGGGAGCATGGCCTTGCATCAAGGAAGACCCAGCACAGCCAAAAATAAATCTCAAAAAAAAGAAAAAGGACCCAGCCAAGACAAGACTGATACTTCCAAACTAGCTTTCTATACCAAGCTGATTTCCCACCTGGGGAGAAAATGGAACTGTCACATCACACCCTTGTTGAAAGGCTGCTGGCAGATGGAGGCGGCAGCAGCCACACAGGAGGGTGGGTCTCCTCTACTTCGGAAACTCACATTTCAGGGCAGATTCCTAGCAGGACCTGCCTCTCCCAGAACCCCGCTCTGCCCAAAATGGTCACGACAGCCCAGAGGAGCACTTGTTCAAAGCTTGAGCACCTCAGTGAGCTCCAGAGACTGCTCAAAAGAAGCTGATTTGAAATAGTCTCCTCTCAGCCTTCATCCACTGCCGTAAAAAATGCCTGAGTAAAGTTCATGAAAATAAAAAACACTTCTTCAGGGTAGGTTACAGTTTAAACTTTTGTGCTCTAAATTAGTCACTCTCAGTGTCCCTTATGTTAGTCCTTAAACGTCAATTAACTACTTTCTAACACGTGAACTGGGGGAAGTTCCAATTGCAGGACTCCGTCTAAGGTAAAAAGGAAATGCCACAGAGGTGCATGCTGGGAAAAGAACTACATTCGTCATTTTACAATTAGAGCCCATTCA
This sequence comes from Cervus canadensis, assembly GCF_019320065.1. NCBI lineage: Eukaryota > Metazoa > Chordata > Mammalia > Artiodactyla > Cervidae > Cervus > Cervus canadensis. The sequence goes on along the minus strand of NC_057415.1, from coordinate 42,498,415 downwards.
ACCCACGAACAAGAGCGCGTATTCTCAAAGGCGGGATCAAGCGCAGTGAGGGCCTGGATGGGCGTCTGAGTCCTGGCTTGTCTCTAACACTGTTACCAACAGCAGTCCCCAGCTAAAATGCTTTCAGCCCACTTCCTAATCTGTAAAATGGAAACGACCAAAATACCTCCTCTCTGTGTTTAGAAGAGTAGCTATATAGAGCATAGCAGAGGACAGAGGAGCCTGGCATGCTACAGTCCATGCAGTCACAAAGAGTGGCAGACTTAGCAACTGAACCACCACTGCAACATATAGATCAAGAGAATCCTGGGCTTTGACAAGCTTTGAACAGGCTGCTGCTGCTGCTAAGTCACTTCAGTCGTGTCCAACTCTGTGCGACCCCATAGACGGCAGCCCACCAGGCTCCACCATCCCTAGGATTCTCTGGGCAAGAACACTGGAGTGGGTTGCCATTTCCTTCTCCAATGCATGAAAGTGAAAAGTGAAAGTGAAGTTGCCCAGTCGTGTCCAACTCGTAGGGACCCCATGGACTGCAGCCCACCAGGCTCCTCCGTCCATGGGATTTTCCAGGCAAGAGTACTGGATTGGGTTGCCATTGCAGTCTCCGTTCAACAAACTAAAATGTCACAAAGATGTGAGCTGTACCTCCTGAATCACTGGGGCTTGCAGACCTTCTGACAAAGGCCCAGGCTTCCTCCTCTGTGGCAAACTTCTTAAATCTGGCTGCAGGAAACCGGTCCACCTGTGCTCTGCATTCATCCCTGAAACAAAAGGCAGTGTTACCACCTTCCCTGCTCTGTTATTTACCCTACTTTTTAATGGACGACTTTCTCAGGTTGGGAACAGTGTGAAAAACGGTGAGGCTGTCAGCTCCTCAGAGGCAAAGGATCATGCCTTAGTGTTTGTAGTATATCTTGCATGTCCAACCCTTCACCCTGTTTCATGCTATGTGCCAGCCAGACAGTACACTCACACCATAAGTAGCCTTCCTCAAAGCATATTAGAACTTTTGAGTCTTTAATCACTTCATTACAACATAGAGATCAGCTTCTGAGGTGCCTCCTCCTCACAGCATAGCTGCAGGGGGAAACACTGGGCACTCACAACACATACACAGGTAACAGACCTCGATAATGCAGGGGGAAGAGTCTTGGTCCTGGAATCATAACACCTGGGTTCAAGACCTACATCTGTCACTTACTCGCCCCCTGAATTTCTGTAACACAGTAACTGCACCCAAAAATGAGAATCCCATCTAATTCACAGGATTGTTATGGGGATATAAACACTAGTTGACAAGAATTTCTCTTTTTAAAAGCAGATGACATTAGGCGTTGAGCTCCATTATGTGTCACCGTTTGGGAACTCTTTGCGTGCAAAAGAAGGGAAGAAGTGAAGTGATGTCACTCAGTCGTGTCCGACTCTTTTATGACTCCATGGACTGTAGCTTACCAGGCTTATCAGTCCATGGAATTTTCCAGGCAAGAATACTGGAGTGGGTTGCCATTTCCTTCTCCAGGAGATCTTCGCGACCCAGGGATTGAACCTGGGTCTCCCCCATTGTAGGCAGACGCTTTACCGTCTGAGTCACCAGGAAGGATTAAATAGAAATAATCCTCTGGTCACCCCCTGACTGTAAATGACGTTTCTGATACTCCCAGCAAACACGAAACGGAACCGAGGCCGACGACGTCAGGGCCCCCACGCGCCTACCCCAAGAGAGGGCCGCGCGGGCTCCAGGGGGTGACTGCCGCCCCCTCGCCGCGAAGCCGCCCACACCGCCTTGGGCCGCGAGGTGCGGCTTGCTCACCAGGTCAGGAAGACTCCGGCCTTGCGGCCCCTCTTCACGGCATAGAACATGGCAAGACTGCGGCAGCTCGGGCTACTGCAGCCCACAATGGCCAAAGCCACTCTGTGCACCACGCCCAGGAGTCGGGTCATCGCTCATGCCCGGCCGCCGCCGACCACCTCAGCTCCCGGCCGAGCGCCACCATCACAGAGCCCGAACTTCCGGCGGCGGCGCAGGGAGATGACGCAAATCCCGGTGCCGAGGGTGGGGCCCAGAGCCAAGCGCTCTTCTGACTCGTCAGTTTGCCGGATGTCCGTGAGGACGAGACCTGGGCGGAAGTCGCGGGGTCCGGGCCCAGGGGACAGAAGCGGGGGCAGGGACTTCCGGGGCGGGGCCCCGCGGAGAGGTCTGGGGGCGGGGCCTGGTGGGGGCCGTGCCGCCCGGCTCTCGCCCGCCTGCGCCCCTGGTAGCCGTTCAGGGGGTCTGGTGCTGTGGTGGGCGCTGGAGGCTCTGCGCGCTGGGCTGGTCCCCAGCCCCCGGCCCCAGGCCAGCCCTCCGTCTTCCGGGGCTTTCCCGGGGTGCGGGGTACACTCGGGGCCAGCCAGGCACGCGGATGGGCTGGTCTACTCACCCACTGTTGTCCTGGCTGGAAAGACATTGGGGTCTACAAGGGAAAAGAGGGGTGGGTGCGGCAGAGAGAGAGAGGGGGAAAGGGGGTGAGCCCGCACCCCGCCGCCGCCTCCATGGCCTCCTCAAGTTGGGGGGGGGGGCACGTTGCCCCACCTCCACCCAGGCGCTGTAACCAGAGGGATGTCCAGTACTTAACGCGCTGAGACCCAAGGGGAAATTTATTGGAACGCTAATGTCTTAGAATATTCTCTTAGACTATCAGTTCGGTCGCTCAGTCGTGTCCAACCCTTTGTGACCCCATGAACCGCAGCACTCCAGGCCTCCCTGTCCATCACCAACTCCCAGAGTCCACCCAAACCCATGTCCATTGAGTCGGTGATGCCATCCAACCACCTCATCCTCTGTCGTCCCTTTCTCCTCCTGCCCTCGAACTTTCCCAGCATCAGGGTCTTTTCAGATAAGTCAGCTCTTCACGTCAGGTGGCCAAAGTATTAGAGTTTCCACCTCAACATCACTCCCTCCAATGAACACCCAGGACTGATCTCCTTTAGGATGGACTGGTTGGATCTCCTTGCAGTCCAAGGGACTCTCAAGAGCCTTCTCCAACACCACAGTTCAAAAGCATCAGTTCTTCATCACTCAGCTTTCTTTATAGTCCAACTCGCCCATCCATACATGACTACTGGAAAAATGATAGCCTTGACTAGACGGACCTTTGTTGACAAAGTAATGTCTCTGCTTTTTAATATGCTGTATAGGTTGGTCATAACTTTCTTTCCAGGGAGTAAGCGTCTTTTAATTTCATGGCTACAATCACCGTCTGAAGTGGTTTTGGAGCCCAGAAAAATAAAGTCAGCCACTCTTTCCACTGTTTCCCCATCTATTTGCCATAAAGTGATGGGACCAAATGCCATGATGTTAGTTTTCTGAATGTTGAGCTTTAAGCCAACTTTTTCACTCTCCTCTTTCACTTTCATCAAGAGGCTTTTTAGTTCTTCTTCACTTTCTGCCATAAGGGTGGCATCTTAGACTATAATCTACCCAATATTTCACATTTTGTTCTGTAAGCAAATGGACTTCTTTAAAAGTCCTCTCCATTGACAAGCCTTCCTTTTCAAATAATAATTTTAATCTACCTAATTTTCAAAACAGTCCATCCTAAAGGAAATCAGTCCTGAATATTCACGGGAAGGACTGATGCTGAAGCTTCAATATTTTGGCCACCTGATGTGAAGAGCCGGCTCAATGGAAAAGGCCCCAATGCTGGGAAAGATTGAGGGCAGAGGAAGGGGATGACATAGGATGAGATGGTTGGATGGCATCACTGATTCAGTGGACAAGTTTGAGCAAACTCAGGGTGATACTGAAGGACAGGGAAGCCTGAGTGCTTCAGCTCATGGGGTCAAAAAGAGTCAGACAGGACTTAGCAACTGAACAAAAACAACAACTTTCTTGAAGTCTTCAGTTCAACAAATGTTACTGAACACCTATGCTGTGTGACCCAAGCCCCGGGGATACAAAATTGACAAGACAGAGATAGGCCTGTGAACAGACAGACGACATCTCAAGAGAAAAGTGTGTGCCAGGCAGGGGGAGTGAGCCAGTGCCTGGGGGGCCAGGGAACGCAGTAGTGCAAGAGTAAGATTTGAAGGATAAAAGGAGCGTTCACTCAGGTGAGTTAGGCAGAGAAGGAAGTCTGATAGTCCAGGAAGAAGGAGCAGCAAACGTGTGATCAGTGTGTTCTTGCCTGTGAACTCAATAAATACCCATTTAAAAAATTTCAGCTTTACTAATTTAAATTGGCTCTTGTCCATTGCTCGTCCCTGTTGTTATTGCACTTCAAGGTAGCTTCTTTCAAAAAAGTTGCCCTTAAAAATCAAGTAATGATTGATGGCCACATCTCTTCCGTGAATATATGATGAGAGTTAGGGACGGACCAGTGACCGCTCTCAGGAGCCCGTTCTTGAGATTGTTCATTCTCCCTTTGCCCAGGGCCTCGGGAGCTCCTGTGGCCTCCTGGTATGCACAGACCAGGGCCTTGGAAATGTTACTTTTGACCTACTTTCTTTAGACGCATCACTCAATTACCTCCTCCCAGTGGTACAGGTTAAATTGTGGACACAGGTGGCACCTGGAAGAGCTGACTTCTGATTGAGAAGCTGAAGTGGAAGTAAGTCAGGGCAGTGAGTCAAAAGCAAGTACCTTCAAAGCTTGAAAAGAACTGGGATTGTCAGCCAGGTATGAAATGATAACAGTTGTGCAGGAGATAGACACAGCTGTGGACTGCAGTGTTGCCTGGAGGAGGAAAGAGGCTGGGCCCCTGGAAAAGTGCTGCCTGACTGCTGCCCGCCTCCCACTAGCTTGACCCTTGGGTCCGACCTACTTAATTAAGACTTGTTTTTTCGTGTAAGTTAGCTGACTGTGGTCCTTTATCACAGAGTACTCATCATCCCTACAAAGTTGTTTGAATTATCTGAGTATGTTCAGAAAATCATCTGAGTGGCTTTCTGCAATTAGAAAACTGTTTCTTCTGGCATTTTTGTTGACTGATAACTGTAAATGTTTTTTTATCTTAATCTCTGGCTCCAAGCGTGTGACTTTACTTACCCTGGGCAAAAACTGGCCCATTCTCAATAAGGTACTGAGCCCTGGACCAGAGTCGGAAGATACTGCCTGGGGATATTTGCCCAGGGGTGGGGGGTGGGGCTGAGTGGCAGAAGTGATGCAGTGCGGCTGTGACTCGGCCCCCCCAGATCTGCTGCTCTCTGCCCCTGAGCTGTGAAGTTCACAATGTTGACTGAAAATTTCAGCCCCACAATTTCCAGCTGTATTAATTCAGTGAGTTGCTTAAAGTCTCTGTTCTATGGTTTGAAAAATGGAGATGCTGCTGCCATGTCCGGTGGCTGAGTATCCAGACTGTGTGTGGATAATGTGGTCGATACACAGCGTGTCCACAAACGCACCAATTCTTTTCATCTTGTGCGTGTTTCATGAAGATGCCCAGGAAAAATGGTGTTGCATTTGATGAGATATATTGAAGATGAGCAAGTAATCAGTTTGTGATAAAAATCAAATGTATTAATATTTCTATAATTTAGATATTAATATCTCAGCAACCACCATCTGCCTACTGATAGTTCACCAGTATTTCTACAGGCCACCTATTGTAATACGGGAAAAGTGACCTTGAGACTCTCCAGAAGAAGCCAGTGACCTCGCTTCAATTAAATGCATAAGATTTTCACATTCATTACAGGCTTGCACATTTATTTTACTCACATGCTCCTTACATTGGCTGATAGATAATACAATAAAAATCCTGCCAGCTCTAAGTGGAGGGGAGAGAAAACCTTCTGTTAAATTCAGTCCATTAATTCTTGATCAGACAGGCAGGTCCATAAATTCATTTTACAGTCAAGGACTCATCAGTAACTCATCTTTTGTCATTTTATTATGAACATCAGGAGTTGTGATCTGCAGGGAAGGGAATTGTTTAAGTCTAAACTCTCTCTCCCCCTTGACCTCTAGGCTTTCTGCCTCACAGAGCTAAGATAAAGCATTCCCAACACAGGATCCCTTCTCACGGGGACTTTTATACAATAAACAAGTTAACTTTTTAAAGGAGAACTGATCTTGATTGTTTAACTGCACCCTCTGCCCTGGCAGTATTCTGTCCTGGGCCAGAACTACCCAGTGTAAAAAGTTAATTAGCAGAAACCTTAAATAGACCTGGGAGACCAGAATGGGATCTCTCCTGCCCTGCGACAATGGCAGAGCCCAAGAGGAAGAGGACTTCTCTTCTTTCCCGGCAGAGACTCGGCCAGCAAACAGCCACAGACTGTCTTCCACAGCCCCCCCGCCCCCACCTCCCTCTTCTCCATAGAAGCACTCTCTTTCCCTCACTGTGCCGGAACTCCACATGGCTCACCACGGTGGCAGATCCTGAACTGCACTTCTCTGCTGACCCCGAATAACCCCATCTTTGCTGGAGAAATACCTGGCAGTCTGTTTGTTTAAGGCCATCACTTTTCTTGTCCCTACAGGGGCCAGAGAAGGCTCCAGAGCATGTCTAGTATTGCAGCCACGCATTCCGGGAAACACTCACTCAGAAGGACAATGCAGATAGTGGAGTGCAGTTTGTTACACCAGCGGGGCCAAGGCAGAATCTCCTCTTAGCCAAGGACCTCGACCAGTTTTCATGAAAACCTTATATACCCTAAGCGTACGTGCCCAAATCCACCTCCCCTAATTCCCTGAAACTAGTCTGAATAAAGGAAAAGAAAGATACACTCAAACTTAACCCATGATTCATATGCCTTAAGCCTAGGTAGTTAACAGTGGACAATTATCAATAGGCCTGTGGTCATACCCCCAATAAGCTTAATAGAATTTATGATTCTATTTGGTTACACAGATAATTAGGGTATTCTTTTAGGCTACAGAGAGTCTAGGTATGAGCCCTGAGGCTCTTCCTTCCGGGGGCCTGGTTTTCCAGTTGGTATGTTTCCATAGATACTGGGCATGTAGCTCAAAATTCACAGTCTGGCCCAAGATGGAGTCCTGCTTTCAAGATGGAGCCTATTCTGTCTGTTTCCTCCTTCACTGGGTGAGCAAGGAGAGGTGGTACCCATGTTGCCCCATTGGGCTCACTGCTTTCCCTGCTGACCCTGGAGTTTGAAGGTACATCTTTCTTGTGGATCCATGCTCACAGCCTCTTTGTGTGTGAGGTCCTCCAGGCTTTATGTGGGATCTCTGTAAAGGCTTCTTTCCAGTTCAGGCCTTGCTCTGTATGTGAGTTTGCCTTTGGCACTTCAGTCTCATCTTGAGATCAGACCATTTCAACCAAAGCTGGCTGAAAATGCCACTGGCCTGGTTCCTGGGAAGGGGTGTTTCAGACAATGGGGGCTTCCCAGATGGCTCAGTGGGTAAAGAATCTGCCTCCAATGCAAGAGATGCAGGAGCCGTGGGTTTGATCCCTGAGTTGGGAAGCTCTCCCAGAGGAGGAAATGGCAACCCACTCCAGTATACTTGCCTGGGAAACCCCACGGACGGAGGAGCCGGGTGGGCTACAGTCCAAAGGGTCCCAAAGACTTAGCGCAGCACATAGCACAAATTCAGACAAAGTAGTGCTGAGTTTTTCCGCCTTTGGCCTTTTCCTTCTGGACAGAGACATTATTGCACTGCCAACTGGGGAAAATTGAAAGCAAAAGGAGAAGAGGGCGATAGAGGATGAGATGGTTGGATGGCATCAGAACTCAACAGACATGAGTTTGAGCCAGCTCTGGGAGATCGTGAAGGACAGGGAAGCCTGGTGTGCTGCAAAGAGTTGGAAGACAAGACTTAGCAACTGAACACCAACTGTGTATGGGAAGATGCAAGAGTCTGGGCTCATTGAAATCATTCCTTTCATATGCATCTCAGTATTTTCACACCCTGATTTCCTCAGGGCTCACTATAAGGAGAAGCTGCAGTCTGATAGCTTCCCCTGGCTGATACTGTTTCCTTCCTGAGTTCCCTCAGGGCTGGCCAACTCACCTTCAGAGCTGGCTGCAATTGCTGATGACTGTGACATTCTTTGTTTACTGATGTGGCAGGCAATATTCCATTTCTCAATATCTCCATTTCTTTAGTATTCCAGTTAATGAAACAGGCCAGTACCTTATCCCTTTCACTTGAAAGAAAAACAATTCAGGGACAGTAACGCCTCAGGATTTTACTGAGAGTCCTCATTCTTCACAAATTCTGAAGGCTGACCCGGGTGTTACACACTTCCCAAGGTTCTACTCTGTTGCAACATATAGATTTGCTTCTTTGCTCTCCTTCTTGAGCCTCCCCTCAGGAAGACAGCATCCACTTGCTAATGCTTTTATCCATAAAGGGACCTAGGATTACCAAAGAAAAACAGCAGTTTTTCCAAGCCAAGGCTCGACACTTAAGGCATCTGCTATCAGAACAGATGAAAAACCTGACCTCTCTAGCACTGAGTGACCTTCCTCTGACTTCTGGAAAGTAGATCTTCCTAAAGAAGGGGTGCTTTGTTGTTCACCCCCCCTCAACAGACACTGCTCTCCGGATCACGGCCCAGATGTCCTTTAATCCTGGGACGTACAAGCTCTGTTTCCACGTAGTACTTTCCTCCTGCAGGAACTCGAAATAATGTACTGACTTGAAGGTTCCTGTGGAATCTTCTTAAAAATACATCTTTTAATGTTCTGAACATTAAAAGGATAATAAGGGAATATTATGAACAATTCTACTGGCATAAATTCAACAATTTAAATGAAATGTACCAAACTGCCAAATTTCATCCAATATGAAATAATCTAAATATCCTTGTAACTTTTAAAGAAATGGAATTCATCATAGTAAAAACCCCCAGAAAAAGAAATCTCCAGCCCTGATAATTTCACAGCTGAATTCAACCAAATGTTTGAAGAATTAACACTGATTCTACCCAACTGTTTTCAGAAAATACAAGACAAGGGAGCACTTCCCAACTTATTTTATGCTGGTATTAACCTAAAACCAAAACCTGACCAAAACAGTACAAAAAAACAAAACTAGAGACCAATGTCTCTTGTGAATAGACATTAAAAATCCTCAACAAAATATTAATAAGTGGATGATAAACTAAATGAGACTAAGATGATGAGCCCAGTGAGAAAGAATTATACCCCATTACCAAGCAGGGTTTATTCCAGACACTCAAGGAAGGTGCAATATTTGAAAACCCATTAAAGTAGTCTACAACATTAACAGGCTAGGAAGAAAAACTCACATGATTATACTAATTGATGCATAAAATGCACTTGACATAATCCCATTTATGATAAAAACCCAGAAAACAGGGATAGAAGGGAAATTCCTCAAAAATAAAAAACATCTACAAACACTTAATGCTGACATCATACTCACCGATGTGATGAAAGAGTGCTTTCCCCGAAGATGGGGAACAAGGCAAGAATGTCCTCTCCCACCAGGCCTTCCAACAAAGTCCTGGAGACCAGAAAGAATGACTGGATGAACTTCAGAGTGCTGCTTTCGTGGAGTGGGAGACACAGAAGCCAGGTGGAAAAAGTGGGCAAAGGAATGGAAATGGTTCATCAAGGGGGTTTGAAATGATGACCCAGGTAAGATCACAGGTCAGCTCTATTTTCTCTCTTCCACAAGTTCCAAGCTGACTCCAGTGAGATTATCAGTTGACCCCTCTCCCCCTAACATTAGAGAAGTATCAGTTCAGTTCAGTCACTCAGTCGTGTCTGACTCTTTGTGACCCCAGGAGCTGCAGCACCCCAGGCCTCCCTGTCCATCACCAACTCCCGGAGCCTATGCAAACTCATGTCCATTGAGTCGGTGATGCCATCCAACCATTTCATCCTCTGTCATCCCCTTTTCCTCCTGCCTTCAATCTTTCCCAGCATCAAGGTCTTTTCCAATGAGTCAGCCCTTTGCATCAGGTGGCCAAATTATTAGAGTTTCACCTTCAACATCAGTCCTTCCAATGAACGCCCAGGACTGATCTCCTGTAGGATGGACTGGTTGGATCTCCTTGCAGTCCAAGGGACTGTCAAGAGTCTTCTCCAACACCACAGTTCAAAAGCATCAATTCTTCCCCACTCAGCTTTCTTTATAGTCCAACTCTCACATCCATACATGACTACTGGAAAAACCATAGCCTTGATTAGATGAACCTTTGTTGGCAAAATAATGTCTCTGCTTTTTAATATGCTGTCTAGGTTGGTCATAGCTTTCCTACCAAGGAGTAAGCATCTTTTAATTTCACGGCTGCAATCACATAGAGAATATACATAGCTTTAAAAATCTGAAATGAACACAATCTTAGTAAAGGTTGCTTGAAATCTTAGAAATCACCTAGTGTAACATTCTTGGAGAAGGCAATGGCAACCCACTCCAGAACTCTTGCCTGGGAAAATCCCATGGATGGAGGAGCCTGGTAGGCTGCAGTCCATGGGGTCCCACAGAGTCAGACGCGACTGAGCGACTTCACTTTCACTTTTCACTTTCATGCATTGGAGAAGGAAATGGCAACCCACTCCAGTGTTCTTGCCCAGAGAATCCTAGGGATGGTGGAGCCTGGTGGGCTGCCGTCTATAGGGTCGGACACGACTGAAGCAACTTCGCAGCCACAGCAGCAGTGTAATGTTCTAAGCATTTTCCACAGCACCTGGCCCATGTGGATAATTGCTCTGGTAAATTCGACAGATGAGGAAACTGAAGTTCAAGTAGATTATCTCCCCACAGCCAGATACTGTTTGCTAGGTTGGAAATGCCCTTCTCCCTAGTGACTCTTTGGAACCCCATGGACCGCAGAACGCCAGGCTTCCCTGTCCATCACAAACTCCCGAAGCTTGCTCAAACTCACGTCCATCGAGTCAATGATGCCATCCAACCATCTCATCCTCTGTCCTCCCCTTCTCCTCACCACAGATTAATTTCATCTCTTCCACAGAATTCCCTGGTTTCTTAAAGCATGAGTCCTCCTGCCCCCCTTTACTCATCTTACCCGTGTGTACTGTTATAACTTGTCATTCTATACTCAGTCATACAATTTATGTTTTCTTCACTAAACTTCCTTGGTGAGCTTCCCTGGTGGCTCAGCTGGTAAAGAATCCACCTGCAGTGTGGGAGACCTGGGTTCGATCCCTGGGTTGGGAAGATCCCCTGGAGAAGGGAGAGGCTACCCACTCCAGTATTCTGGTCTGGAGAGTTCCATGGACTGTGTAGTCCATGGGGTTGCAGAGAGTCGGACACGACTGAGCGACTCTCACTTTCACTCTCTAAACTGCCATCTCCCAAGGGCAAGGGTCCAGTGGGTTTTCCTTATAGCTAGTACAGAACACACACCTAGACAATTATTTGTGAATTGTATTTTTCGCTCCTCTCTAGGGCAGGAAGTCCTTTACACACGTGTTTCAAGTGACAGGATAGTAAGCATTTTTCCAATAAAAAATTCTTCTGTGTTGAATTCTTGACCCACTCTCAGGCCATTTGCCATCTCCGAATCTTTCACCACACCTTGACTAAATTCAGCTTGAGCCCTGACTTTCCCTAAGCATCCCTTGTCCTCTTCCTGGAATCGCGCCCTGTTTGGCCCCAGGTCTTTGCAGATGGTGACTGCAGCCATGAAATTAAAAGACGTTTGCTCCTTGGAAGGAAAGTTATGACCAACCTAAACAGCATATTAAAAAGCAGGGACATTACTTTGCCAACAAAGGTCTGTCTAGTCAAAGCTATCGTTTCTCCAGTGGTCATGTATGGATGTGAGAGTTGGACTATAAAGAGAGCTGAGCACTGAAGAATTGATGCTTTTGAACTGTGGTGTGGAGAAGACTCTTGAGAGTCCCTTGGACTGCAAGGAGATCCAGCCAGTCCATCCTAAAGGAGATCAGTCCTGGGTGTTCATTGGAAGGACTGATGGTGAATCTCCAATACTTTGGCCACCTGATGCAAAGAACTGACTTATTGGAAAAGACCCTGATGCTGGGAAAGATTGAAGGCAGGAGGAGAAGGGGATGACAGAGGATGAGATGGTTGGATGGCATCACGGACTCAATGGACACGAGTTTGAGTAAACTCTGGGAGTCGGTGATGGACAGGGAAGCCTGGCGTGCTGCGGTCCATGGGGTCGCAAAGAGTCGGACAAGACTGAGCAACTGAACTGAGCTGAACTTCCCCTCTTGGGGTGGCTTTTCAGCTCCAGGCCGCCTCCAGCACAGGTGTTTCTAGACGTCTCAGAATCGTCGGCCGCACCAAGCAGTCGATACTAGAGCCCACTGTGGTTTGGAAAACCACGTTTATTCGTAAAGCAATTCGTTCCCAAAGCGCTTTCACAAGCATCTCATTTGGTCCTCCACAGCCCAAACGGAACCCAAGTCTCCGGTTCGTTTCCATTGCTTCAGCTGGGACGTTAAGCTTCCTCGTGTTAAGTTATGCTTCTGGTCCTGTCTCCGGGTGTAGCCCAAGCTGTTTTCCTCGGGCTGACCTGGGTCGCCCGACAGACTCCCGCCGGGCCCGCCCACCACCCGCTTGGAACCTCGATAGCCCACACGAGAATTCCCGCGAGCAGCGGAGACAAGGATAACTGCCGAGCCGAAAAGCCTTCCCAGTTTTCCGGCCCTCAGGAGCCCATTCCGGGGACTCTCTAGGCTGCCTCCGCGTCTCAGTGGTTCTTCCGGTTTCTCTACTCGCGCTATTCCCGCCTCTTCCCCTCCGCCGCCGGGATTTAACGAACTCTCGCGAGGTTTAGGCCTCTTCCTAGGCCTGTTCGAGTCGGCAGCGGCAAGAACCTTTGGCCGCCTCTGCAAGGTACGTGATTCGTGGGCGCCTTGCCGGTCCGCCGGCTTCGGGGGGCACACGTCTGGGGCCCCCGGGTGGGGATGCGGCCGATTGTCCGGCCCGGGGGCCCCGATGGCTTGTGCGGGGGGAGGATGGGGCCGGCCGCTCCCTCTGAGCACCCTGTGCTTCCAGGTCCCGGCATGTTCAGCTCCAGCGCCAAGATCGTCAAGCCCAACGGCGAGAAGCCGGACGAGTTCGAGTCGGGCATCTCCCAGGTGAGGGGGCGGGCGAGCCGAGGTCCCGACGGGGGTCGGGGTGAATGAAGGCTGCGCGCGCTGAACATGGGCTGCGCCCTCTGCCGCCCCGCAGGCCCTGCTGGAGCTGGAGATGAACTCGGACCTCAAGGCGCAGCTGCGGGAGCTGAACATCACGGCCGCCAAGGCAAGGGGGGCCCCCGGGGTGGGCTTCGGGTCCCCCCAGGACGGGGCGGGGCTCGGGCACGTGCGCGGGCCGCTGGGAGGGCCGGGGCCACTCTCCCCGCCTGACTTCATCTGTTCTCTTCCCGCTTCGACACTAGGAGATCGAAGTTGGCGGTGGCCGGAAAGCTATCATCATCTTCGTCCCCGTCCCGCAGCTGAAGTCTTTCCAGAAAATCCAGGTGCGCCTGGTGCGCGAGCTGGAGAAGAAGTTCAGCGGGAAGCACGTCGTCTTCATTGCCCAGGTGCGCCCGCGGGGCACGTCGTGTCGGGTCGCTGGAGTGAGGGCTTGTGTTGGTAGAGTCACTTGCACCAGGTTAAAGAGATAAGGGGTACTGCTGCTGGCTGGCCACCTGTTGGGAAGACCTGACTCATTGGAAAACACCCTGATGCTGGGAAAGATTGAAGGCGGGAGGAGAAGGGGACGACAGAGGAAGAGATGGTTGGGTGGCATCACCGACTGGATGGACATGAGTTCGAGTAAGCTCTGGGAGATGGTAGCCTGGTGTGTTGCGGTCCATGGGGTCGCAAAGGGTCGGACACGACTGAGCAAGGGAACTGAGCTAAACTGCTGTTAATGTTGAAGCGGCCTCAGTGCCTGCCTTGGCTGCAGTGCCATAAGGGCAGTGGGTTGTGCAGAGGTGATGAAGGTAAGATGTGAACTTGGCGCTTGCTCCGCCTGGTGGGATTTCTCAGCAGGCTCACACCATCCTGGGGAATTACATGTAGATGTTGGGAGGAAAAGGCATGCTAAGGAATGGTTGATAGGGTAAGGAGAAAATGGTTAAGAGGCTGTTCTTGTTTTTTAAGTTAGATTGGGCCTTCCTGCAGACAGAAATCTATAGGACTTAAGTGCTTGACTAATGAGGAAGTCAAGGAGTAGTGTTCTGACCTGGTACCTGTAAGTGGGTGGTGGCTTGGATGAAATGTGAACAGGCATGTAATAGTGGGGATCAGTCACATTTCTCCAGTTACATTTTAATAGAAGCTGTGGGTTCTGAAAGAATAAATGAAGTCAGGAAGTACTTCAGAGATTCTTACTTACTTGTTGGGTCTAGGTTTAACTTTCTGGAGCTTTGAATTTATTCAGCCATTAAGTCCTTTGTTTGTTGTTAAAAGTTTGTTGCATGATAATTTTTCCCTTACAGAGGAGAATTCTGCCTAAGCCAACTCGAAAAAGCCGTACGAAAAATAAGCAGAAACGTCCCAGGAGGTAGGTTTTATCAGCATCAAAAATGTTGATTGGCATGGGTTGTTTATAGTAGGATTTATAGTAAGTTTTTTAAAATTAAGTGTGGATGATGGAGGAAAGCCGTTCACATGGGGATTTTTATCAAGTAACGTGGTTTCTGTAACTGTGTGAAATGTTTCAAGGTTGATTCTGGAGGTGAGAATTACAGACAGTCACGCAGGTGGCTGTGCTCACAGAGGTGAGACTTTGATCCGGCTCTTCGGGTGAAGGGTGGGAGCAGTGAGGAGGCAGCTGGTTGAGTGTGGTGGGGTGAAGCACGCCGGTGTGGAGGTGGGCAGTACGTGTGTGCTGTTTTTACTTTTGCTGTGGATTTGAGGTTGGAAAACTGGGCTTGTCTGTTGGCTCATGGCACAGGTTAAAGGTGTTGCTGGCGTTTTGCTTTTTTTTTTATTGTTGCTGGCATTTTAGATGCATGTTTTATGAACTTGATTGACTTGCAGGTTATCTGCCGTAAACTATAGATACTGGAGGTTGGCTCCTTGGTTGGCTTACTGGTATTTTGTTGAAGTCGCTGATTCCACACACCTGGTTTATTGGGTCCCTGCAGGCCCTGCGCTTGGGCAGTTTGAGGAAGGACTTGAGCATCCCTGCCGACGGGGTTAGGGCATCACTCATCCTCCATTCAGCTGGTGTTCGCTGGTGCTGGCGTCTGAACTCAGTCTTGTCTTGAACCAGGGAGTGCCTGGAAGCAGGGCGTGAGGGGTCTGCAGTGTTGTGGACAGGTGTTGCCGGTGCCAGTGTGGAGGATGGAGAGGCAGTGGGGAGGCTGGAGAGGCAGGTGCCGGGTGTTATGGAACTTGCACTGTAACTGCTTTGATCTTGTTTTCAGGGCAGTTGGAGTAGCACTGAAATGTAGAACTTCTTTGGGGAACGTCTATTCTGGATAGTTGGCAGGAGATCAAACACAGGGATAATCAAGAACGTTTAGTTTATTAACGCTGATACTTAAGTAGTTCTGTAGCCTCGGCTCTGACAACCTGAATTAGTACTTGAATATAAAAGCAGACACAGTGAAGGTCCTTTGCTCTGCACACAGTGAAGGCGCTGACCCCCAGATCTGTAGCCGTGGTTCTCCCTCGTCCCAAACCTGTCTCCACTTCTCAGCTGATGACATCAGCCTGTCCCAGTGACCTGGTCCAGACCCGAGAGTCTTCCTTTCCCCTGCACTGAGCGATCCCACCCATGTCCAGTCTGCTTTCCTGCCTTCGGCTTCTTTTCCTTCTCGGTGCTCATCTTTGTCCTGCATGAGTTACATGCAGGGTTCCGGTTACTTTCCTTCTGAAGCAGACTAGTTCTGCTGCTTCGTGATTGTTAAGTTGTGCTGCCATTGCTTTCCCTGACAGAGATTTTAGATCGGGCTAGAATTTGAGATCAGCTTGGATTACATTCTACTCTGTGGTTTGTTTTTTGTTTTTTTTTAACTCTGTTTTGAAGGAAATAATTAACTGTCCATGGTGCTTTCCTAACCCGTAAGGGTGTGCTTAGCCAGTGGTTAGCAGCCATTCAGCGACGGGGCTGGCTGTCTGATTTGTTTGCTGGGAGATGAGGAAGCTGCTCTTGGTCTTGGAGCAGTGAGGCTTTGCGGTCATTTAGGAGCCCCTTCTGTGTGCGGAGCTGCTGGACAGGAAGAAACGGACATGCTGTCTGAGCCACTGAGGGGTGAATAAGACTTGGACGCGTTCCGTAATAAAAGGGAGCCCTGCAAACACTGGGAATGAGAACAGTCTCTTAATTCTCTAATTCCTGGTATCCTGCGATACAAAGCTGATAGGCTAGAAGTTTGGGGTTAATTGAACCTTGTCAGGCAGCCAGATGGGTTGTGAACTTGGAGTCCTATCCAGGAGAGGAGCAAGGCTCCCTTGGCAGTCTGATGGGGTGGGCTGAAATTGGGACCCTCATGGGAGGGGCTGCATTCTAGAGTCTGGGATAGAGCAGTGTCCTTTGGGTGGGGTGTTGCCTCGTTCCACCTCAGTAACAGTGAGGGGCTTTGGTGCATCTTAGAGGCCAGGGAGCCCTCAAAGGGTCTTGGGTAGGTAAAGCCTGTGGTGGTATCTGTAATCATTTGACAACACTGGAGAAGATTGTTTTGGAAAAGAGGTTACTGTAGTGATTTCGTTGAGAATCATGTGAATGACAACCTAAAGGTGTGTCCAAAAGTAAAAGTCATCACCAATGTCCTTTTCCTGGAGACGATCACTGCTGACAGCTGGTGTGTGTGGTTTACAACCCGCCGAGCTTTTGAAGTGAGATGGTAGCGAGTGTGTCTGCCTCTCCTCGTGTGACGTCAGCTCTGCTGTGACACATGAGCCGGAAGGGTGTAACTCATGTTATAAAGCTGACGTTGCTGTGGCTTCAGGAACCTGGCGCGCCCACTCGGGGGTTGACTTGCGGAGGTGCCCTGGGGTTCCCAGGGGGCAGACCTTGCTGGGTTTCTCACCTCTGTCGCTGTGTTCCTCAAGCCGCACTCTGACCGCCGTGCACGACGCCATCCTGGAGGACTTGGTTTTCCCCAGTGAGATCGTGGGCAAGAGGATCCGCGTGAAGCTGGACGGCAGCCGACTCATAAAGGTCCACTTGGACAAGGCTCAGCAGAACAACGTGGAGCACAAGGTATTGGGCCGGCCTCCCGGGGAGAGGCCCAGACGCAGACCCGGCGGAGCGCAGCCCGGCGCTCCCCGTCGGCTCCGGACCCCGCCTGTGGGCCTGGCGCCGACGGCCTTGTGGGCTGTAGATCAGGTTAAACTGGCAGATGTTTTAACACTGGAGTTGTTTTAAATTGTTAGGAGAAATGGAAGTGAAGTAATTCTCTGGTGTGTTAGGCTGAACTTAGGGCTGGGTGGTGGTCAGTATAGACCCTGGGGAGAGCTGTCCTTTTGCTTCATTCCCGGTAAACCGTCACCGAGGGTCTCCGAGTGCCCCAGCGGAGCCGCGCTTGGTGAGGGTGTGGAGTTCTTTCCCCACACCAGAGACGGGCTTGCCCCGTTTGGGACTGCAGACGGCACGTCCCCTGTCTTTGTTGTGACGATTTATCTCTTCTCTCGTAGGTTGAAACATTTTCTGGTGTCTATAAGAAGCTCACGGGCAAGGACGTTAATTTTGAATTCCCAGAGTTTCAGTTGTAGACAAATGACTAAATAAAACATTCACAGTACTGTTCTGGGCGTGGCTTTCGGACCTGCAGAGCTGTCCGGATTTCCGCAGCGCTTCCTGCCCGGGTGGGGGCCTTGGACCCACGGCTTGTGGTCGGGGCCCTGTGTCGGTCTCAGGTGCACGGCACAGTGGCCCCCTTACACGTGCGTCCGTGTTTCTGGTTCCCGCCCCTCGTAGGTGGTCACACGCATGGGTGTAGTTCACGTTTCCTCTGTTACACAGCGGAGCCCACTTTTAAACCGCTGGGTTTGTCTTGGGGTCCGTGACTGGCCGAGGGCCCCGCTGCCTCAGCCCCCTGGTGGACTGACCACCCCCGAGGCCGCCCCTGCTCCTCCCATCCTTCCTCCCTCGTGGCCTGAGGAGCCTCACCTTGGGCCTGTGGGCCAGGTCTCCCTTCAGTGATGGGTGGTTTGTTGACTTGTTCTGTGCTGGACCAGGAAGGTGGGCAACAAGGGAGGGGGCGGGAGTCAGCTGCCTTTGAGAGCCGCCTCCCGTGGGGGCCCTGTGGTGGGGCCTGCACTGGCAGCCACAAGCCCGGAGCTCGCTGGAGGGAAACACCTGGGTCCCCGCCCGGCCGCCCGAAGCTGAAGCTGCAGGGATGGGCCATCTCCAGGGTTTCAAAGTCCTCCGGCCGATTGTGAGCCGCCTCCCATCATGACCTCGGGACCTTCCGGTGTCACGTGCCGTGACGCCTCTCACCACCACAGGGCCCTGTGCGCTCCACGTTCGCGTCCTCGCCCGTGCTGGCTGGGCGCCTGTGTCGGGCTAGCGGGGCGGGTGGCCTGGTGTCCCTCTGCCACCAGGAGCTCTGGAGAAGTGAGCCTTGAGGGGAGGGCGGGCGAGGTTGACGTCCTCGTGGACAAAGTGTCCGGAGATAGGGCTGCACAGAGGTGACCTCTGGGGAAGAGTCCCAGCTGGAGACATGTCCAGATGTCTCAGTTATGCCTGAGAAATGTAAATAATGACTGGGACGTGGGCCAGATTCTCGTCCGAACCCTCGGAAGTGGCCCGGCTCTCTGGCGGTCAGTTTGGGGCGGGGGTCAGTGGGGTGAAGAAGAGGAAGACCGGAGGCCCCAGAGGAGAAGCACCAGTGATGCTGGAGGCTTTTTGGTACTCGTTTGCAAGGCAGGTATAAACGCGGTTTGTGATCTAGAAACAGCTGTAATTTACAATGTACTTCAAATACGCAAGTTAAAATCACAGAAATGCGCATCAAAACCACAAGCTATCAAGCTATCACCTCACACCTGTCAGAATGCTGGTCATAGAGGTAACAATGGAGGTAACAACTCTTGAAAACAACTCAAGAAAACACTGGTGGAAATGTGTATCAGTGCGCCACTGCAGAAAAGCATGCAGCTTCCTCAAAAAAGGAGTTGCCGTACGATCACACAATTCCACTTCTGAGTATTTATGCAAAAGTAATGAAAACACCCAAGGGATGTCTGTCCTCCCAGGCTTGGTGCAGCGTTATTCACAATAGTCAAGGTACTGTAACCTGTCACGGGACAAATGGATAAAAGCTACAGATAGAGGTGTGCAATCAAATACTCAGTCGTGAGGAGGAGGGGCGTCCTTCATTGACAGCGTGCTTTTCCCTGACGTCATAAGCTAAGTGAGATAATCCAACGGAAAGACACTGATTGTAACTTCCAGGTGGGTCTGAGGAAGCCAAACTAGAGAGGGGCAGTGGTTGCCAGAGGTGCTGGCAGGCGGGGCCTAGGAGAGGGGTTTCAGGGTACGAGTGTGCAGCTAGCAAGACCTGGAGAGCTGAGAGCGCAGTCTAGTAAACAGACAGCAGTGTTGTGTCAAAACCGTCAAGGTTCCTGAGAGCTAGATCTTAATTATTCCCACCACAAAAAAAAGAAATGACAGACTTCCCTGGTGGTCCAGTGGCTGAAGACTCCACTCCCAATGCAGACGGCCTGGGTTTGATCCCTGGTCAGGGAACTAAGTGGAGAAGGAAATGGCACCCCACTCCAGTGTTCTTGCCTGGAGAATCCCAGGGACGGCGGAGCCTGGTGGGCTGCTGTCTATGGGGTTGCACAGAGTCAGACACGACCGAAGCGACTTAGCAGCAGCAGCAGCAGCAGGAGGGAACTAAGATCCTGCATGCCGCAGTTAAGACCAGTCAGCCAAAAATTTTTAAATAAACATTTAAAAAAGCAATGACAACTCTGATATAGTGAAGTGCTAACTGATGCCACCCCTGTAGGCAACCATATTTCTGTGTTCAGATGTATCAGATCAATGTGCTATACACCTTGGTCTTAAATGTCGTGTGTCAGATACGTTTCAATTAAAAATACAGTTTTTGTTAAAAAAAAAAAATGCATGCCTTTTGTTAAGATGAGGAAATTCCCCATCTGTTCCCATTTTTCTGAGAGTTTCTATCATTGAAGTGTGTTGGATTTTGTCAGATGCTTTTTGCCTCAACTGATGTGACATGTAGCTTTTCTGTGTTAGTTTATTAGTGTGGTAGATCACTTTAGTCGATTTTTCACTTTAGCCGATTTTTGAATATCGACCCAGCCTTGCATCCCCAAAATACCCCACAGTCATAGCTTATAAATCTTTTCCTATATTGCTCAATTCTGTTTGCTAATACTTGGCTAAAAATTGATTTCATCTACACATTTTTTTTTTTTTTTTGCGTCCATAATCTTTTGCCAGTATTTGGTCTATACTTTTCTTTTTGGTAGTGTCTTTGTCTGGTTTTGGTATCAGGGTAACACTAACTTTGTAAAATAAATTGGTAAGTGTTTCCCCCCACCCCCTTCTGTTTCCTGGAAGAAGTGTATGGAATTAGTTTTTCTTTAAACATTTGGCAGAATTCTATGAAACCGTCTGGCCTAGAGATTTCCTTTTGGGGAGATTTAAAATTACGAGTGCGATCCCCTTAATTGCTCCAGGCCTGTTGATTTCTCTTTTTCGTGGTGAGTCCGTGGTGGCAGCTTGTGTTTTCCAGAAAGTGGTCTGTTTCCCTCTGAGTTGTCGGGTTGGTGACTTGAATAAACAGTCCGTTCTTCCTCATGCATCTGGGGATGTGTGTGGCATCTGTCAGTCCCTACTTTTGTAATTTGTGACAACTTCTCTTGCCAGTCTTAATAAATGTTCATCTTTGAACCCAGCTTTTTTATGATCCTAATTTGCTAAGTGTCTTCTTAAGTGACACCCCCGGCCCCCCGCGCCCCACTTCCAGCCACATGGAGGCTGGATCCATCCAGTCATGGATTTGGCTTGTGTTGCCTTAAATGAAATCCCAGTGAGTGGAGGGCTTTGGGGATCTCACCATGGGTTGGGGCTTCCCAGGTGGCGGTAGTAGAGAACCCCGCCTGCCAATGCTGGGGACATGAGAGACGTGGGTTCGATCTCTGGGTCGGGAAGATCCCCTGGAGGGGGTGTGGCAACCCAGTGCAGCATTCCTGCCTGGAGAGTCCCCATGGACAGAGGAGCCTGGCGGCTACAGTCCGTAGAATTGCAGAGTCAGACAAGACAGAAGCAACTTAGTGCACACACACACAGATTAGGTCTCGGCAAGCAGCAGGTGAGTACTTCATGGTTTTGGACTTAAATCCACACGAAAAAAAAATACAGTATGTCAGCCTGTGCTTATTGCTCTCTGTGTGATATCAGGTGATAATTGCTCTCTGTGTGATATCAGGTGATAATTGCTCTCTGTGTGATATCAGGTGATAATTGTCACTCTCTACTCTCCTGCATTCCCACAATATGCATGCTTATTTACTCAAAGAAAGAAAGAGGAACAGAAAAGACGCATAAAGAAGGGACTGATGTGGAAGTTTGGGGGGAAGAGTGAGGGGCCCTGAGACCCCATCTCTCACACGTCCCCGAGTTCCCACACTCCCTCCTCCGCCCGAGGCTTTGCAAACAGGAAGCCGTTTGCAGATAAGGACGCAGCCCCGGCCCGAGTCACTGGCCGTCTGACAGCCAGGCCACTCGCCCGACGTGGGTCTGAGCGAAGCCCCCAGGCCGGGGTGCAGGTCCCTGCAGCCGCGGCCAGGACGCCCCTCTGCCTGCTGTGCACCTCAGGTAGGGACTCTGCCGGCCCCTCTGCAGCCTGGGGGCGGGACGCGGGGGGACCCCGTGGAAGATGCTGGGGCCACGAGGCGTGGCTGCTGGGGGGCGCTGGGGGTACTGGGAGCGGGGCAGAGTGGTCTGCTCCGGGTCGGCCGGTCGCAGGGACCAAGGCCGGGTTAATTCTGTGGTTCATGGTGGAGACTGCCCAGAGCCCACCAAGGAGAAGCACTTAGTCTACCAGTTACTAGCAGACCGAGGCAAGCCCTGCCAAGCTGATTCAAAGCGGGGAGCAGCAGTTTTTCCTGAGTCCCAGCCCGGGTACGTGCCCCGCAGGAGGGGCGCCCAGGAGAACTGCTCCTCTGTGCTTGAGTTCAGGTCAGTTCAGTTCAGTCGCTCAGTCGTGTCCGACTCTTCGCGACCCCATGAGCCGCAGCACGCCAGGCGTCCCTGCCCATCACCAAGTCCCGGAGTTTACCCAAACCCAGAGCCCAGCAGCTCCGGGTGGGGCACAGTGACAGGAGTCCAGCGGGGCTGCAGAAGGCAAACTGTCGGGGCAAATCCAGTCCCCTTATGTCGGGTCCCTTTATAATCGGGGAGGGGTCACCCCGCCTCCAGCACTGGGCTGGGCAGTGTTGCAGGGCGCCCCCCACCCCCAACGCCTGCCTGCGGGCTGAAGCTGGGCCTCAGTCCTGAAGCTGACGGGATGTTTGGAAGCCACGAGTGTGTATAACCAGGTTTTTGGTTTGATGGGAAACGTGTTGCTCTGGGGGTGAGCAGAGCAGCACCCCAAACTCTCACGGCTCCACAATTTTATTTATGGTTTTGAACAACCTATGTGCCAAATAAGAGAACACACGGATGATTCTCATAAAGTTAGGGGGGGAAATACGGAAAAGGGCTCTTCTTCCTTTGGGGGTCTTGATAAGAAGACGGGAAAGATGCGTGCCTTTGGAGTGACGCTGGCCGTGCTGTGGCCGCAGGGGAGGCCTGGTGTCACTGCAGGAATGACACGGGGGGTGGGGTGGGGTGTCTGCCCCCCAGACCCGCGGCGCTTCCAAGGAACATGCTTCTCTGCAGGCACTTGAGGTACCTGTAAGGTGCTGGGCCCGCTGTGGGTGTTTAATGAAAATGTACAGTTGCATGTTTGGCATACAGGAAGCCTCGTTTTTTCATTGCCTGTTTCATTCTTACAATGTATTTATGCTAATTTCCTTTCCCCTCTGCAAAGCTGCCTCCTTCATGGAGGGGAGGGTCCTAGTCTCGCAGGCTCTGGCCTCCAGGGTCGTGGCCGGGAGATAAGGGTGTTGTTGTTGAAGAGGCGCCGGGAGGAGCTGCAGCTTCCTGGTTTATAAAACAAAATTCCTCTTCTAAGAGGGCAGGAAGAAGCCTGAAGGCTGGGAAACAGGCTCCCACCAGGGTCTGCCCACCCCAACTTCTGCTGACAGGACCTGCTGAGTGGGTGGGCACAGACACATGAGTGGGCAGAGGGCCAGGGGATGAGGGAAGGGCTGAGGGGGCTGTCCACCACTCAGGGTCCTCCTCCCGCTGCTCCCCTTTCTCGAGAGGCGGTCTTCTTGAGACCAAGTCAGAGCAGTTGTTGTTCAGTCCCTCAGTTGTGACTGACTCTTTGCGACCCCATAACCGCAGCACGCCAGGCCTCCCTGTCCATCACCAACTCCCAGAGTTTACTCAAACTCATGTCCATTGAGTCAGTGATGCTGTCCAACCATCTCATCCTCTGTCATCCCCTTCTCCTCCTGCCCTCCATCTTTCCCAGCATCAGGGTCTTTACAAATGAGTCAGTTCTTAGCATCAGGTGGCCAAAGTATTGGAGTTTCAGCTTCACCATCAGTCCTTCCAATGAACATGCAGGACTGATCTCCTTTAGGGTGGACTGATTTGATCTCCTTGCAGCCCAAGGGACTCTCAAGAGTCTTCTCCAACACCACAGTTCAAAAGCATCAATTTTTTGGCGTTCAACTTTTTTCACAGTCCAACTCTCACATCCATACATGACCACTGGAAAAATCATAGCCTTGACTAGACGGACCTTTGTTGGCAAAGTAATGTCTCTGCTTTTTAACTTGCTGTCTAGGTTAGTCATAACTTTCCTTCCAAGGAGTAAGCATCTTAATTTCATTGCTGCAATCACTATCTGCAGTGATTTTGGAGCCAAAAATGAAGTCTGACACTGTTTCCATTGTTTCCCCATCTATCTGCCATGAAGTGATGGGACTGGATGCCATGATCTTAGTTTTCTGAATGTTGAGCTTTAAACCAACTTTTTCACTCTCCTCTTTCACTTTCATCAAGGGGCTCTTTAGTTCTTCTTCACTTTCTGCCATAAGCGTGGTGTCATTTGGATATCTGAGGTTATTGATATTTCTTCCGGCAAACTTGATTCCAGCTTGTGCTTCCTCCAGCCCAGCGTTTCTCATGATGTACTCTACATATAAGTTAAATAAGCAGGGTGACAATATACAGCCTTGACGTACTCCTTTTCCTATTTGGAACCAGTCTGTTGTTCCATGTCCAGTTCTAACTGTTGCTTCCTGACCTGCATGCATGTTTCTCAAGAGGCAGGTCAGATGGTCTGGTATTCCCATCTCTTTCAGAATTTCCCACAGTTTATTGTGATCCACACAGTCAAAGGCTTTGGCATAGTCAATAAAGCAGAAATAGATGTTTTTCTGGAACTCTCTTGCTTTTTTGATGATCCATCGAATGTTGGCAATTTGATCTCTGGTTTCTCTGCCTTTTCTAAAACCAGCTTGAACATCTGGAAGTTCATGGTTCACGTATTGCTGAAGTCTGGCTTGGAGAATTTTAAGCATTACTTTACTAGTGTGTGAGATGAGTGCAATTGTGCGATAGTTTGAACATTCTTTGGCATTGCCTTTCTTTGAGATTGGAATGAAAACTGAACTTTTTCAGTCCTGTGGCCACTGCTGAGTTTTCCAAATTTGTTGGCATATTGAGTGCAGCACTTTCACAGCATCATCTTTCAGGATTTGAAATAGCTCAACTGGAATTCCATCACCTCCACTAGCTTTGTTCATAGTGATGCTTCCTAAGGCCCACTTGACTTCACATTCCAGGATGTCTGGCTCTAGGTGAGTGATCACACCATCATGATTATCTGGGTTGTGAAGATCTTTTTTGTATAGTTCTTCTGTGTATTCTTGCCACCTCTTCTTAATATCTTCTGCTTCTGTTCGGTCCCCACCATTTCTGTCCTTTATTGTGCACATCTTTGCATGAAATGTTCCCTTGGTATCTCTAATTTTCTTGAAGAGATCTCTAGTCTTTCCCATTCTGTTGTTTTCCTCTACTTCTTTGCATTGATCACTGAGGAAGGCTATCTTATCTCTCCTTGCTATTCTTTGGAACTCTGCATTCAAATGGGTATATCTTTCCTTTTCTCCTTTGTTTTTCACTTCCCGACTTTTCACAGCTATTTGTAAGGCCTCCTCAGACAGCCCTTTTGCTTTTTTGCACTTCTTTTTCTTGGGGATGCTCTTGATTCCTGTCTCCTGTATAATGTCACGAACCTCCATCCATAGTTCATCAGGCACTCTATCAGATCTAGTCCCTTAAATCTATTTCTCACTTCCACTGTACAATCATAAGGGATTTGATTTAGGTCTTACCTGAATGGTCTAGTGGTTTTCTCCACTTTCTTCCATTTCAGTCTGAATTTGGCAATGAGTTCATGATCCGAGACACAGTCAGCTCTCGGTCTTGTTTTTGTTGACTGTATAGAGCTTTTCCATCTTTGGCTGCAAAAAATATAATCAGTCTGATTTCGGTGTCAACCACCTGGTGATGTCCATGTGTAGAGTCTTCTCTTGTGTTGTTGGAAGAGAGTGTTTGCTATGACCAGTCAGAGCAATAGGTCTTGCTAAACACCCTGGTAGTCTCCTGATGCAGTTGTTTCTAGCTAGAGAGGATATTCTCACATACGCTTTTGATTCAAACAATCTGAACATGGCCTGCATCCCACAAACACCAGGAAGCCAGAGTCCATCAACCTGAGCACAAGCAATCTGCCGCTAAAGCGGGGGTTCCCTCTCTTCCCGCCCCAGCCGTCCTGGTGAGATGCCTTCTCATCGATGTAAGGAGATAACGGATAAGCCACAGGTGCCTGTAGCAACACAATGTGCATGCCTCCTGGAGCAGTAATGTTGACTCAGGGCTTCCCTGGTGGCTCAGCAGGAAAGAGCCCACCTGAAATGCAGGAAAGAAGGGCTCGATCCCTGGGTCAGGAGGATCCCCTTGAGGAGGAAAAGGCAACCCACTCCAGTGTTCTTGCCTGGAGAATCCCATGGACAGAGGAGTCTGGTGGGCTACGGTCCATGGAGTCACAAAGAGTCAGACACGACTGAGCAGCTAAACAAGCAAAATAGAATGCTGAGTCAAGCAGGTAAGACCATGCAGTGAGAACCAGGATCCCAGGACTGAGATCTGGATGCACTAGCCCTGCGCTGTCCCAGAATCCGCTGAGCCGACTTCAGGGCAGGGGGAGCGGGCGGGCTCACAGGTGTGGGGACGGGCCCCTCTGCAGGAGACGCGGCTGGGGCAGGCGCCAGATATTGGGGTCAGGATGCCATCGTGTGAAGGGTGGCTCTCCAGCGTTTGGTTTTTGATGATGAACACGCCTTTGTGTGTAATGAACCTTAGTTATAAAGAACCAAAAGACGAGAATCCGGAGTAACACCTCCCAGGATGGTCATCGTTGTCACCACTGGGCAAGGGGACATCTGGGTGGAGGATTTTAAGTTGGCACCCGAGTGAGAAAGAGACAGAGGCAGAGAGAGACGGAGAGAGAGAGAGGGAGAGAGAGGGATGCCCCAGAACGATGGCAGCGGCCCCAGGCAGGCGGCCTGCGGGCTGTCACTCACTCTGGGCTTTCGGAATTCCCGTCACTGTTTATTCCCCCCCCTCCCTCCAGGAGTCAGCGTCCTGCCAACCTCACCATGAAGCGGGCTCTGGCTCTGATGGGCCTGGCCTTCCTGTGTGTGCTCCGGGCTGGGGCCTCTCAGCAGACGGTGGACGACGCCTGCTCCGTGCAGATCCTCGTTCCCGGCCTCAAAGGTACGGTCCCCAGGCCTCCCAGGCTGGGCCTCCCACATGGCGGCCGGTGGGCGGGCGGGTAACCTGGGAAAGGCAACCAGGAGGAGGTCCTAAGGAACGCTTTACACATAGACCAGTTGTTGTAGAAAGAGTCAGCAATTTCAAATGGTCCTTTCTGAATCCCGATAAAAATATACAAATGCACAGAAACTGGAAGAAAAGCTGGAAGGAGGCCCACCGCCGTCTCAGCAGCCGCGCTTCTGAGCAGAGTCCAGGAGGGTGCAGCCCCGCCTGTCTACAGCTCAGCCACGTCCACAGATTAAATACAAAATGGGGGCAGCGTCTAGAGTCAGGTGTTTGGGTTTACAAGTGCATCTCGAGGGCGCTTCTGAGAAGATGCTGTCTCCATCTGCTTTGGCACAGTTTCTGCCGCATCCAGATGAGATGTCTCTGGCCCACATGCTCCATGGGCCTGGTACGGCTTTCTCCCCCATGGGCAGCCGCCCCAGGGACCGGTCGCTTCCTTCAGCAATGGTCTCTCACCACCTGATGAGCCACTGAACTGCCAGGCAAAGGCCAGTCCACAGAGAGCTGACCAGCTGTCACCCCTGCCCCTCCCACACGCACGGACTGGGCAGGTGCAGTGAGCAAA
This sequence comes from Cervus canadensis, assembly GCF_019320065.1. NCBI lineage: Eukaryota > Metazoa > Chordata > Mammalia > Artiodactyla > Cervidae > Cervus > Cervus canadensis. The sequence continues at coordinate 42,471,056 of NC_057415.1, read as the reverse complement.
TGCCTTGCGAGGTCTTCCACAGAGGGGGTGTGTCGCTGAATCAGCCTGGACCCTGCTCACCAAGGCTCACCCGCTAGCAGGAGGTTGGACAGGCTCCAAGCCGCGGTGTGGGATGTCTGGGGCCGTGGGTGACACGCTGTCACTCAGCGTGCGGTCTGGATCCCGGATCTCAGGGGCAGCCTCATCTCTCACACGTGTAGTTTCATGCTAGTCTGTCGACAACAAACCGGCATTTCCAGTGGAGAAACTTCCTAGTATATTTGCAAAAGCCCTTGGGATCTGGACAGCTTGTTTTTTCTTAGCTATCCGGCTTTGCTGAGGCATAACTGGCAAACAAGCTGCAACGGCTATTCAGGGCGAGCTGCGTGATGCTGGACTCCACAGGCTGCTTGTGAACCGGCTGCAGAGGCACGCTGACGGGCCCGCCCACACCTCGCCTGGATACTCAGCGCGGCGTGTTCTGACTCAGAGCTGCGGGGCTGTGTGAGGGCCTTCTGGATGAGAGGGTGCTGGCTGGAAGCGAGGAGGGATTCAGTGTTCTGGCCTTTACAGGGGTGAGGGGAGCAGCGGGGGAAGGGTGGAGGAGAGATGCTCAGGTCTCCATGCACACGTGCCCCCTGCAGAGTGAGGCTGGCATCACGGCAGGGCCCCCCCAGACCTGGGCCCCTGCGGCGGGAGAGGGGGGAGCAGGGGGCAGCTGCGCTCAGCTGGTCCTCACTGCCTGGATCCCCGGCTCACAGCTCCGTCTCTGACCTCGCAGGCGCTCCGGGACGCTCCCCGGATGCAGAAAGCAGGAGGCCCCGGGAGCAGAGAGAGGCCCTTCTGACCCCAGGCCCTTCCATGGGGCTCAGGGTCGTGGAGGGGCTGGGACTCCTCCAGCGCTCAGTGTAAACAGCGTCAGCGTCACACCCAGCCTCAGGGCACAGGGGATGCCCAGCCGCCCCCCACCCTCTCCAAGCGGCTTCCCGACCCCTGGGTGCTCCGGCCACACAGGGAGCCAGGGAGGGGACAAGGGCTCTGCCGGCCACACCTGCCCGGAACGTGCCCAAGAGCCTGTGAAAGGTCTGATGACCGCACGTGTGTCAGGAATGGCCTTGGCAGGTGGGGATGGAAGTAGAAACACAATACGGGTCCTGCTCTTAAGGTGAAAGAGGAGGTGCGTGGCCTCCGCTTGTCCATTAGATAAACATGGGGCCAGACTCAGCTCGCAAGGACCAGCCAGTGCCCATCTCCTTAGAAAGGGAGCCTGGAGACACAGAGGGTCTTGAACGCTGCCGCCTCTGCTGTCCCATGCAGACGCCTCCTCCACCGAGTCCACATGGGCTTCAGGTCCTTCTCAGCACGATTCCAAGCGGCCTTCCCCCGGACTGGCGCTGTGCTTGAGGTGAGGTCCATCTGCAGACCCAAAAATAGCATGCTCTCTTTGCATTCAGAGAGAGTAAGAGCCCTTTCCATTATGGCTGAAACAATGGGGTTGCAGGGAGAACACTAGTGTGTATTAGCAAGCCTGCCACTCAGAGATTTTAAAATGGCATCATTATTCTGAAGGTTTTATCCAATTGATTGGTTCAGTTCAGTTCAGTCATTCAGTCGTGTCCAACTCTGAGACCCCATGGACTGCAGCACGCCAGGCCTCCCTGTCCATTGCCAACTCCTGGAGTTTACTCAAACTCATGTCCATCGAGTCAGTGATGCCATCCAACCACTTCATCCTCTGTCGTCCCCTTCTCCTCCTGCCTTCAATCTTTCCCAGCATCAGGGTCTTTTCAAATGAGTCAGCTCTTCACATTAGGTGGCCAAAGTATTGGAGTTTCAGCTTCAGCATCAGTCCTTCCAATGAACACCCAGAACTGATCTCCTTTAGGATGGACTGGTTGGATCTCCTTGCAGTCCAAGGGACTCTGAAGAGTCTTCTCCAACACCACAGTTCAAAAGCATCAATTCTTCTGCGCTCAGCTTTCTTTATAGTCCAACTCTCACATCCATACATGACTACTGGAAAAAAATTGATTGGAGGAAGGTTGATAAAACAAGTTACGGGACTCACACATGCACTTGGGAATTTCGCTCTTCTGAAATGTTTCTCCTGGCCCGTGTCCCTTTCTCTTGTCGTCTCCAGGCCCCTTCCTTCCGTTGCCGGGGCACCTGTGCCCTGCGCTTGGCCTGGGCAGGTCTGCCCGCAGACTGCATTTGCAGCAGGTGTGGTGAGAGCCGAGCCGCTGCGGTCCTCCCCCGGCGGCTGTGAACTCAGCCCGCGATGCGCGCCCTGCCTTCTCGCTCCGGTGGAGAGTCCCCCCGAGTGCAGTCTAGGCGGGGGAGCTCGCCCACGGGTCTCGACGTGGTGCGCAGGCGCCAGGCGAGCCTCCCTTCGCGGAGGCCGGAGGACATCTGCACACAGCCGCGGGAAATGAGCAAGACAGCAAAGCGTCAGCCTCTGCTGGTGGAGACACTACGAATACCCGTCATTCAGAACCTGACGTAGCAAATCGGCCCCAGATCAGCGCCCGACAGAGACCGGGCTGTGGCGAAAGGCTTCCGCGCTCCGGGCTTGTGTGCGTTGCCAGATGCGTGTCATCACATGTGTGTTTGGGAGAGGTCAGGAGGACAGTCCCCAGCGAGGACCCCCCAGCCCCGAAGGAGTACAGGCTCTATGCCCCCAGACAGCAGACACCATGAATTCAAGCCCTGCCGAACACCAACAGGGCTTGGAAACCGCCTGTGTTCCTGGAAGTGCCTCTAGGGTGCATGTGCAAGGAGGAAGTCAAGTTCAAGGTCAAGGTCGCTGGACAGGTGACCAGGAGCTTTCCCGGGCTGAGCCTAGGTATCTGGGCTGCCTCCCAGGGTGGGTGGGGGGGTGGTGAGTCTTTCCAGCGACCCCCAGCACGCTGTGTGCACACAGGTCGTCCCCTCCTCTTCAGAGATGAGGGAGCCAGGCGGGACAGTCTACATGGCCTGGGGCAAGGAGGCCAGGGGACTCCAGGTTCTGGACGACCCCCGACAGGACTGCGAGGAAGGCTGGGGGCCTCCGTCCAGCGCTGGGGGAGGCTTGAAGGGCCTAGAGCCAGAGAGTCACGGGTCAGAGCCCCAGAGCCTTAGGAGAAGGGCGAGGATGGTTTTCTGCCTACACTTGGGAAGAGAGAAACCCCTCAGGGGAGGGAGGTGGGAGGGGTTCAGGGTGGGGGGACACGTGTGTACCCGTGGCTGAGTCACGTCGATGTATGGCAAAGATCACCACAGTATTGTAAAGTAATTATCCTATAGTTAAATTAATTAATTAGAAAAAAGAAAAGAAGCCCCATGGGTCCCACTCGTCAGGAAGCCTTAACTGTGTCGGGTGATGTCTTATTCCTGTTCCTGTCTTGGCGAGGGGAGTCCGGGGACACGAGGTGATGTTCGGGGCTCTTCAGGCTCTTGCTGACCTTGGATCCTCACTCCCAACCCCTGCCGGATCCTCGGAGACGGCCGGTGGAAGCGGGCGGACGCGGGGCAGGAGGCGGCGTGATGGCTTTCTCTCCCCAAGGAGGGGCTTGGCCGCCTGTCTGCTCCCCGGGGCTTGGCTGTCCCGGGAAGCATGGCTGAGGCCAGGGTTGGAGGGCTGACGTGTGGCCGGTCTCTGGCCTGAGTCTTCATCCATGAAGTGGACACGGTTCTCGCGTCACATGGGATGTCGGGGGGCAGGGGCTGAGGTGGTGATGCTAGGCAGATGAGTGAAGCGGTGTGTGAGCTCTCGGAGTCCATCCTAACCGATGAAAGAAAACCTGGTGGGTTTGCTGGTGCTGCTTTTCCAGGATTGTAGAGGCCTCCATGAGGTCCGGGCTCCCCAGGTGCTCTCAGAGACGCGGACACTCTCCTCACTGCCCTCCTGCGATGCAGCAGGTGCTCTGGTGGGCGCTTCCCTCCCGCAGCCTGGCGGGGCCCCTGATCTGAGCGCAGGCTGCTCTGGCTCCCCGCTGCCGGCCCAGACCCCCGGCTCGCTGCTCCTCACCTGCCCAGGCAGTCCTCTCCCCCCTCACTCCCTGCCTGGGTGCATCCGCCTGCTTCAGCAGGTCTCTGTCAGAAGCCGTGTCATCGGGGAGGCCCCTCCTGATCTCTGTCTAAATTATGGCCTTTTGTTGAAAACCTGCCTCATTTTATTCTCGTAGCCCATGTCACTGCCGGGGATTCACGTCTGTCTAATCCCCATTCACGTGCACACAGGCTTTAAATATTCCTTTTGCTCGTGTTGCTTTGCAGAATTTTCTCTTTACTCCGGACGTCCAGTGCGTCACTCTAGCACATCTGAGTTGTTTCCCTCATTTTCTTCTGCTGCTGCTCTGTGGGCGCTCGCATCACACCCTTCGTGACTTTCCGCAGAGCTGGAAAATCACAGCTATGAAGGCTCAAACGTCTGTTCCCCTTTTCTGGAATTCCTGTGTGGTGGGTGTGGGGATTTGTGGGTTTTTTCTTCAACTCCCGACTCGATAACTTCAAAACCAAAACAAAACTTTCCAGCCTTTCGTCCAAGTCCTTCTATCTAACCTTCTGTTTCATAAACTAGCCTTGTCATTGGCTATTCTGTTGCTCAGCCTGTCTATGTGTGTGTTAAGTCGCTTCAGTCGTATCCGACTCTTTGCGACCCCATGAAGTGTAGCCCTCCAGGCTCCTCTGTCCATGGAATTCTCCAGGCAAGAGCACTGGAGCAGGTTGCCGTGGCCTCCTCCAGGGATCTTCCTGACCAGGGATGGAACCCAGGTCTCCTGCATTGGCAGGCAGGTTCTTTCCCACTAGTGCCACCCGGGAAGCCCTGTCTATAGAGTAACTGGTTTTGGAAGTCCATTTCATGCAGGAGATCCCTAGTTGGTCCTTCCTCACTGCCCTTTGCTCCTGTTCCCTCTCACCTTTGCGGGGATCCTCCGGGTCTCATTTCAGAGCATTCTGGCTGCCCCCCGAGTCCTGCCTCCTGGGTTGTTCCTTCTCTCTCACGATGCTGGTGGCCCTGCAGTGTCCGCCGATTCTTGGCGGTAACAGATGAGTCTTCTGTTGCTGGTGCTTCATGCCGGACTATCAGTGCTTCTCCCAGTACCATTGTTGCAATGGTTTCCTTCCTTTTTAAAGAAAGAAAAAAAGTGAAGTTGTTCAGTCGTGTCTGACTCTTTGTGACCCCATGGACTGTAGCCTACCAGGCTCCTCCATCCATGGAATTTTCCAGGCAAGAGTACTGGAGTGGGTTGCCATTCCTTTTTAAAAGATAAGAAAAAATCCCGAGAACTACCTGGCGATTCAAGGAGTGTGTGTGCCTCACGTGTCAGTCACCCTGAGTAGTGGCTGCCGGAGCCGCCACGGCTGTGCTGGGGTTGGCGGTGACACGCCCCCCCCACCTTCCAGCTCTCCTTGGCGCTCACTTTGCTCGTCTCTTTGTTGAACACTTCCCAGCCCACACACTTAGGCCAGATTATCAGTTTGGGCAGTGTCACTGAGGAGTCGGTAATCTCACAGAAGCCGGCCACCCAGGGAAGGGGCACGTGGAGCGTTCACACAGGACAGAAGTGCACTTGAACTTGTGCACACCTGGGAAGGCGCGTCAGCCACACCCACTCCCGGGAGGGGGTGCAGCAGGAAGCTACGAGAGGCGTGATGACTGTGGTGAGGACAGGCTCCCCGTCTCCAGAGAGGGGAGACCCACCTTGAGGGGGCTGAGGAACAGCCTCCTAGAGGGTCTGATGGTGAGAAGGAACCCCTCCAGGTGGGCTGACGGTCGTGGCCGACTCGGTGGAAGCAGCCGTGTGAGAAAGACCTGGGCTCCGGGCACGGGCTTGTGGGGCTTAGAGACGGGACATTATTTTTAGGGACATTTGGCAGTTGGTGGTTTTGAATCTCCAACCAAGGAAGGTGTCCTAACGGACTCTGCGTTTTAGGAAGGTCATTCTGGCGGGACTGGAGCGGGCCCGGGGCGGGCGGCGGGGCCGGGATGTTCCGTCAGGACTCCGCCCTCTCCCGCCACATCTAACCTGCTCCCGGAGGGTTCTCTACGACCTGGCCCCTGTCCCGAGCCATGTGAGGGCAGGCTCATGGTCCACGCGCCCCCAGAGCTGCAGAGACACGGCCGGGCGTGGGGGCCGCAGAGGGAGACCGGGAGAGCTGGCTGGCCTGTGCACGGCTGGCGGATACTCACTCTCCCAGTTGCCTCCCAGTCTTTGGCTCAGACGGTAAAGAGTCTGCCTGCAGTGCGGGAGACCCAGGTTCAATCCCTGGATTGGGAAGGTTCCCTGGAGAAGGAAATGGCAACCCATTCAAGTAATCTTGCCTGGAGAATCCCATGGATGGAGGAGCCTGGTCAGCTGCAGTCCATGGGGTGGCAAAGAGTCAGACACGACTGAGCGACTTCTCTCTGTCTCTCTCTGCGACCCCATGGACGGTAGCCCACCAGCCTTGGCGAGGGGGATGGAAAACCAGAACAACTCGGGACCTGGGGCTTGGCGTCCGGGTGAGTCGATGTCTCAGCGGCAGGAAAGTCCACAGAAGAGACTCACTTCTGGGGGAAAACCCTGGGGTCGATTTGGGACGTGCCAAGTATGCAATACCTGGGAGACTCAACAGACAGCCCATTTCCCTGTTTTAGTTTTGAGCAAAATAAATGAAAGCGAGGCCAGTGGGAAGATGGCGCCAGCCCCGAGGGCCGGCTGGAGAGGGGTCTGCGCATGGCTGCCGGGAGAGGATGGGCGAGGACGCAGGGTCCTAGAGCAGACCCGGAGGGAGGCCCGTGGGAGGGGCGGGGACGCGGGGCTGAAGGCCCTGGGGCTGGGCAGGGGGGAGGGCAGGGCCCCGCTGGAGCCACAGACGCGGAGCAGCTTTCTCCGGTTGCCCCCTCCGCACAGAGGCCGGCGCCCAGAGCTCGGCGTGAGGTCCTAATGGCCTGTGGCTTCTTCCGCAGGGGACGCTGGTGAGAAGGGGGACAAAGGCGCCCCAGGACGGCCCGGAAGAGTCGGCCCCACGGGAGAGAAAGGTACCTGCCGCCCCTGGGCCCCGTGGGCACGGCTGGGGCACGGGCACTGCTGGGGGAGAAGAGGGTGGGGGAATGTGAGTGAGCAGGTGCACAGAGCGCTCTTTAAACAGTGCTCCCGGGTTCCTGCCTGCCTGGCCCCAGGAAACAAAGTGCTTCTTGGGGGGCGCACATCACAGGATGGCTCAGGGCATGGAGCTCAGCTCTGGCTGGCCCTCACGTGCCCTGTGATCGTCACACATGTAAGCGCAATCATGAGGGTGTGCAAACAGCGATGGAAGCAGTTACGTCGGTGTGCAGGGGAGAGAGGGTGAAGATTTGGGTGGGCCATGGTGGGCGTCACTCTGTGGCCTCCCATTTATGGCTGATGGACGCTAGTCATTTTTTAGGCGGGTTCTGAATCCCGAGAACGAAGGTCACTTTGCACCTGTTCCCTTGCTAGTAAAATGGTGTCGTGTAGCCTGCTTCCTGGGCTGGTGCTGAGGTTCACAGGGAAGCAGCTACACGGTGCACGACGAGGTCAGCAAGCGTCCTCTTTAGGGAACACTTAACTGCGGCTGCTTTAAAATTTGCGAAGTCCTTAAAAGCGGTGTGTGGAGTGCTCTGTCAGCGCTGGGACACTGTCCTGTGAGAACACGCCCTGAGACGGTCTAGCCCGTCCCCAGCCAAGCTCACAACACTGGTGTCAGGTGGAGGTTGTGAAAGGCCATTATGTCTGTCAGCCCATGCCCTGTTTTCTCATTTTTTCGAGGTGTGATTTACCCACCGTCTCCTTTTGGCATGTACCATCCGTGACTTTGGCCTGTGAAACCCTGGTCCCACCTAAGACCTAGAGCGTTTCTGTCACCACCACCCCTCCATCAAGCCCAGGAGCTGGTTTTTATTTATTCTACCTTTACTTGGAACAAATTAATTAAAAAATAAACCAACTATGCTCCTGGCTCAAAGTTCAAAATGTATATTCCCAGGGACTAGCCTCCTTCATTCCCCACCAGCCACCCTCCCCACTGACCTACTGTCGGGGTTCTTCATCTTCGCAGATATTTTGGAACGACCAAGTGAGCTCTGTTCTTTCCTGCTTCTGTAGAGCAGTTGCAAAATGTACGTGTTGTCGTGCGTTTTATTCTTTCCGCTTGTCCATGTACTTGGAGATCCGTCCACAGGAGGACACGCGGGTTTGCTCGCTCCCTCCTGATGACATGGTGTCTGGGTTTTATCTGGCTGGTCTCCTATAAGGCAGGTTTGCAGTTTCCTAGGGCCTGGCTGCAGTGAGTCATCTTTAAATGTCATTCTTAATGTGCATGAGTGGAGCTGGAAGATAAATTCCAGGCATGTAATTGTAGATCGAAATGCCGGTGTCTTTGAAATATGGGTGGATATGGCCGTTTAAAAGGGTCATATCTGTCCACCCTTTCTTTCTTACTGAAGCAAAAGAATGCCATCCGCCATCACCCTCACCGCCTTGGAGAGCCGCCAGCCTGGCAGCAGTGAGAGGCTACATCAGTGTGCTTTTTAAAAAGACGTGTTGACTTACCTGGCTGCGTCAGGCCTTTGCTGGGACATGAGGGATCTTTGTTTCGTCACGCGGGAGCTTTCGTTGCTGCGCATGGGCTCTCTAGTTTTGGCCCTCGGGCTTAGTTCCCCCGAGGCATGAGGGATCCTAGTTGTCCGACCAGGAACATTTTTGTGAGTTGCTGAGAAAGTGTGAGGAAGATGTCCCAAATGCCCCCTGGGCATCCAGTCTCCCTGGTTTTGCACCGTTTTCCCCGTGGGACCCCTTCCTTCCCTTCTTCCCTGGCTCCTGACTGGAGTCTTCCCATCCCATCAAGGACCCGGCCCTTGGAAGGCCCTCAGTCAGTTGTCTGGGAAATACCTGGAAGGAGTGCCTCTGAAATCTGTGGGTGGCCTGTCTAAGGGCCGGGGTGACTGTGCGGGGACCCGCCCCTCCTCAGGTTCTGGGGTGGGGGGATGGTCTGTGGCCGAGGCATCTGGCCACGCTGGGCTGGCTTCCCCCTGCTGCCCGTCAGGCAGACACTCTGCTCTGAGATGCTCCTCCAAGCAGGAGGACCAGCTGGGCTTACACAGCTTCAGCTTTGGTTTGGGGGGGTGGCCGAGGTGGGCAAGACTGTCGGCCGGCGCCAGGAGGGATGTGGTGGGTGGGACCGCAGCACCCTGCCCCTGGCGCCCTTCTCAGCCCAGCTCCCACGGAGGGCCAGCCGTGGGGCTGCTGCAGGTGGGGGCCCTCCCTCTTCGGCTGGCATGCCATGTGTTGGGGGGGTCTCTGGTCACACATGGTCACACATGGAGCAGCCCCCCTGCTGGGAACTCAAAGCAGCTGCAGCTGAAAGTGCCTGCAAGCTGCTGGCTGGCTTTTCTGGAAGAACAAAGACCAGTCCGTTCGCGGCAGACCACCACCCCCACCACTGTCGGGGTCCTTCATTGGAATGCGAGTCCTGCCCGCACTTCCTGCCCGAACGCCCTGTGCACACAGCATGCGCTGGGCTTGCTGACACCACCTGCTAATCACGTGTCGTCTCAAGCCCCCAGACACGCAGCTAAGAGGTCGCCCACTGGCCCCCGAGCGCAGGAGCTGGGGCCCCTCCCGGCCCAGGAGGGTGAAGGGTGATCCCGACCCTGATGGGCTTTCTGGGCGCTGGAACGTGTGTGTCATGCCCATTAAAAATCGCTGAGGAAGCGGGCTGCCAAGTGCTCTTTCTGCCCAGTCTCCTCTTCAAAGGACTGTGTGAGATCTTCATTAAAATTAATCAGATTCACCAGCCCGCTGCAAGCCCCATCCCTCATGCGTGTCCAGAGGACAAATATGCGCAGTGCCCGTCTCATTAGCGGAGGGGACGGGCTCCCTGGGAGCTGCTACCGCCAGCTCCAGAGGTGTGGAGGGACAGGTTCTGAGTGTGTCCAGTGTGTTCCTGGTCCTCCCCCACCTCCAGAGCAGGGGAGTGTGCTTTTTTGTCCTAAAGACTGGAGAGGAGGCAGGATGAAGGCAGTGGGCTCTTGTTGCCTCCAGTCCCTGCCGGGTTAGCAGTCACCCGGCTTTTCTGCTGCTTCTGGTTGACCGTGGGTCGCCCTCAAGCAGAGAGCATGTGGATATGTCAGGGGACCCAGTGGTTCTCGCCTCTTCCTTCTCCAGCAAACCCCACAGAGAGAATACTCCGTGAGGAGCGGCAGCCCACCCCCCAAAGGCCTTGTGTGCGCAGGGTCAGGGTGCAGGAGCTGCCGGCTCCTGCTCCCAGTTCCAGCTCAAGTTCTGCGAGGATGACAGGGTTGCAGGGTGTGTGTTTACGTTTGCATGTCTGAATGTGGTGTTCGTTCATGTGTGCATGTCTGTGTGAGTGTAGACATGTGTGTACACATATGTGTGCATGTGTATGTCATGCATATACATGCACAGGCATGTGCATGAGCACATTTGCATGAATGCACGTGCACACACATGTATATGTGTGTGTTAGCATACACGTGTGTGCACACATGTAACAGGCACACACATATATGTGCACACACGTGTAATGTGTGTGTGTGCACAAGTTGCCCAGCACCAACACTGCCCGCAGCAGCACCCACAGCTGGTAGCTGTTGTCACTCTGCCCTTGGGGGGCCTGATGTGTGGGAACCGTGCAGGGCAGGGTGCTGGTCATGCTGGCCACACCTGGGGCCCAGCTTCCCCCAGCACCCGGCATTCTGCACAGAGGCCCTCTTGTGAGGCCACCAGGCGGGGAGCAAGCCCGGTCCTGCTCTAGCTTCGGGGCCTTGGAGTCACCCTGGGATGTGTTAAAATGTAGACTCTGGTGCGTGAGCTGGTGGGCCCAGGGCTCTGTGTGTCTGTGTGGGTCCAGGTGGGGTCGAATGACGGGGGCAGTTCGGCCAGGGCCCAAGTTCTGAGCGCCCCACACACGGCTCCTCGGGGCAGGTGGGCAGCGCCGTGCACCCAGTGTCTCAGACCACAAGGAGGGCATTATTATCCACCGTTTGGAGAGAGTCGATTTTGAGGGCCCAGATGCAGGGCTGGCTGAGCCCCAGCCTCGGCCTGCACGGGTAGCCTCCTGCACCTCCAGCCTTCTCGTGCCCCCAAAACCTCAGGGGTCCCCAAGTCTGGTTCTGGGATCAGGATGCAGACCAGCATCTGCATCACCTGGGAGCTTGTGGGGACACCCCTCCCAGACCTGTGGAGTCCCCCCTGGGGTGGGTCCAGCCATCCGTGGTGACAAGCCCCCGGGGGCCTCTCCCCGGGTCTGCGGACCCAGCACCTTTGCTCCCCGTTGGCCTTGGGCTCCAGGCCTGCCTCCATCCCCTGCCCCGTGAGCCGCTAGCGTCCAACTGTCTGATTGCCCGTATCTGTACCTGGTTTCTCAGAGCTCCCTGCAGCAGGGACCACGTCCCACACTCCTCCAAGGGCAGGAGCTGGACACAGACATGCTGGGGACAGGTGCCCTGTGTCAGCGGCAACCTTGAATTAGTGGCGAAGTTCGGCTGTGCAATTCACAGATGGGCTGAACGCCAGGGGCTCTGCAATCATCCTCCGGTTATGACTTATTTACAACAGCAGGATGTGTGCTAGACCCTGACTGCGTCCTTCAGCAGATGAACTGAATCATTACTTGATCGACTGCTAAGCTGGGAGGTTTTACATGTAGTGGGGGAAGCGGGGGAGGAAGCACTTCACCAGATTGTTCCTGATGGAGGTGCTTCCCCTCTAGGCCCTCCTCCCAGCCTCCTACCCTCTCCTGTCTGCTTGGGGCGGCAGGGGCCGTCTTGGGGGAGCAGAGGGGTGGGCAGGTGTTGTTCTGAGCGCCCCGCTGCAGGGGTCTCAGGGAGAAGTGAACCTCAGGTTGTAGGAGGCCCGCACTGTGTTCTCACCTTTTCTAGTTGGAATCTTTTTAGCAAACAGCAGACTCCGGATGACAGGCCCACGCTCACACCCGACCTACCCCAATGTGACCCAGGCTCCTCTGCGGTGGTGGGTCTTCTGAGTGAGACGGCATGTTGCCCAGGCAGGAGGTCACTCCCCAGGCTCCAGTGGCCCGCCCATCTCCAGTGGGGTCCTTGTGCCTGGAACCATTCGCCCAGCTCCTCACTGTAGGTGCAAGTCCCTTGACTGTGTCTCTGCCCTCCCGTCTGCAGCTGTGGTTGGGTGGGTGGTCTCTGAGACCTCCAGCTGCTCTGGGCATGGGTCTTCATGAGGCTGCCGGTGGAGCCCAAGGTTAATCTAATTTAGTGGATCTGCACGTCCCCTAAGGAGGCCATGGCAAGCGTCCCAGTGGACCCTGCGGGTCAATGAGGAAACAGTGTGAAAACCAGCCGAACCACCACAGGAGGCCCCCACGCGTCTCCTGTTACAACACTCGTCACCGGGGTTAGAGCCGCCTCCTCTGGCAGACGCTGAGCTGTGTCGCTCTTGCGTCCCCAGCGTCATGCAGGGCACACAGCGTCTGGGGCAGGACTCGCCTCGTGTCCGGCCTCCTCGTATGTGTGCATGGCTGTGTGTGTGCGCATGCACGTGTGTTCGGGGAGGCTGGCATGCGTACGCCTTACCCATACGCGTTACCCGTACACGTTACCCGTGCCTCGGCCGACTGTGATCTCGTTGTTTCCCCAGGCGACGTGGGCGATAAAGGACAGAAAGGCGGCGTGGGGCGCCACGGGAAGATCGGCCCCATCGGCTCCAAAGGTATCTCACTCACACCTCTGGCTCACGCTCCCTTGCGGGCTCACCAATGGGCGCTCGGAGAGCAGCTGGCGGGCGTGTTCATTGTATGTGCTTTACACGTGATCGGGTCTGCCCTGATGTTTAGTTTTTGGGAGCGATCAGACTCGACTGGGTGCCGCCAGGCAGGGGTGCCTCCACCCTGCAGGGCTGACGAGCTGCCCGGTCTCAGGGGACAATCAGGAGGCCCATTTGAGCAGCAGAAGGACGGTATTCTGGATGCACCGTGTGTCCACCTCCCGCTGGGGGGCTCAGACTTCCTGGGACTGGGGGGCAGCTCCCCACGAGCATCAGGGCCCCCGTCACCCCGTCTGACCCGCACGACCCTGGAGGGTGGGCTTGAGAGACGAGGCCCAGGGCAGTCAAGGGGTGACTCAGCCTCGTGCACTGCCCCCTCCACCTTCTGTCAGCGAATGATTTCTGAGCCCCTGGCTTATCTGCACCTCTGCTGGACCCCCAGGCTCCTGATGAGGCAGGCAGGCCTCCGGTCCCATGGAGGCTTCCCACAGGTCTTGTTGCAGGTGTTGGCAGCAGGAGACCGAGGCTGGGGGGGGCCTGGAAGGGTGCGGGGGGTTAGGGGTGAGGGAGCTTGGCTGTGGTCAGCTCTGCCCAGTGCGCACACACTCCATCACAGTCCTGGCCAAGGAGCCCTTCTTGCCAGGGCCGGGCTGGGCCAGGGCAGGTCCCTGTGGCCCCCATCAGGAGAGATCACCTAGACCCACTCGTGACTCAAAGCCCCAGATGGGGTGACAGGCCACACTCCTTGGGCCCCACGGTGGGGACAGGGACTGTCCCTAGAGTGCCTCCGTCCCTAGCAAATCCGCAGGGAGCCCCTGCCCCGGGGATTCGTCACGGAGCACACAGATGTGCGTGACACAGAGGAGGACACGACTGCTTCCAGGAAACTCTAAAAAGTGGTGGTAAAACATTCATAACATAAAATGCATCACTTTCAGTGTACAATTCAGTGCCACTAAGCACCACTGCCATGTTGTACAACCACCACTGCTGGTTTATATATATAGAGATATTTGAAAATATATATATTTCCAAAATGCTTTCATTACTCCAAAGAGAAACTCTGTTTTCATGAAGTAGTAACTCCCCTCTCCCCTCCAGCCCCAGCGACCACTTATCTGTGTTCTGTCTGTGAACTTGCCCATTTAGATATTTCACATACATGGAAACATACACTATTTGCGCTTTTGTATCTTATTTCACTAGAACGATGCTTCCGAGGCTCATCTCTGCTGCAGTAGGCATCAGGACCTCCTCCCTCCATAGGCTGAACGATATTCTGTTGCATGGATGGAACACACTGTACTTGCCCCTTCATCTGCTGAGGGTCGCTGGAGGGGTTTCTGCCTTTTAGCCGTTGTGCAAAAGGCAGTGGACATTGCCTAGGAGTAGGGGTGTGCATGCTTGTAACACACAGCACGTGCTCTGGGTAAATGTCGGGGTCTCATGGGGGACAGCTTGCCCTGGAGGCACTCAGTGGGCTCAGCTTACCTGGGCTTCCATGTCTCTGAGGCTGCCATGCTGGGCCCTTGTCAGGTTGAACCCTGAGTCATTCTCAAGCTCCTGATGCTGAGAAAACAAAGGCATCGCTAGGGTGGAGCCTGTCGAGCTCTCTCCATCTCCATCAGACAGAACACGGGTCTCCAAGGATATGCACTTCACCGTCCCTTCACTGCCAGGTCAGCAGAGATGCTTAGGTTCTCTCAGTGGGAAGAATGATTATGCTTTAGGGACATCCCTGTGATTTAAAAATAAATATCCATCGTCTAATTTCAAAGCAGCTAGAAGCTCTGTCTCCATGGCTTTCTCTGACCCCCTTGTTTCATAAGCTGGGAGAGATGGAGGGGCAGAGTGGCTGAGTGTCATGTCCTGTCCACGGAAGGCTGGTGCCCAGATGTCCATGGTGACACCTCGCTGCCTCCCAGAGAGGGTCAGGGAGGATCAGTCTCATCTTGACTGTCTTGCTGGGTAACCCGTAAGGTCCATTCATCTCTGAGGTCACATGTTCCACCTGGGTTCTCTTGCTGTGATGAGGGACTCGGACAGGACTAGCACTGAGCCTAAGATTTCCTGAGATGATGGATGTTCTAGGAAACACGCTGGCTTTCCAGGACTGACATGAAGAAACCCTTGTTTGGTCAACTGTCAAGTCCCTTGCTATGTGTGTGTTCCCGGTCATGTAAGCAGAGCCTGGAGAAGCAATCATCGACAAACTGTACCTCCCTACAGTTTGCCGCGGGAGGAGGGACCGGGAGAAACCCCAGGGCACTGCCCATGGAAGAATGAACGCTGTCACCTGGACATTCTGAGCTCATGGAGCATGCCCTACCCCTGCTTGGTGACTTTGGCCTTGCTTCTCTTTTGCAGGTGAAAAAGGAGATTCTGGTGACATAGGACCCCCTGGCCCTAATGGAGAACCAGGTATGGCATAAAGGGTCCAGGGCTTTCTTAAACATGTGTTAAAACTGCACTTTTAAAAAGTTTAAATCATGACAGCACCCGGACCTGCCACACTCCACCCCCCTCCCCGGCGCCGCTCCCTAGGCTCCTTCAGTGATTGGTTCCCTCCCGCCTGAACGTGTCAGTGTCCTGCTTAGGGCCGTGGCCTGCCTGCCGACTGCATGTGGTCCAGCTCCTCATTCGGCTCAGACACAGGGGTCCTTTCCTGATGCGTCTCTGGGGAGCCCACTTGCTCTGAGCACCGGGCTTCTCTGAAAAGCACTGTCTGTACCTTCTGGTTTCGCTCTTTCTGGAGTCCTTGCAGCAGACTCCCCAGGGGACCCCAGCTCAGCTCGTCCCTGCCGGCCACCCCTCCGGCGGCGGGCAGACCCGTCCTCTCTGTCAGCGTCCCGTCGCCCCCACTTCCCCTCTCTCCCCAGAGGAGCCCCTCTGCTGCCCGCCTTCCTTCTCCAGCGGAGCCGCCTGCCCCACCCCCTCCAGGGCGGCCCTCACCTCCCAGCCCACCGCCCAGCTCGCGCCTCCAGCGTCCCCGCAGGTTCACCTTGTCCACACACAGCCTCCCCACCCCGCCGGACTGTCCCTGCGGGCACCCCCGTCGTCCGTCCTGTTTCCGATCCCTGCCGCGCCCTCCCGCGGCTCTCGCGGCCCCTCAGACCCGTTGCTGAGACCCCCCTCCTGGCGGGTCTGCACCTGCCGGTCCTTGTCTGTCCCCCCCGCCCCCCGGGTGGCGCAGGAGACACCTCACAGATTCTGGATGAGGTGGGGACGCGGTGTCCGCGTCCCTGGGGCTGTCCCTGGGCGCGCTGAGGGGCCTGTCGGGCGGACAGCGGGCCCAGCTCTCCAGCTCGGCCCTCAGAGACCTCGAAGACACGTCTCAGAGAAAGTGCCCTCAGAGCGACCGCACCCAGGCGCGGCGGCGCCAGTGCCCCGGGAGGGGGCGCCCTGCGGGTGGTGGGGGTGTTCGGGCTGTCGGTGATAAAGGGTGACTGGGAGTCTGGACAACGGGCCAGACACCGACGCTGCGGGTGGGCGGGGCCGCTGCTGGGGGCGGGGCCTAGTGACGGGTGGGCGGGGCCATAGGTGGGCGGGGCCGCGGGCGGGCTAAGCCATAGGTGAGCAGAGCCGCTGGTGGGTGGGCCGAGCAGTGTGTGGGCGGGGCCGTGGGGCGGAGCCTAGTCACGGATGGGCGGGGCCATAGGTGGGCGGGGCCGCGGACAGGCAGAGCCAGCGGTCCCTCCAGGTCTGGAGCCGAGGCTGGAGCGAGGTGTGACTCCACCTGCAAGTCGACCCGGATGCTGTGACGGCCAAGTGACATTCCGAAAAGGCTCCTTACCCCGTGGAGCTCTTCAGGGCATGATGATTAGGGTCCTCTCGAGAGGCCAGGAGGAGATACCTAAACTGAAGCGTGCTGGGCCACGCATGGATGACCGAACATCACCCAAGGGCTCTAGCTCCACCATGGTTCTCAAACGGCTCGTCTTCTCTCCACCTACCCCCACCCCCCACCCCCCGCCCCGGCAATGATGGTCCAGATATCCTCCAGCGGTGACGGTCACGACACCCACTCTCGCCCACCCCGTCCCACTTCTGCACCCCACTGATTTCCTCCCCACGGTGACCAGAGCGAGACTGAGAAACTAGGACCTGACTCGGGCGCCCCTGTTGCCGCCCTCCCACCGCTCCTCGCCTTTAGGGTTAAGTCTCGCTCACAGCCTGGACGGCCTGAGTGTCTGCTGCATCACGTCGGTGCTTTGGGGAGGGGGTTCATCTCCTAACATGCTGGCCGTGGTCTCCATTCACAGGCATCCCGTGCGAATGCAGCCAGCTGAGAAAGGCCATCGGGGAGATGGACAACCAGGTCACCCAGCTCACTGCCGAGCTGAAGTTCATAAAGAACGGTACGTGCTTCCGGGCACCTTCCTGCTCCCGGGCCTCCCCCAGCACTGCCCCGGGGACTGCTGGATGCGGGTGTGGTTTCCGTGGGCCAGCCGGGACTCTGCCCCTGCTGCACGGTGCGCTGGGTCGGTGCTCTGTTCGGGGACCACCAGCGCTCACCCTGCAGCCCTATCATCGCAGCCGTCGCCGGGGTGCGCGAGACGGAGCAGAAGATGTACCTGCTGGTGAAGGAGGAGAAGCGCTACGTGGACGCGCAGCTGGCCTGCCAGGGCCGGGGCGGCACGCTGAGCATGCCCAAGGACGAGGCCGCCAACGCGCTGCTGGCTGCCTACATCACGCAGGCCGGCCTGGCTCGCGTCTTCATCGGCATCAACGACCTGGAGAGGGAGGGCGCGTTCGTCTACGCGGACCGCTCGCCCATGCAGACCTTCAGCAAGTGGCGCAGCGGGGAACCCAACAATGCCTACGATGAGGAGGACTGCGTGGAGCTGGTGGCCTCAGGGGGCTGGAACGACGTGGCCTGCCACCTCACCATGCACTTCCTCTGCGAGTTCGACAAGGAGCATGTGTAGGGGGCCCCCGCATTTCCAGGGTCTGAAAGGAAAAACAGTGTTTCTGGGTATTATTCCTGAAGAACCTAACGTTTTACAACTTGTAGCCAGAATGTTTGTTATGTAATTATTACTCCGAATTGCTCTTGGCTTTGTCCAAAGTATAAAATGATGTCTTTAAATATTACAACAGTTAAGTACAAACAATGGTAGTGAGGTCTTAAAGGACTATGTATGGAAAAGCATCCTCTTAACTTTATCATGCATCTGTAAATTATATTAAAATATAAGTTCCTTTTCTTTATTAATCAAGTAGAGACAATTTTGCTTTGCTGCAAACCCAGATTTCAAGAACAAGAAAAATAAAGGCTCTAATCTGATGGTTGAATGTACGGTGTCCTTTTGTCTTCCATGTCCTCAGTATTCCTTGTCTATTCCTGTATCACTGTCACCCCCAAACAGCAACTTGTGACAAATCTTCGGTGTCCCTGCAGGTGCCATGGGGCAGGACTTCACGCCAGACACGGCCAGGCTCTGCCTCACTGGCCACACTTGACCGTGAGGCCACACAGGTGGCTGGATGATGCCTGGGTTCCTTGCTGGGCACCTCTGCCCTGGGCAGCTCCCGATGACCGCTGGCACTTCTGAGCAGCACCGCCTGAGCCCATGAGGGAAGTGATGCCCCATCCCAGTCTGCATCCCTGTCTCAGAAGCCAGTGGCCAGGCCCAGCCTATACTCAGGAGGGGCCTCCTGGGGGTGGGGACACTGGGGGCCATTCTAGAAGCTGCCTGCCACAGTCACCCATGATTCTTCCTCCTGTATGTCAGAAACCTCAGCAAAAAAATTAACAAGCATCTTCATTTTTCTAAGCAAGCAAATAACAAACATCTTCATTTTTCTAAGGAAGCATATAGATGTGCATGTACGAAGGAAAACAGCTGGGGCCGGGGGCCAGAAGGGGGCTGGGGGGAGACAGTCTCAGGGCCTCCTGCGAGTCCGTCTTGGGAGCGAGGCCCTGCTACCCGACTATGTCTGCAGCTTGTACACTGACTGCCTCGGAGGAAGGGACGGTCTGCCTCGAGCCACTGGGGCGAAGGGAAGGCGGGGTGATGCCCAGCGCGGTGAAGGTGCCAGATTCCATCAGAGGGCTGGTCCTCTTCGAGCGCCCTGTGGATGTGTAGGTACCATAGCAGCCTTGCTCCGGGTTTCTGTGGGCACCCCCACAGCACCCCCGGGATCTGCAGGCATCCCCGCCCTGAGCCCACTGCCCTGAGCCCACTGCCCTGAGCTGGCCCAGGTGCCTGCCCCTCACAGGACGTGCAGATCCAGCCCAGAGGGCCGGTGCCAGGGAGCTGACTGCGCAGGACCGTGCGGGCCAGGGGCTCGGGAGGGGTCGGGCCTGGGAGTCCTGAAGCCTGAGCCTCTGCAGCGTGAGGGCCGGGACCTCTGCCTGAGAGACTGCGCTCCATCACGGGAACCGCCCTGGTTCTAGGGTGGGTCAAGGGTGCCCCCACCCGGCCCTAGCCGGGCTCTTCTCCCGGGGTAAATGCAGCCCAGGGCAAGCCCTCACCTCCCTGGTCTGGGTCCCTCTCTTATAGGGAGGCGGAGGGGGGCACCTCTGTGCTCTCATGGGGACCAGAGGGAGCCATGTACGCCCCCTCCTCCGCCACGCCCTCCTGGGAGGCCCCGTGCCAGCAGGCCGCGCAGGAAGCCCGCGGCCCGGTCTGTGGTCGGGCCGGGCCACACGCCTCTGCAGGGGGTGACCACTGCAGCGCATTTGCTCGGACTCGACGGCCGGAGGGAAGCCGGGATTGAAGCGCTAATTCAAGCCCCCGGCTTGGCAAGGGAGGGCGCGGCGCCCCACCTGCGGAGGAGGAGCAGCGGTCTGGCTGCGGGTGGGCCGCGCTTCTCAGGCTGCACCGAGGCGGGACCGCGACGCTGTGCGCGGATGCGCGCCGCCCGCGGCCGCGGGAGCTGCCCGGCGGGTGGCCGGTGCGCGCGTCCACACTGCCACCCAGCGGCCGCGGAGACGGCCGAAGGAGGAACAAAGGGATGACGGGCGCCTGGGAGCGAGGGGAGCAGGGGGCCCCAGACGCAGCCGCGGGGGGCCGTCGGGAAAGAATCGAGCTCGTGTGGGGTCCCTTCCAGGCGCCAGTGTGACCCCAAGTGGCTGCTCGGACTGCAGCGGGCGGACGGCTCTAGCCAGGGGCTGTCATTCCTGCCCTGGTCCCCACCGCCTGCTGCCCTGGGCCCTGGGGGTCTGGGGGCGGAGGCCGCAGCTAGACTGGCAGGAAGGTGTTTCCTCGCAGACAGATGTCCTGTGGGCATATTCTTGCCCGGGGGCAGCCTTTGTCTGGACATACCTGCCTCTTGATGAGGGTGACAAAGGCTCTGACGTCTGCCCGTGGGCACCGGCCACCTCTGGTGTCGGGTCTAGGCGGAACCCACGCCCCTCCTTCGGGGCAGGTGGCAGGGGAAGACCTGGGGGGGGGGTGGTCACCAGGTGTAGCCCAGTTTAATCCAGCAGGTCAGAACTGAGGGCAGGGCTGTTTCTTCGCTGTAAGCAAGAAAATCAGATTCTGGCTGATGTAAGTAGAAAGGGGGTTTGTTGAAAGATTTGGGGCAGGTGAAAGGAATTTTGGAAAGACTGCAGAATGTCGGGTGCTCCGTCCAAGGAAGGGAGAAGCCCAAACATACTGCAGAGCACCGGCCTGCAAGGCCGGCAGCCTCCGCCAGCTCCGAGAACCCTGCTGTGGCCGCTGTCTGTGTCTGGCTGGACTCAGAGAAGCGGAGGACAGCGAGGCCCTCCTGCTCTGGGGACCCACTGGAGGCCGCCGCCTGGACACTGTGGCTGCCGCCTCCAGAGAGGCCGTGGGTGACCGGAGACATCAGGACAGAAGCACACCCATTAGTTTAAATTAAAGCAGTCTGCTCCGTGAAGAAGCACAGGACGGGTTTTGCTGTTAAGAGTTTCACTTGGAAGGGGAGACGCGTGCCTCTGGGTACCAGAGGGTCTGGTGGGAGCCAGCCAGGTTCCTGGAGGGGGACGGGGGCAGCCTTTCCATCAGGGCGGGGTGGGGGTGCAGGGGGAGCCGCGTGGGCCAAGGCCTGGGAGGAGAGCCCTGGCAGGGAAGCGGGAGGGGCTCCTGGGGTGGGAAACACCTCCAGGGGCAGGGGTGCCCGCGCACCTACACACCGGGTGTCTGAGCCCCTGCTCGGGTTAGCCGCTCCTGACATAGGCTCCCAGGATGACCTTGGCAGCCTTGGGCTGCAGTTTCTCCATCTGTGAGCCGGGGACACCGCGCTGCAGGATGCTGTGACGATGAGTGCAGTTGGCTGCGCCCCTCATGTGTCAGACATGACCATGTGTGTCAGGCATGACCATGCATATCAGGTGTGACCATGGGTCTCAGGCAAGACAACATGTGTCAAGCATGACCACGTGTGTCAGGTGTGACCACGTGTGTTGGGCACGACCATGCATGTCAGGTGTGACCACAGGTGTCAGGCATGATCACGCGTGTCATGTATGAACACAGGTGTCAGGCGGTGCTCAGCTGTCCCCATCTCACAGGGAGCCCTTCCCCAGACCCCAGGCTTCCAGGGCCGGGACAGGTGTCTCTGCTGCACCACGAGGCACAGGTACGTTTTCTCCAGGTCCACGGGCCCCTTTAGCCCCTGGAAGCTCCGTGTGCGTCTGCACTTTCTGGGCGGAGGGTCCTTCCTGCACCCACCCCCTCTGCTGGGCACCCACGGCTGGGTGTACTGGACACACATGCTTTCACGGGAGCCTCCTAGAGACGGACCCCCGGGGACCCGAGGGCTGGCAGAGGGGGGTTCAGGCCCACATTGTTCAGTTGGGGTTGGGGGGGCCCCTTGGCTTCTGCGGGGAGGGGCCGCTCAGCTCGGAGCTCCGTCGCCCACAGCCCTTGTGACGTCACACAGGAGCAGCCCGTCCCTGGGAAACTGAATTCTCTCCTGCTGGCACCTGAGCACCACACAACCCGGGCTGGCTTGTGGGACAGAAGAGACCCGATCCTGAATGCAGAACATCAGACTCCTTCCTGGTGAGCTTGGAGGCCCGTTGATAAACAACATGTTTTTAAGTTGTTATTGTGGAAAGAACAGGGCGGCAGAGAGGAACGTGCTAGCACAGCGAGTGTTTGACCCCCGTGAGAGGGGAGGGTGGGACAGGTCTGGCAGACACTTGGTGTCAGGAGTGGCTGAACCCCAGGAACAGTGTTTACAGGGCTGGGAACAGCCTGAGTGTGCTGAGCGGCTCTGGGCTCTGGTCCTGCTCTGCTGGGGCTCCAATCGTCTGACTTTGGTCTTTACAAAACTACAGAAACGCCAACAGCACCAAGCCCACGGGTGAGATGAAACCTTATTCCAAAGGAGAGCCACATCCGGGAAAAACTTGAACAAATCCCCAGTCACGTTCCCCAGGGGCCTCAGTGCCGACCTTGGGGTCCTCTGTGTCACTGCTCACACTCACTCTAGTTTTGTCCACACTTCAATAAACTTCATCCATTTTGCTATAAACCTCATGCTTCTGGCCAGAGGCTTTTTTTTTTTTTTTTTTAAATTAGGGCTTATCAACACTGATGACAGAAATCACTGTTGTTCTTGAATTGTCAGGACAGCCTGGCTGGCTCCTCGAACAAAGACCTTCCACACACGTTTCCTAGATTCACCCCACAGCACCTTCCCATTTTAGGGCAAATCCCAAAGGAAAATAGCTCTTGACTGTATGAAATTTCAAGACTAGGCTTTTTCCATTGGGAGGGAATAATGGCCTCCTTGCAGTGGAATAACCCATATAACGCTCCTGATTTCTGATGACCGAGTTGCAGTTTGCCTGAAAAGCTGTAGCATATGCATTAAGCATCGCAGCCTGACCTCAGTCACAGACCCTTTTAGAGGAGGTCTTGCTTTTTGCCTAGAATTATGTAAAAGCTAATTTTAAATGAAGAGGTAAGGGAATTCTGTACTTAGTAGTTAGATGTAGAGGTAGACGCAGCAGGTAGTCTGAGCAGGTGGGTGGTCTGAGTGGGTGGGAATGAGAGAACTCAGGTTTGGGGGTTCCTCCATCAATAGAAGCAGTGTGGGACCATGAGCTGAGAGTTTGGGGCACCCACAGCGCCTGAGTCTCAGAGCCATGGACAGCCCCCCACACACCGAGGGACGAAAACCTGCTTCCCCGAGAGGTCTCAGGTGGTTAGGGTAACCTCACCCGGGTCACCCAGAATCCCCTCCCTCTCTTAGGGTCTATAACCTTTGTCACAGATGCAAACTCCCTCTTGCCACGTGAAGCGACATGTACACAGGTTTTTTTGGGGGGACGAAGGAGCAGACAATGGTGGGGGCCTTCTGCCCTCTGCAGGGAGGACGGGCTGTGCCGACACTCGGGCCCGCTGTGTGTCTGTTACTGGGACCATCCATGGGCACCGGTGTCTCTGTCTCCCCTGTCACTGGACTCCCTTCTGGCGGTGGACTGGACTCCCCTCCGGCGGTGGGAGGTGTGTGTTCATGGGTCCCCGTCACTGGACTCAGATCCAGTCGGCTGGGGAGTCTGCCTGTGGGCACAATCCCCAGGACCTGTGCATCTCCGGAGACGAGGTGCACCCTGCCCATTTCTGGGGAATCTCAGCCCACTTCACATTTGCTCCGTCAATGCCTACCCACAGCCCCCCAACATGAGGACCTCTCTGCACCCCCCATGGCCCAGCTCCGCCCACTTCATCCCACCCACTCTTCTCCCAGTGCTGTCTTCAAAGGCAGACGGTCAGTTTAGTGTCTCATCCTCAGTGCCCAGCGGTACCCAGCTGGCTGTCAGAAGAAGCTGGGAATGATGGCTGATGTGATAGACAGGCTGATGACTGAGTGCTTGAGGCCTGTGGGCAGGAAGGGGCCAGGGCCTGAGCGGCCTGGGAGGCCACGCACTGGCCTTCCAGAAATGGAATTGTTGCACAGAAGCAACCAATTGTGGCTCCATGTCGGAACTGTTTCTTTGGCTTGCTTTTCATTGTTCTTGTTATTGTAATCATACACAATGGCCTGCCTCAGAGAACCCTGCCTCTCCGCCTGACTGTTAAACCAAACTGCCTTCATTCAGAGCCTTGTCCACCTGTGGATGGCAGGAAGGAAGAAATGAACACACCCCCTGGCTGAGGCTTGCCATTCTAGATGTGTGCAAGACTAATGGCCTTTTTACTTTGCTTCCTCATCTCCCGCCCATCTCTGATCTGTAAAAGAACCTGGCATCCAGACCTCGCTAAGATGATTATTTTTTGGTGCTAGCCTGCCATCTTCTCGGTCAGCTGGCTTTCCGAATAAAGTCATTTCCCAGCATCATGAAGCCAGCAGAGCAAGCTTGGACTCGGTAACAGAATGAGGCTGGTGGGTGGGTTCCATGCCCTCACACTCAGATTGGCCGAGGATTTCATGCGGGGTGGGGCTTGGTGGTGGTGGGGTTCTCAGCCCCCAGGAGGTGTGATCAGGTGGCTATGCAGCAGGAGAGCAAAGTATGGGCAGAAAGCGGCCCGAGTCTGGGGTGAAGGCGTCTGTGCAGGGAGGCCTGGTGGCCGCGGGGGGCAGCTGCCCTCAGCTCGCCAGTGACCTCCCAGTGGCCTCATGTCTGACAAGCCCTGAGGCAGGAGCACTGGCTTTGGAGGCTGCAGGGGACGATCTGAGCTCCCTCCCCAGGCCTAGACCAAGCGGGGCTGGATGTGCACGGTATCCATGGGGAACGTGGGGACAGACATGGCCACCTTGTAAGAAGCTCGGGGGCGTTAGAGCCTGTGTCATGGTCTGAGCGCCGTGCCTGGCGCCTAGTAGGTCTCCAACTCTGGAGCACCTAGGAGGTCTCTAACTGCAGCGGCACCTATTAGGTCTTCAACTGCAGGGGTGCCTATTAGGTCTTCAACTGCAGAGGCGCCTAGTAGGTCTTCAACAGTAGGGGCACCTAGTAGGTCTCCAACTCTGGAGCACCTAGTACATCTCCAACTCCCAGGCACCTAGTAGGTATTCAACTGTAGGGGCACCTAGTATGTCCCCAACGGCAGGAAGCCCACAGGCAGCTCTGCAGTGTTAGCTCTGGCTTTCCTGCCTTGGTGGGAGGTTGTTAAAGACTTCCAAGACTTACTGAAAGTTGATGTTACACCCAAGGTTATTCGTGAAAAGGCATAAAAATAATGAGTGCCCTCCTATAACATGCAGCAATGTACTTTGCATCCACACACCTCCACCTTGACTAGAACTTTCTACAGAGACGGAAATCTCTCTTCTGGCTGTTCAGATGACACCTGGCTTCTCAGCACTGAGCTTTAGATTTCATTAACTTCAAACTCAGATGGTTCAAATAGCAGATAGTTACCATCTTAGCGCAACCACAGAACGCGTGGACCCCACACCAGCATCAAACCTTGTTTGCTCAGTCCCCAGGGCTGAGTGACTCGCCTGTTTGAAGGGCGGGATGTTTTGTCTAAACACAGGGTCGTAGGAAAAGCTGTGAGTGTCTGAAGAGAAGACAGGGGCTGGATTTCACACCCCGCACCTCTGCCCCTGCTGTTTCTATTAAATTGAGTTGGGAGTTTCATTTTCCTCAGAGATTTCTCTCTATCCTGGCTCCTCTGCAGTGCTTCACAAAGATCTGTTTTTCTTTTATTTCAGTGCAACACATTTTAAACACACTTGAGTAGCCAAATCTTACCTGTTAATGGAGTTTGCCAGGAGAATGATAAAGCTTTAAGTCACTAGGTCTTGGAGTGGCTGTAAGGTCCCGTGTGACACCTCAGTTCTAGCAAAGCATGCGGGCTCAGGAAGCAGGCAGACGTGGCCTCCAGGGAAGGCTAAGGAAGATGCTGCGGAGAATCTCTGCCCCAAGCCAAGCTTATTCTGCCGATTAAAACAGATGTTGCCAAATGCCAGAGTTCATGGGGAAAAGCAGAAGTCAGCCTCGGAAACTTCCAGCTGTTTTTGAAGTGCCCTTTGATGAATATATATATATATATATATATATATATATGTATTGTAATGAACTCGAGGAAAGTGTGCTCACCCCATCTGAGAAACAGGCCATGTTGAAAGATCTGGCATGGTGGCCCCGGACGCGGCCTGTATCTTGCAGACGGACGAGGGTCACTTCTGAGGCTTTACCCCTTAGCTGTAGGGGGTGCTGCTACACTGACCAATGTGGACCCAAGAAGGACTTTTTATGTATTTATTTTCCAAACGGAACATTCATTCCAGAAGGGAGCATTCTTTTTTTTTTTTTTTTATGTTATATTGGAGCATAGTCGATGAACAATGTCGTGTTAGGGCGTGTTCTTTTTTTAAAACAAGTGCTGCGCTGCAGTGTTCCTTGTCTAAATGGAGCGCCAGTTTTCAGGGGGTGGGGCTGGAAGAACCTGAAGCGGTGACACCAATACCTAGGGAAAAAGTGTAAAATTTTTTTCCCCTTAATCTCTTTCTCCCTTGAATCTGCAGCCTCTGGTCCATGCGTGTCATACCGACTGTTTGGTGTAGTCTGAGGCACATCAAAGCAAAAGATAAGAGACGGCTAAGGTGAAAAAGAACACCCTCCACCCTCCACGGCTCTCTGGGACGCAGGGAGGCAGAGTGATGCCTGCTCCGTGTGGGTTGGGCCTGCGTTGCCATGACGCCTGGCTCCTCCCATTCAGTGGGGTACCGAGCCGGCAACCCTGCATCCCTGACTCAGGCAAACGTGCGGATGCTCTGTCCTGGGGGTGTCTCAAACTCACTGCAGCCGACTGAGAAACAAAGCCGAGCCTGTTTGAAACACCGGGTGACTCACATGTTCCATAATTAGCTACGGAAATGAAACACTCACAAGTCTCTGTTGAGTGTGCACGCTGGGCCTGGCCCTGTGGGTTTTGTTCAAGACGCGGGACACGGGCTGAGCTGTCGTGGTGGTGGTGGTCGGGGGGCACCTGAGCAACCCACCGGGTCTGGGATGGGTCCACCCCGTGGCCCGGCCTTGCCCCATCCTCTGAGCCCCCAGTGCCCTGAGCGGCTGGTGGAGCTGAGCAGAGCAGAGTGTGTGAGCTCCGATGGCTGCC
Organism: Cervus canadensis; assembly: GCF_019320065.1. Taxonomy (NCBI): domain Eukaryota; kingdom Metazoa; phylum Chordata; class Mammalia; order Artiodactyla; family Cervidae; genus Cervus; species Cervus canadensis. Next base: position 42,444,349 of record NC_057415.1, on the reverse strand, counting down.
CGGGGGCACAGCAGGGACGCTCTGGGGAGAATCGTTAGATCAGCCACAGTGAGGGCGTGTCTGCCGGGTGGGCTAGTGTTGCCTGTCCTTTGGCGTTAAAGGTTTCAGACTGCGAGTATGTGGTGGAGGGGCATGGGTGGGCCCTCCACTATTATCTTCTCCAGCCGGTAAATGTCGTGAGTGGATGGAAAGTTCTCTGCATCAGCAACCTGGGAATCACGCACGGCTACTCAGCACACAGAATGTGGCCAATACAAGAGGAACTGTATTGTAATTTTATTTTATTCACTTTTATTCCCTTGTAATTCTTTAAAATTTTATTTTGTTCACTTGTAATTCTTTAAAATTTGCTGTAATTCTTATAATTCACTTGTAATTCTTTAAAATTACTTTTTATTCATTTGTGATTATTTAAAATTCGCTAAATAGCCACCTGTGGCCAGGGGCTTCCAGGCTGACCCATGCAGGTCTGGACCAGCGGGGTTCTCCAGCCCCCAGGCCCTGGAGCCCACCCGGCCACGTGCTCTCTGTCGCTCCGACTCCTTGGTGCCCAGCCCGGGTGTCCCTCCTAAAGGGGGCCCCAGGAGGACACCTCTTGTCTCTGCATCTCCTGCTGTGTCTGCCCTCCACTGTGACCCCTGGAGAGCAGGGGTCAGGGGTCAGTCCCACGCGTGGCCACGGGCCTGGCCACCACGGGAGCTTCAGCCTCGGCCACTGGATGAGCCTAACACTAATGGATGAGCATCCGTTCTGTGACTCTGACGTGGGCTGAGAGCTCTCAAATGTCTGTCATGTCAGGACATTTCTGGGTTGGAAATAGGGTTCCCTCCCCAGCTGTGTGGTTTGGACAGTTCACTCGGCTTCTCAAAGAAGCATTTTGTTTTTAAGATGTGAATAACAAATTCACAGGGTTGTTCTGAGGATTAAGGTGAGATAAAATAAATGAACTGTGTACGATGCTATTGTAGACTCATATAAATGTCAGGAAATAAATGTCCTGTTTGCTTCTGCACCTGTTCATCCTTGGGAAGATTTTAGTCCATCTGAGGAATCAGTATTTTAACACAAAAATCAGGAAAGCATTATTCACTCATTCATTTATTCAACAAATATTTATCAAGCATCTTGTATGTGGCAGGCAATAGTTCAAGCCCTGAAGATACACCAGTGGGCCAGAAAAAAAAAAAGAAAAAATCAGTGTCCTCATTTGTTGTTCAGTTGCTCAGTTGTGTCTGACTCTTTGCGACCCCATGGACTGCAGCGCACCAGGCTTTCTTGTCCTTCACTATATCTCCCAGAGTTTGCTCAAACTCATGTCCATTGAGTCGGTGGTGCCATCCAACCATCCTGTCCTCTGTTGCCCCCTTCTCCTCCCGCCCTCCGTCTTCCCCAGCCTCGGGGACTTCTCTAATGAGTTGGCTCACGAGTGTCCTCATGGAGCGTAGCACATCTAATCTGGAAAGGAGATAATAAAACCTACAAGCAGGCGAGTCCCACAGAGGTCTGTGTGCTGTGGAGACAAAGATTAGCTGCGGCGGGGGTGCTGGCGGTGCTGGGGTGGGGGTGGGTGAGATGCCACTGCACTGCGGGAGCAGTTTGCACCAAGAAGGAGACGGTCCAGCCAAGCCTTGAGCACAGGTCACGGGTGGGCTGCACAGGTGCCCGGGGAAGGACCGCCTGGCAGAGGGGACAGACGTCGCCAAGCTCCCGAGGCAGGACGTCCGGCACTGGGGACGAGGAGGGTGCTCTCTCCTCTGATTTCTGTGCCCACCTCCACCAGGGTCTACTGCCCAGCTGCTTGACATGTGTGTGTGTGTGTTCTTAATATATATATTTCATTGAAGTATAGTTGACAAAATGTTTTAGGTACATAGCAAGGTGATTCAGTTATACATATACACATATATTTCAGAGTATTTTTCATTATTACAAGGAGTTGATTAGAGTTTCCTGCGCTATACTCCAAACCTTTGTTGCTTGTATATATATTATTTTTAAATTAGAAATCTATCGTCCTATTCATACTAAGTCAAACACGTGGAATCAAAACGCGTTTTATTTTTTAAAGTGACATTGTTTCCTAATGTCTCAGAGTAGCCTTTCTGTAAAGGCTATTTTCCTAATAATTTTATTTATGCTTACTTATTTTTGGTGGTGCAGAGTCTTCTTTGCGGCTCGGGCTTTTCTCTAGCTGTGGCGAGCGGGGGCTTCTCACTGCGGTGACTTCTCTTGAGGATCGCGGCCGGTAGGGCGTGGGGTCTCAGTAGCTGTGGCTCCTGGGTCCTAGAGCGCAGGCACAGTAGTTTCGGCACATGGGCTTACTTGCCCCATGGCGTGTGGGATCTTCCTGGACCAGGGATTGAACCTGTGTTTCCTGCATTTGCAGAGGATTCTTTACCACTGAGTCACCAGGGAAGCCCGGTATGTATTTTTTGAATGTACCTTAAAACTATTCAAGGCAAATTGTTCTTTTCTACACTGAAGCATTTTTTTTCCTCCTTGAATAATGAAACTTTGCATTTTGTGGTTGCAGAATTTGTGTATTTTCTTCTCAGATGCTTCACATGGGGGTCATCTCTAGTTCCCTCCCAACTGCAGTTTTGTGCAAAGTTGCTGGGGAGGGACCCTAAGCCAGCAGGTACCCCCACAACCAGTGGGGGGCACGTGTGTTGTTTGAACGGCTCAAGCCTCGGTTTGGGGGCCTGATGCTGACCCAGCCTGCCTTTCTCCTTGCAGGAAGCATGGCTGACTCCCCCAGGGAAGGAAAAGTGGCTAGGCCTCCAGACTTTACACAGCTGATTGACTTGGCATCTGAGTTTGTAGGAGGAAAGGTGAGCAGGGTGTCTCAGGGTGAGAACAAGTGTTGCATTTAATGCACCCGGGCTGGGGCTCCAGCTGACCACTGTGGGGACCTGAGCTAGAACAGCAGGAATCAGGAAGAAGGCTGGCCTCCCCAAGGAAGCCCATCGCCGCCAAAGTCTCCCAGGGAACATTCCCTAAATTGGTGACAATTATGACCGGGGCAGCATTGCCCGAGGTTAGAAACACACATTTTGCCCCTGTGAAAAGAACCCCCCACCCCCCAGTGTGTTTCCTTATGGGGCAGATGAGTGGTCCTCAGACTTCAGTGTGAGAATCACGTGAGAACCTAACACGAGGCGCCAGGTGAGCTACAGACCTACCCTCGAGAGCTTAGGTTCTGTCGGGAGATGTGCAGACCAGGGCTGGCATCAAGGCAGGACAGGGCAGTGCGGGACCACATCTACCACGCAGGGTGGGGAGGCAGGGGAGGACCATGCAGGGAAGTGATGCTCAAAGGAGCCCTCAGTCGGGGGAGGAGCCGGCAAGGCAGCGGGGTGACGGGGAGGGTCAGACAGAGGACAAGGGGAAGGGAGCTGACCTGGGGTGTGAGGGCGGGAGCCTGGGGGGGTAGCGAGGCCCCCTGTGCCCGGAAGGTTTCTGCCCCGGAGGGGGGCTGCAGGCCCTGAGCAGGGGAGGGACGCCCAGGTGAGCTCACCGAGCTGCGTCCTCTGGAGGCAGATGTCAACAGACAAAACCATGCACAACCTAAAAGGTGAGCACCATGCTTTATTCGGAGGACACAGCCGAGGGCGTCAGCCCCGGACACAGCCCCTCACATGGTTCTACGGACGGCTCCGAAGAGGTGAGGGGGCAGTCAGGATCTGTAGGGGCTTTTGCAACAAAGACCATGTCATCACAACATCAAAAGATTCCTATTTGTAAAAGAAAACCATACATCTTTAGTTAAGGAATTTAGCCCTCTTCTGTGTATAGGCTTCCCAGGTGGCGCTCATGGTTAAGAACCCACCTGCCAATGCAAGAGATGTAGAGACATGGGTTCGATCCCTGGGTTGGGAAGGTCCCCTGGGGAAGGAAATGGCAACCCACTACAGTATTCCTGCCTGGAGAATCCCATGGACAGAAGGGCCTGGTGGGCTACAGTCCATGGGGTCACGAGAGTTGGAGACAACTGAGCAAGGTCTGGGCTCACTGACACCTTCCTTTATTTTATTATTAAATTAATTTTTTATTTTAATTGGAGGCTAATGACACCTTCCTCTGATGTGCACTTCACTCTCAGCCCTGTGCTTTCCGGTCACACAGACATGGTTCCCCACATTCGGCCATCCAGACAACCAGCAACTCCCAGACAGCCTAGGCCCTCCCCTGCCTTTCAGGTTCTGGCTGGGCTCAGAGGTCAGGACAGTCTTTCCCGGACCACAGGGGTCCCTGAGCCTCAGGTTCGGTGGAGTGGCCAGCAGCCAGTCTACAGCTCACTCTCGAAGGTGTCCTGCTTTGGGAGCCCCCTGGCAGTCCAGTGGTGAGGACTCAGCGCTTTCATTGCCATGTCCAGGGTTCAATCCCTGCTTGGCAGGGCAACTAAAATACCCCCAAGCCATGAGGTGTGGCCAAACAAACAAACAAACATTCTGCTTTGGTTAACAAACCACAGAGGCAAAGGAGAAGCCTCAGCAAGATGGTAGGAGGGGAAAAATCGTGTTTAGAATCAAACCCCTTACCCGCCAGAGATGCTCAGGGGCCTCAAACAAACCTTGTGTGCACCAGGACCCAGAGACCCACAGAGACGGAGCCAGAACTGTGTCTGAGCATCTCCTGTGGAGGTGAGGGTCAGCAGTGGCCTGCTGCAGGGGCAGGGGCTTTGGGTGCAGTAGGCTTAGGTATGGCATAAGCCCTCTTGGAGGAGGTCGCCATTAACCCACCATAGAGCTGCTAGAACGTCCTCAGGACTGGGGAAACAAAATCTTGGAGGGCACAAACAGAACCTTGTGTACCAGAACCCAGGAGAAAGGAGCAGTGACCCCACAAGAGACTGACCCAGACTTGCCCGTGTCCAGGAGTCTCCGGTGGAGGTGTGAGTCGGCGAGGGCCTGCTGCAGGGTCGGGGGCAGTGAGTGCAGCAGTGTGTGCATGGGATGCATGTAAGGAGGTCACCATCACCTTCATCACCTCCAGCATAGTTTGGCCTCAGGTCAAGCAACAGGGAGGGAACACAGCCCCACCCATCAACAGAAAATTGGATTAAAGATTTACTGAGCATAGCCTGCCCATCAGAACAAGACCCAGTTTCCCCCTCAGTCAGTCTCTCCCATCAGGAAGCTTCCATAAGCCTCTTATCTGTCTCCATCAGAGGGCAGACAGAATGAAAACCACAGTCACAGAAAACTAACCAATCTGATCACATGGACCACAGCTTGTCTAACTGAATGAAGCTATGAGCCATGCTGAGTAGGGCCACCCAAGACGGACGGGTCATGGTGGAAGTACTGACAAAACATGGCCCATTGGATAAAGGAATGGAGAACTACTTCCATATTCTTGCCTTGAGAACCCCGTGAACAGTATGAAAAGGCAAAAAGATAGGACACTGAAAGATGAACTCCCCAGGTCAGTAGGTGCCCAATATGCTACTGGAGATCAGTGGACAAATAACTCCAGAAAGAATGAATGGATGGAGCCAAAGCAAAAACAACACCCAGTTGTGGATTTGACTGGTGATGGAAGTAAAGTCAGGTGATGTAAGAAAAATAGCAACTTGGAATGTTCGGTCCATGAATCAAGGCAAATTAGAAGTGGTCAAACAGGAGATGGCAAGAGTGAACATCAACAGTTTAGGAATCAGTAAACTAAAATGGACTGGAATGGGTGAACTTAACTCAGATGACCATTATATCTACTACTGTGGGCAAGATTCCTTAGAAGAAATGGAGTCGCCATCATAGTCCACAAGACTCCAAAAATCAGTATTTGGATGCAGTCTCAAAAACAACAGAATGAACGCTGTTAGATTCCAAGACAAACCATTCAATTTCACAGTAATCCAAGTCTATGCCCCAACCAGTAATGCTGAACAAGCTGAAGTTGAACGGTTCTATGAAGACCTACAAGACTTTCCAGAACTAATACCCCAAGAAGCTGTCCTTTTCATTATAGGGGGCTGGAATGCAAAAGTAGGAAGTCAAGAGACACCTGGAGTAACAGGCAAATTTGGCCTTGGAGTACGAAATGAAGCAGGTCAAAGGCTAACAAAGTTTTACCAAGAAAAAGCACTGGTCATAGCAAACACCCTCTTCCAACAACACAAGAGAAGACTCTACACATGGACATCACCAAATGGTCAACACTGAAATCAGATTGATTATAATCTTTGCAGCCAAAGGTGGAGAAACTATATACAGTCAGCAAAAACAAGACTGGGAGCTGACTGTGGCTCAGATCATGAGCTCCTTATTGCCAAATTCAGACTTAAATTGAAGAAAGTAGGGAGAACCATTAGACCAATCAGGTATGACCTAGATCAAATCCCTTCTGATTATAAAATGGAAGTGACAAATAGATTCAAGGGATTAGATCTTATAGAGTACCTGAAGAACTATGGACAGAGGCTCATGACATTGTACAAGAGACAGGGATCAAGACCATCCCCAAGAAAAAGAAATGCAAAAAGGCAAAATGGCTGTTTGAGGAGGCCTTACAAATAGCTGAGAAAAGAAGAGAAGTGAAAGGCAAAGGAGAAAAGGAAAGATATACCCATTTGAGTGCAGAGTTCCAAAGAATAGCAAGGAGAGATAAGAAAGCCTTCCTAGGGGATCAATGCAAAGAAATAGAGGGAAACAATAGAATAGGAAAGACTAGAGATCTCTTCAAGAAAATTAGAGATACCAAGGGAACATTTCATGTAAAGATGGGTACAATAAAGGACAGAAATGGTAGGGACCTAACAGAAGCAGAAGATATTAAGAAGAGGTGGCAAGAATACACAGAAAAACTGTACAAAAAAGATCTTCATGACCCGGATAATCATGATGGTGTGATCATTTACCTAGAGCCAGACATCCTGGAATGTGAAGTCAAGTGGGCCTTAGGAAGCATCACTAAGAACAAAGCTAGTGGAGGTGATGGAGTTCCAGTTGAGCTATTTCAAATCCTGAAAGATGATGCTGTGAAAGTGCTGCACTCAATATGCCAACAAATTTGGGAAACTCAGCAGTGGCCACAGGACTGGAAAAGGTCAGTTTTCATTCCAGTCCCAAAAAAGGCAATGCCAAAAAATGCCCAAACTACCGCACAATTGCACTCATCTCACAGCCAGTAATGCTCAAATTCTCCAACCCAGGCTTCAACAGTATGTGAACCGAGAACTTCCAGATGTTCAAGCTGTATTTAGAAAAGGCAGAGGAACCAGAGATCACATTGCCAAGATCCGATGGATCATTGAAAAAGAGAGTTCCAGAAAAACATCTATTTCTGCTTTACTGACTATGCCAAAGCCTTTGGCTGTGTGGATCACCATAAAGTGTGGAAAATTCTTCAAGAGATGGAAATACCAGAACACCTAACCTGCCTCCTGAGAAATCTCTATGCAGGTCAAGAAGCAACAGTTAGAACTGGACATGGAACAACAGACTGGTTCCAAATTGGGAAAGGAGTATGTCAACACTGTATAATGTCACCCTGCTTATTTAACTTACATACAGAGTACATCATGTGAAATGCCAGGTTGGATGAAGCACAAGCTGGAATCAAGATTGTTGTGGAAAATATCAATAACCTCAGATATGCAGAGGACACCACTCTTATGGCAGAGAGTGAAGAGGAACTAAAAAGCCTCTTGATAAAAGTGAAAGAGGAGAGTGAAAAAGTTGGCTTAAAGCTCAACATTCAGAAAACTAAGATCATGGCATCTGGTCCCATCACTTCATGGCAACAAGATGGGAAACAATGGAAAAAGTGACAAACTTTATTTTCTTGGGCTCCAAAATCATTGCAGATGGTGACTAAAGCAATTTTATTGCTCCTTGGAAGAAAAGCTGTGACCAGCCCAGACAACATATTAAAAAGCAGAGACATTACTTTGCCAACAAAGGTGTGTCTAGTCAAAGCTATGGTTTTTCCAGTAGTCATATGTGGATGTGAGAGTTGGACTATAAAGAAAGCTGAGCACAAAAGAATTGATGCTTTTGAACTGTGGTGTTGGAGAAGACTCTTGAGAGTCCCTTGAACTGCAAGGAGATACCACCAGTCCATCCTAAAGGAAATTAGTTCTGAATATTCATAGGAAGGACTGATGTTGAAGCTGAAACTCCAATACTTTGGCCACCTGATTCGAAGAACTGACTCATATGAAAAGACCCTGATACTGAGAAAGATTGAAGGCAGGAGGAGAAGAGGATGACAGTGGATGAGATGGTTGGATGGCATCACCAACTCGATGGACATGAATTTGAGCAAGCTCCAGGAGTTGATGATGGACAGGGAGGCCTGGCATGCTGCAGTCCATGCGGTCACAAAGAGTTGGGCATGACTGAGCTACTGAACTGAACAAACCATAGGCTAACCTCCCCACAGGGTGTCCTAGGATGGGCTGGCTAAGCTGCAGGGGTGACCCCGGTGTCAATTTTTTCCCCATTGCTCTGGGACAAGGGTCACAAAGTCCGGGGTCCCGCGTTCTTGAAAAAAAGTTGGTTTATTTTCTTTCTAAGAGGTTAGCACTTTTGTATCCAGATGGTAAAGGGGATTAAGAAGGAAAGGGTGGGAAGTCAAGATTAAGAGGGGGAGGCAGGCAATGAAATCTAAGCATTTAAAAAGCATTGTGTCTTAATTGCGTATTGTTTCTCTCCCCCTTGGCAATTTCACATTTTCTTTTTACTGCATCTCATAATGTTTCACCAGGGAATGAAATAAAATGGTTTTAAATTTATGGTTATTTTATCTTTACTTCTTTCTTTGTCTAGATTTTATTTGCAACAGATGACTTTTTTGCTCCTGCTGAAAATCTTTTAAAGGTACTGTAAATTGGCCTCTGCTAAGTGCTGGGGTGGGGTGAGCCACGCAGTCCTGCTAATTAAAATCTCCCTGTGTGTTTGGGCTGGGAGTCACGTGATGTGACCCAGAGAATTAGCATATTAGAACAGTAGAAATGTGTGGAAATTAGCCTCCACTTCTGTTAAGATGGCAGAGACAGATGTGGACCCGGCTCAGGATTCTGGGTCCACCTTGCTCTGTGGGGGAGTCACTGAGTCCTCTTGTATTTCTCTCTGCCCTACTTTGTGTTTATAACTTATGATGGGAAGAAAAGTGTTTCATAGCTTGAAATTTTTGGAAAATGTTATTCCTACTTAGTTATAAAGATGTTGTTGTTCAGTCAATCAGTTGTGTCTTTTTGTGACCCCCATGGGCTGCAGCACCCCAGGCTTCCCTGTCCTTCACTATCTCCCAGAGTTTGCTCAAACAGTTGGTGATGCCATCCAACCATCTCATCCTCTGTCATCCCCTTCTCCTCCTGCCTTCAATCGTTCCCAGCATCAGGGTCTTTTCCAGTGAATAGGCTTTTTGCATCAGGTGGCCAAAGTATTGGAGTTTCAGCTTCAGCATCAGTCCTTCCAATGAATATTCAGGACTGATTTCCTTTAGGATTGCTGTCCAAGGGACTCCTGAGAGTCTGCAACACAGTTTGAAAGCATCAATTCTTTGGTGCTCAGCCTTCTTTATGATCCACCTCTCACATCTGTACATGACTCCTGGGAAAACCATAGCTTTGACTATATGGACCTTCGTTGGCATATGTTTATTAAAAACAAAATACTGATAAATGTAAGGAAGAACGGGAACTCTGGGGAATCCCGCCACCCTGTCCCTGCAGGGGGACCAGCGGGAGTTATTTCAAGAGGGGTGATGGCCTTGGGGCCCGTAGAGCTGGCGCCTGGCAGCATGTGACTGCCTTGGGGTGGGGTCTCACTTTCACTGGTGGGCATGAAGCAGCTCGGAGCATGGGGGTGGGGGTAGGGGTGAGTGTTCAGAGGAACCCGAAGCATCGAGCCTGCACTTCCTGAGACTCTCCCGGATTCTGGTTGCCCAGTCTTTTTGGGGCTGCTCTGGGGGTCCAGTTACCCTTCCTCGCTTTGCTAAACGACCTTTGAGGAGGCGCCCAGGTTGCGGCTGCACCAGTGGTGGGGCCCCTGGAATGAGCCATGTGTGGTTTTACCTTTTGCTGCCAGTGGCAAGTTCCGTGGAGGATGGCCCGCAGAGAAGTAGGACTTCTTTCTCAGAAGCTGATACGAAGATACACAGGCATCGTCCTCCGTCTCCCCTACAGTCCCTGTTCTCTGCACCGTGCATCTGTCCCTTTGTGGCAGAAGTCTATTTCCTGGGAGCCCAGGCTCTCGCATGAAGGTTAATGATCCGCTTGTCTTTGCTTTAGAGGGACAACCCAAGATTTAAGGAACATGAGTACACCGAGTTTGGGAAATGGATGGACGGATGGCAGACCAGAAGGAAAAGGATCCCAGGTAAGACGATGATGACTCTGTTCACTCACTCCTGTGACGTTTGAGATCAGGGGCTGTTGGGAAGCAGCGCACATTGGGGGTCGATTTTAACACGGGCCCTTGGACTACTCAGTCACCTCAGATGTCCCTTCTGAATGGCAGGCTCTGACAATTCAGGAGGGGTCGTGAGAGCCCTGGTCATCAGTGCAAGCAGGAAGGGGCAGGCACTTGTGAGGAAAAGGAGACTCTGGAAGAGGAGGGCCATGGGTGAAGAAGCTGAGCCGCATGCGTACGTCGGTCGGTGCGTGTGCGGCATTTGACGTCAGCACCCCTCTCTGAAGTAGGTGTTCTGGTCCCATCCGATTGCCATGGAAACAGCCTCATTCACTCAGCTCAGGTCACAGCAACCGTAAGAGAAGCCGGGAACTCAGCCAAGATCCATCCTATCTTTTATGCCGCCTTAAGAAGCTACTGCTCACTGCTACTCACCAAGCAACATACACCCTTTAAATTTATAGAAAAGTCTGTAAAAGGAAAGCAGCCAGCATTAGGCTAATCGCTGACTTTCTTGCTACTGTCTCAAGTATTTTAATTTTCTATATTTCTGTGGTACTCCAGGCCTCATGACTGTGCTTGTACTATGCTTAGTCGGTCAGTCGTGTCCAACTCTCTGGGACCCCATGGACTGTAGCCCACCAGGCTCCTCTGTCCATGGGATTCTCCAGGCAAGAATACTGGAGTGAGTTGCCACGCCCTCCTCCAGGGGAATCTTCCCAACCCAGGGATTGAACCCAGGTTTCCCGCACTGCAGGCAGATTCTTTACTGTCTGAGCCACAGGGAAGCTCAGGCCTTATTAGATTCTAATAAAACTGGACATTTTAAGGTTGATCTGAATCTGACTGCTGGAAACCAAGAATCACACAGTGTCACACTGGGAGTTCTTACACATCATCTGATGCAGGGAGGGGTGGTCCTGGCTGGGTCCCTGAAGGCAAAGAGCAGGCTGTTTCCAGGAGACCCAGCTCAATACTGAGCCCCGGCCGAGTTGGGCTGGTGGTCCCTACACCAGAGGTATAGCTAAACTTTTTGGAAGCTTATCTCATCCCTGACTTGCAGTTAAAAGAAATGAAGCTCAGAGACACCCGTCTGCCAATGATGCACACAGGAGGTGGCCAGTTTGGAGTCAGACATGTGGCCCCTCTGGATCCAGGGCTTATACACGCTCTGGTCACATTAGAAGGGAGGGTCCACGTGGCCAGTGGCGGCCCCGTGAGGCCGCGTCAGCAGAGACCTGGCAGTCTCGGCCGAGGAGGAGCCCGCACACGTTTCTCTCCGATGCGAGAAGTGCGTTTCCGGTGTTTTACTTCCGCTGTCCTTTTGCTCAGTAGCGAGGCTCGTCGGCGGGATTCAGCCCGAGTGGTTCCTGTTGTTTACATCCCCCAGGTCACGACGGGTGCGTGGTCCAGCTGGGCATCCAGGGTGCTATCCGGGGCTTCGATGTGGACACGTCCTACTTCACGGGAGATCACGCCCCTCGAGTATCGATTCAAGCGGCAAACTTCGAAGAAGGTGCCTGGGGACCCCCTGGCCTGGGAGGAGCTGTGTGGGGATTCCTCATGGCTCGCTTCCCGCCCAGACAATCTCGTGCAGAGGCCCTCTCCCTGCCACAGAGGCTGATGACATTCCCCGTCAAGGGCTCCGTGATTTTTGAGGTTTAGCTTAGACGTGTTCTTCAGCTCAACTTAGATTTCGCTATTCTCACACTGCAGCACCCCCAGGAGGCGCAGGGTTTGGGGAGCAGGCTGCCGGGGCGGGTGGCTGGGTGGCGTGGCCAGGGCGGTCTGGAGCCCGGTCCAGGCCAGCTGTGGGGCCTCTCCCCTGCTCATTCTGCTGCCCCCCAGCCCCTGGGGGGTCTGCATAAGGACATGGCAGCTCTGGGCTTCCCAGGAAGGTTCCTTTCCGAATCCTGGAATGGAACTGGTGTCCTCCCAGGCTGGTCCCAGAGGTAGCTTTCTAGAAACATGTACCCTCACGGGCATGTCTGTACTTTACTTGGGAAACAGGAGTCATGTCAGTTAGCAGTCTTATCCTGGAGGCACTCTGTGCCCAGCTTGTAGGAGGCTCCAGGGGCGTGAAAACGACTCTCCCCTCCCGAAAGACGACGGAGGGACCTGAAAAGTCACATGATGGTGGGAGGGAGGGACCAGTGACAAAGAGAAAGATGCTTTCAGGAGGTGCACTAATCATCCACACAGGCTCCTGTTGGTGAATCGCCCACGGATCAGTTCTGAGGATGCCACTGGGGGAAGCAGTGTTTTTGGAGTTGACTTACAACATTCCATAACTTTATCAATCCAGCCTTTTGAAAACCCGAGTCATGTGATAAGTTTGTCCATCTGGCTAAACTTGGAGATGATATTTACCCTCTGATGAGCAGACGAACCACCAGATGTGCAACACCCCTTTTGAAGTTACCCTAAGTATTTTAAATATGGAGGAACTTTAACACATACATCTATTACATTGGTCATCTGATACTTTGACTTAAGAAACGATATCTTTAGGCAAAATGAAAATGACCCTACCGTTCATGAAGAGAGTATGTATATTCTGATTTTGAATGGGAATGGTAACCCTCATGGTCACTGTAACTTTAGATAAGCAGCCAGAAATCCCACAACGAGAAGTCAGGACAGGAACTGCGGCCACCCCTGAGGAGTTTGAAGCCATTTCGGAGGTATGTTTCCCGGGCGAGCGGGGGCTTGTCACGGGCTGTTGGGAGCTCTGCCCGCCTGCCCACCTGCACTCAGCCTGGCACAGCTCACACGTTGTGCTTGCCCCGTGCGACCCTAGAGAGGTTTCTGGGTGGGTCTGTGCACCCCTGACCGCGGTGCATGCGAGGTCCAGGGTGCTTTTTCCCACGGGGCAATCTGCTCACAGAGACGCAGAATGATGCCCTGTGAGATAAACACAGAGTCAGTTCACATACTTTTGATAGCTATTGGACAAAGTAGCGTTATGCTGGATGAATGTAATGCAAGAAACAATTTGGTTTGCATTTGGGGACATTCTTGTTTTTCGAAGTTTGTCTGGTGATCTTCATTGCATTTTACAAAAGTGTGGATCCATAACACACTGGGGAAATACATAATGGCAACAACAAGCAGGCCCTTCCAGTGAAGCGCTGATCTAGAGGAGAGAGCTGGGAGGTTCAGGCTGACCCATTTACCCCCAGGCCCACGGCAAGAGCCTGGGTTTTATTTAAATGTTCACATCACATTCTGGCTGCTGCTTTTTTATGAATCCTCAAAGTGAAGACATCCAGAGGTTCGTTTCTAACCCCCTGCCCATCCCTGGCCACCACCGCCCGGTGGCTGTTATGACCAGGGTAAAATAAAAGCAGGCCTTTATTCTGTTTATTAAATCTGGGACTTGATGTTTATTAGTGTTTTTATTAAAGTGTTCCATTAGGCATCCATCATTAATTTTGTTCCAAAGTGGTTGCCCCGCAAGCCCCATGCAGGGATTAGGATGAGAGGATTTATTGTCCCAAGAGCCATCACTAGTGTTTTTATATTTATTGCTAGCTGAAGTCCGACGACTGGAGTTGCTTGGTTCCTATGACAGAAATTAAACCGGGAAATTCTGCTTCCAGCCACAACTACTTTCCGGTCAATTCCCAGCAGAGGTGGAGTCACATACGACTCAACATTTTCCCAGGTAAATATGATGGACCATCTCCAGTCCTGTGGTTTCTTCATTGAGTGCTGACATGTTTTAAAAACACAAAGCAAAGTCACCCTTTCCTCCTTGGTCACTGATCTCTCTAGCATTTTAGGATTTTAATCTTCCCTTTTCGTGTACTAGGAAATTCTCGTTTTAGCCCTGCCATCTGTAGGTAGTTAGGAAAAACTATCAATTAAATTGGGATGTGATGGACCTAAGGTGTATTAGGTTAGATATCACCTAACAATGTCTATTTCACAGACATATTAGCAGTTGAAGTGCTGTGTACAAATAACCCTTATTTTGTTTTATTGTACAGCTTTATTGCAATGTAATAAATGTAACATGCATTTCACCCATGTGAAGTATACAATTCTATGGTTTATTGTACATGTAAGTATACAGTGTAAAGTCTATGTAAATATATAATATGGCTTCCCAGGTGGCTCAGAGGTAAAGGATCTGCCTGCAATGTAGGAGATGCAGGTTCAATCCCTGGGTCGGGAAGATCCTCTGAAGAAGGAAATGGCTACCCACTCCAGTACTCTTGCCTGGAAAATTCCATAGACAGAGGAGCCTGGTGGGTTACCGTCCATGGTCCATGGGGTGGCAAAGAGTCAGACACGACTGAGCGACTGAGCATGCGCATGAAATAGATATAGATAGGATATGTGCAGCCATCGCCACGGTCAACTTTAGAACATTTTTATCACCTTGAAAAGAAATCTGATATCCTTGAGCTATCAACATTCATCTCCCCCAGCCCTAAGCAGCCACCAGTCCACTTTCTGTCTTGATCCACTGGACGACTCCAGACATTTCATATAAATGGTCTTTTGTGACTGGTTAGCATGTTTCCAAGGCTCACCCGTATTGTTGAGCATCAGTACTTCATTCCTGTGTGTGATCAAATAATCTTCCATTGTATGGACAGACCTCATTGCTTGTCCATGCATCAGTTGATAGACATTTGGGCTATTTTCACCTATTGAAAGCTTATGAGTAATGCTGGCATAAACATCCCTGTACAAATTTTTGTGCAAACATATGGTTTTCATGTGGGTGTACACCTAGGAGTTGAAATTGCTGAGTCATATAATAACTGTGTTTTTAATTTTATGAGAAATTATCAGACTTCTTTCCAAAATGGCCACACCATATTACATTCCCATCAGCAATGTATGAAGGGTCTGGTTTTTCCACATCCTCCCCACATTTGTCATTTTCTGAGTTTTTGATCACAGCCACCCTAGAGGAAATGAAGTGGTATCTCGCTGTGGTTTTGATTTGCATTTCCCTTACGACTAATTATTGTTTTTTAAAAGCTTTCTATTTTTTATATTGGAGTGTTGTTAAGTGTTGTGTTAGTTTCTGATTTTCTGATGTTCAGTTAGTTCGGTCTCTCAGTCGTGGTCCAGCTCTTTGCGACCCCATGGACTGTGGCATGCCAGGCCTCCCTGTCCATCACCAACTCCCAGAGCCTGGTCAAACTCATGTCCATCGAGTCGGTGATGCCATCCAACCATCTCATCCTCTGTCATCCCCTCCTGATGTTCAGTAAAGTGATTCAGTTATACATATATGTGGATCTCTTCTTTTTAAAATTCTCTTCCCATTTAAGTTGTTAGAGTATTAAGCAGCCTCATGACTAATCTCAGTTGCTTACTTGGTCACTTGCATATTTTATTTACTGTTCGTTGTTCAGTTGCTAAGTTGTGTCCAACTCTTTGAGACCCCACGTACTACAACAGGCCAGTCTTCCCTGCCCTTCACTGTTTCCTGGAGTGTGCTCAAATTCATGTCTGTTGAATCCATGATGCTATCTGACCATCTCGTCCTCTGTCGTCCCCTTCTCCTCCTGCCCTTAATCTTTTCCAACATCAAAGTCTTTTCCAGTGAATCAGCCCTTCCCATCAGGTGGCCAAAGTATTGGAGCTTCAGCTTCAGCATCAGTCCTTCCAATGAATATTCAGGGTTGATTTCCTTTAGGATTAACTGGTTGGATCTCCTTGCAGTCCAAGGGACTCTCGAGAGTCTTCTCCATCACCACAGTTTGAAAGCATCAGTTCTTTGGCACTCAGTCTTCTTTATGGTCCAACTCTCACATCTGTACCTGACTACTGGAAAAACCATGTGTGTGTGCACACTCAGTTGTGTTTGACTCTTTGCGACTCCATGGACTATAGCCGGCTAGGCTCCTCTGTCCATGAACTTTTCCAGACAAGAATCCTGGAGTGGGTTGCCATTTTCTCCTCCAGGGGATCTTCCCGACCCAGGGACTGAACCCACATCCCTTGTGTCTCCTGCATTGACAGGTAGATTCTTCACCACTAGTGCTACCTGGCAAGCCTCAGCTTTGACTTACGGACCTTTGTCAGTAAAGTGATGGCTCTGCTTTTCAATACTCTGTCTAGGTTTGTCATAGCTTTCCTTCTAAGGAGCAAGTAAGTGTTAGTTACTCAGTTGTGTCCTACTCTTTGCAACTCCATGGACTGTAACCTGCCAGGATCTTCTGTGGAATTCTCCAGGCCAGATACTGGAGTGTGTTGTCATTCCCTTCTCTAAGGGATCTTCCTGACCCAGGGATCGAAACCAAGTCTCCTGCATTGCAGACAAGATTCTTTACCATCTGAGCCAACAGGGCTGCAGTCACTGTCCGCAGTGGTTTTGTAGCCCCCAAAACAAAATGTCACTGCTTCTACTTTTTCCCCTTCTGCTTGCCATGAAGTGATGGGACTGGATGCCATGATCTTACACAAGCCCCTTTGCCACGTCAAGGCTGTGATCCATGAAGGGGACTATTCCTTGACAGTTTGATTAAAAGTGAGATTGGATATTAATTCTGTAAACAAGAATCTTATTTTTTTAATGTAAAATCAGCTTTACATGAAGAGACATTAACACTATGTACCATGAAGGCAGCTCATAATGTTCAATGAGCTAGGATAGTGTTGTGAATTACTCTTGTTAGCATATTTTCTTGGGTTTTAAACCAACACTCCAGGAGATGGTGAAGGACAGGGAAGCCTGGTGTGCTGCAGTCCATGGGGTCGCAGAGTCAGACACGACTGAGGGACTGAACGACAGCAAATACCAAGACAGCCTGGTTTTATTTACTGCAAATATCAAGACTTCCACTGTTCTACTGAAATTTTTTCAGATCACTCAATTTCACCAGATTTTTCATGTAAAAATATAGGGCTGGTTTCATTAGAATATTCTGATTAATGACTTTGAGCTTCTGTATAAAAAAGCTTGGGTTCCACCTTCTAGGAAGTGATACTCAAATAAGAAACGTCCATTTTATTAGACTCACATAATGTGAGTGGATCTTGGTAGTTATTTTCTGCTCTGCAGACCTACTCTCGAGCTGCTCTGGTTCTCAGCAGCTACTTAAATTTGTGAATGTTATCTTCAGTATTCTCAACCACACTGCAAAGCAACGTGTGTAAAAATAAAAACCTAAGATCTTGTGTAAGTTGGTGTGGGATTTAGCAATGTTGATTTCGGGCACCAAGCATTATATCTGTGGTGAATTTCCCAACTGATTTTTGGCCTTCCTGGAGTTATTAATTCACAACCACCACAAATATGTGAGTATTTACTATGTGCCACACGGAAGCAAGCAAGACAGGTAGCTATTCTGGCCTTCAAAGATTTTTAGATTCTGCTTTTGGGAGACTTATTATCAGGGACTTAAGAACAAGGTAATTCTGGACTGTGATTAGTGCAATGAAGTAAATAAGTGGGGGGGCATTGATAACCTTAACCTGGGGAATCAGACAGTGGCTGAGGTGGGGGTGGGGGGCAGGAAGGAGATGGCTCTAGAGAGGGAAAGGCCTTCCTGGGGCCATGCTACAAGCTGAGACCTGAGATCAGCGAGTAGTCTTTGGACAGCAAAGTTGTCTGAGGACTAGGGGGTGGCAGGTGCAAAGGCCTTAGTGTATTTAAGAACTAGAGCAGGCAGATGTGGAGAGCTCTGTGTTTTAAGATCCACAAAGGGCAACTTTTCCCAAGTGATAATAATAATAAGGCACTTTTCCTTTTCAGATGGTGGAATTGCACCTCTTAGGGTATACAGTACTGGACAAAAAGACTGGACTGCGGGTGACCCCAAAGAACCATTAGACCTGGTGACCATCGCGTATGGGGGTGCCTGTGTAGGATTCAGCAGTGCACATTTTGGGCACCCGAACAATATAACAGGTGAGGCGATGCTTGAGCTTGGGACGTGTGGGCCTCACAGTCCGCACCCCAGTGTGGTATGAATTACTTAGAGGAAGGGGCCATCTCAAGCCATATGGGTGGGTGAGATCCTTCATATAGGATTGAAAGCCTTTAAGACAGGAAGTAAATCAATAGCACTCTCCCTTCCTAATTTTGGCTTAAGCAGTTGCTCTAAAAGGAAAAGTAAAATTTACTAACCCTATAGTTGTGTGTGAATTTGCTGAAACGTTCATCTTAATGAAAATCACAGATGTTGCACTGCTCAGGTGCACGGGATCTGCACCGGTCACGCCAATGCAGTCATTCTCACATTTTTAATAAAACGTGATGATCCTGTGAAATCCCGTTAAACACTGTTTTTGGCAGGAGTCAGCACAGCGAAGTCGATGGAAGATGGCTGGGAAACAGCCCGGAGGCTGGACAGGCCCCTGATACTGGAGGTGAGACGTGAAAATGCTGCATCCCAACGCTTCCCAGAAAGTAAAGCTTTTTTCCTTCATTTGACATCAAGGAGACTGATATTTTAGAAACCTCTTAGGCATTTTTGTAAATACTTATTGCTTCTACATGTTTTCTAAATCTTCTACTGTTTCCTTATAATATCAGGGCCAGACTACACATAAAGACCTAGAAGTCAAACTTGCTAATTAATGCTGGCTGTTCCAACACATCATTGGAATTATCCCTTTTTTTAATATAAAAACTAGAGCATCTAAATTTAACAAAAACCCATGAGTAAATTTGTTGATCTGGAGGGAAAAAACCACTATTTCATCGTCTTTGATTTTTTCGTATTGCTGGGTGAGACAGACCACTTCTGTGAACGTGTGATGGCTCAGCTGTTTAATTTGGCCAGTAACTAACTCAAGATAAGGAAGTAAAAAACGAAAGAAAACACCTTTTAGTGTGTAAATCATATCACAAATAATTTAATTTAATTTATAATAACTTATTTATAATTATATATATTATACAAATTATAATAACTTAATTATAAACATACCTTTCATGGGTTTGTATCACCCAATGCTTCCAAATATAAACAAAGTATCCTCACTAGAAATTTGTGTTTGGAGGCAGGTCATATATTGGTATAGATTTGGTCAAAGACAGATCTACTTTGAAAAGTCAAAACCAGCCAACCACAGGAGCTCTTGGTTGGGTTAGACAAACATCCTTTGGTGTACAGCATCCCACCTGAATTCATGTGCATGTGTGCTAAGTCATGTCCAGCTTTTTGCAATCCTGTGGGCTGTAGCCCGCCAGGCCCCTCTGTCCATGGGATTTCCCAGGCAAGAATACTGGAGTGGGTTGCCATGCTCTCCCCTCCAGGGGATCTTCCTGACCCAGGGATTGAACTCGCGTCTCCTATGTCTCCTGCATTGGCAGGTGGGTTCTTTACCACTAGCGCCACCTGGGAAGCCCACCTGAATTTATAACTGACATACATGATCATATCAGAAATTCATCAAAATTTACCTAGCACCCGATTAACCCGAGTCGGCATCAGGAGTTTACACAGTGACGGTAGAGTGACGATTTTTTACGCAAGAAGCAACTTACACCAGATCACAGGAAGTAGGTACTCTTTTATAGTGAAAAATGAAAGCGTTAGTCACTCGGTCATGTCTGACTCTTTGTGACCCCACCAGGCTCCTCTGTCCACGGAATTACCCCAGCAAGAACACTGGAGTGGGTTGCCATGCTCTCCTCCTGGGGATCTTCCCGCCCCAGGGACTGAACCCTGGTCTCCTGCATCGCAGGCAGATTCTTTACCTTCTGAATCACCAGGGATGCCCTACTCTTTTATGGCAGGAAATGACAAGTACGCGCCAACATTGTCGCTTGCTGGTTTTCAGGATTGGTCTTGAATGACAGCAAGCTGACTTACGTTGTTTCTACCTCTTTTTGAATTCCAGAATGATGAGAACGGTATTCTCCTGGTTCCAGGCTGTGAGTGGGCAGTTTTCCGATTGGCGCATCCTGGAGTAATAACTCAAATTGAAATCGATACAAAGTATTTCAAAGGTAAACGTGATGCCACTAAGAAACCGCTTATAATTGATGTGCTGGTCGTAAAGGCAGCGGGCTCCATGCCGCAACTAAGACCCGATGCAGCCAAACAAATAAATAAAGACTATGAAAAAGAATAAAGACAGCGGGCTCCAGCAGGAGAGGGACTCAGGGCAGCGGGCTGTGGGCCTGGCTTTCCGCTCACAGTTGTGTAGCTTCAAGCATGTTGTCTTAACCCTTTGCACTCTGCTTCTGTCTTTATAAAGCATTAGATGTGCACTCGACCACAAAAGTCGTGAGATTCTATGAGGCACTAAGGCTCTTCACCACAAGGTCCCTGAACTCCATGTGAAAAAGCCTATGAAACACTTCCTGGTTAGGACATCGAAAGAACAAGGTGGGGGTATCTTCTCAGGGGAGGGATCGCAAGCAGCTCGGTGACTATTTCTTCTCTGGGCAGTGATCTACACACATTTTAAAAATCATGGCCTTCCTTTAGTAAAATAATATTTGGAAAAGCACCCTTAATATTCCATGTTTACTTCCTTATGAAATAGATACATGGTCCATTATAATAAGTTCAAAAGAGGTTACTAAACTTTTATAATCATTAAGTGAAGTTTTGCCAAGTACTATGGTGGGTGTCTCATGATTCTTTGGCTGTCTTTGAATAAATACAGCAGACTGTATTCATGCACTGGATGCTTGATTTTTAAATGTCTTGTGAATCATTATGACCTCACTCAACTATTAACTGTTTCATCAAGGGTCAGTATATATTTAAGGTGAAGTTCATCCTCAATGGGTGGATGTAAACGGTTTCAAGGGGTCTTGATAATTTGAACTCCTGTTGGGAAGACTCCTGTGGTTTAGATCTGATTAGTGGTCACTGTTTCCACTTTTCAACATGACTGACCAAGGGCGGCTCCTGACGGTCAGGAGGAATGTCAGTTCTGTTATTTTTTTGCTGTTTATGGATGTTCACAAATCATCTCTAGTGGTATATTTAATCCATGGTTCTTTGTGTGGTAGTTTAAAGTCACTTGTTTATTTTTGTGAGGGACAGTTTAGTCAAAACCAGGGTAATAAGCAGCAAATCCATGCAGCCAGGGACCCCAAACTGCAGCATGGCATGGATGCCCTGCAACTGGCCTTGGGTATCTGTCAGCCAGGGATGATGGGCACGGGGATCGGGAACAAGCTGGCATCCAGTTATAACATCAAACACGCCAGGCCTAATACACACATCCACACACACATGTGTACACACATGCACACATGTGCACACACGTGTATTCACACGTGCATGTATATTAAAGAAACAGAAACAGTCATTGGGATGTCCTCTTCCTGCACCCCAGAAGCACGCTCACCTCACCCATGCTCACTTTTTGCTGGGCTTTTTGATCTGATTAAAAAGGTCAGTATTCCATAAACCAAACTGCGCTGGGTGCAGACAGAGTGGAAAAGACGCCTTTGTCTTATTCCGACAGGTAATTCTCCTGAGAGCTGCAAGGTGGACGGCTGCATCCTGACAATGCAGGAGGAGGAAAACATGGTCAGGCAGAAGTGGGACCTTCTGGGCCATAAGTGGAAGCCACTGCTTCCGGTCACAAATGTAGTGTGGTGTCCGATCCCTTGGGGCCACGCAGGCAGCCCTCCCGTGGGCTGCTTCAGTCAAGGCCGGGTTTCAGAGGGTCACAGCTCCGCCCCAAAGCTTCTGCTTGGTTTAACAGTGTGACAAATGAGATTTTAAAAACTGTCTCTGCCCCTTTATATTATAAAATGACAGGCTCTCTCGTTTCACATTTGCATAATCTAACTCTCAAATTTTCTTTGAAAAAAAAAAATTTTCTTTTAGACCACCTTGTTCAAGCATGCACACATGGAGAAACGTTTCTGCATTGTACTGACTCTCTAGGTAGGGCGGCTAGCATATTTACGGCCTCCAGGGTGTGGCCAGCCATGGGATGGATGCTGAGGTGATCCAGAGCATTTCCCTGGATCATGCAGGAGGGACATGGTCATTTTCGGGTCGGAGATGGGAGTGAGCGCTGCTCCCCTTAGTGAAGGGACTCCCACGGGCCCGCTTTCTGCTTTCTTTTTCTCATCAGTTTGTCCACTTACTTAACTATCAGAAAGAAACATCACGGGGACCTGAGTATTCATGCCGGTCTCCTTAGGGCATCCTGTCCCCAAAAGCAGATTGCTAGGGCGAGCCGAATTATTATCATGGAATAACTTTTCACCTTTTAAGGCCCAGAGTCCAAGCGGATGGGTGGCCTTGGGAGAGTCAGCCCCCTGGTCATTACAAGGACCTCCGCCTCCCCTCTCTTTCCAGCTGAAGCCCGATGAGATGCATGTGCTGGACAGCCTGACCCCAGAACTGCAGGATGTCATCACCCACGCCAAGTTCACCATCACCCCCGATGGGGGCGTGAGTCGCCTCGACTCAAGGGCTTCCCCAGCTCTATCTGCCTCCTGCGGCCCCGTGAGAAGCCCATGATGAGGTTCTCGGTGAAGGCGGGCTTCAGGGCGAACCTCTAACCCACAAAACCCCGGTGACTGTACAGTGACTCAGACTCTTCTTCTGAAGTGTGTTCAATATATGAAACTTAAGTTTCTAGCAATTAGTGTTTTGAAGGTCAATATAATTCCTGATGATTTAATAAAGTGGTCACCCTCACACACGGGTATCTGCATTTAATGTCACTATGCAGTGCTTGGCAGTTGGACCCCTGGGTCGGAAAGATCCCCTGGAGGAGGGCATGGCAGCCCACTCCAGGATGCTTGCCTAGGAAATCCTATGGACAGAGGTGCCTGGCGGACTACAGTCCATGGGACCAGAGTCGGGTACCACTCACTCATGGAACACTTGGTAGTTCAAAAACTAGCGGTGGCTGTGAAATAGCAGGATTTCTTTATTACTTTTTTAAAACAGTACAAGATATTAATATTTTTATAACATCGGTATTCTGTACCTTCAGAGGTACTTTAGCACTTTATACATAGTCTTCTATCCTGAAAGGTTTGTTGAAACCCATCAAAGCCACTGGAAAAATATAATCCTACAAGCATTCTCTGTCTGGGTTGAAGAGGTGGGGCCTGCCTTTACCTGGAACAGGACGTGACCTTCCCAAGGTCACCCAGGCCCTTGACTTGCTCCTGCTGCACATGAAGCTGCCTTCTGAAGGTTACACCTTTGAGGCACCGCCTGCCAGCCGCGCCTGCTCACCTGGATTCCCACGTGCTCTGGATGGTTCCTGGCGCATCCTCCTTGACCAGTTTTAATTGTCCTGATGGTCCTGTCCACCACCCCCACCTCTCCGCCTCTGGGCAGAGCAGGAGGTGGAGGAGCAGCTGGAGAGTCCCGGTGGGGCCCAGGGCACCCTCGGCCTCCCACCCCCCACCGTGGCGGGTGTCTCCCTCCCTGCCCCCGAGCTCTGCGGGCCTCACCTGCCGGGATTCGGATGCCCATCGCCAGGCCTGGCCCCGCCCGCGACCCGACCCTGTCCGGCTAGGCCGCCCCTCTCCTGGGCGGCGGGCCAGGTGGGCGGCGGTCACAATCGCCGCTGGCGTCAGCGCGGGCGGTGGGACCGTGGACCCGGTGACCCGGTGGCCGGGCTGCCCGGCGGCGGCTGGAGCGCACGGGCGGCGGCCGGGTGGCGGCGGAGGAGGCGCGCGGCCATGGGCTCGCGCACGCCGCACACGCTGGTGGACACCACGCCCGCCAAGACCATCGTGGTGTACCGCAACGGGGACCAGTTCTACGTGGGCCGCAAGTTCGTGCTGTCGCGGCGCCGCGTGGCCACCTTCGAGGCGCTGCTGGAGCAGCTGACGGAGCAGGTGGAGGTGCCGTTCGGCGTGCGGCGCCTCTTCACGCCGACGCGCGGGCACCCGGTGCTGGAGCTGGACTCGCTGCAGGCCGGCGGCAAGTACGTGGCGGCCGGGCGCGAGCGCTTCAAGAAGCTGGAGTAAGTGCCCGCGGCCCGCGCGCCCCTGTCCAACCGGGGCCGCATCCGGCCTCCCAGACGGGGACCGCGCCGGCTCTGCCCGGCCGGCGCTAACTCCTAGCGCGCCATGCACCGTCCGCCGGTGGCGGTGTCTGTCCCCAGACCATCAGTGACGCAGAGGGTTAGGAAGGGGATGCGGAGGGGGGCGGCGGGCCTCGCAGTGAAAATAGGGCGCCAGGGCGCGCCTCTTTGGAAAGGTGGGAAGCTCTGCGGGGAGAAGAGGAGTCGGCCACGCGGAGCGGAGCAGCACGCAGAGCTGGGTCGTGACTCGTCCAGACTGGCGTCCGGGGGACCCGGGCGCGCGTCCTTCCATGAGCGCGCGTCCTTCCATGAGCACGCCTCCGGAAGTGTGCTGTGGGCTTGCTCACCGTCCTCTGGCCTGCTAGATTCAGACCCTGCCGAGGACAGGCACCTGGGATTTCCGAAATTCTGGCAGCTACGGAAGTGCAGACGTGCCTTCCGGCCTCTGCCGCCCCAGCACTGCAGAGGTCAGGACCGCGGCTGGGGAGGATGTAGGTGTCCTGGCAAGCAGGCCCACGTACCAATTCCAGAGCCACCTGGAAAGCCATGATGGAGCTGGCCAGGTTCAGGCCGTCGGGAGTGCTTGTGGCTGCCCACCCAGCGCGTGAATTCAATTCCGTTTCGTTTAGCCTGGGGCTGGTATTGCACTCCCTGTGAGGCCTTTCAGCAAATGCGGTCACCACACTTATGTTCACACCCTTACTTTTTATTCCAGGAGCTCCCCCGTCTCTGCTCTGAGAGTCTTCATCATTTCGCTAAGCTCTGGGTACCACGTTATACAAATGTCGTATCAGTGCAACGATTTCTTCAGTTCCTTAACAAAAGCTGTTGTGCGCGTCTTCCCGGAGGGCAGCCTGGCAGAACTGGGGAGGTTGCAAGGGCCCTTCAGTGTGTGTTTCGGGGAGATAAGACACAATCAGAAGTAACCGCAGAAGAGAAAGCGGAGACTGCGCAGACAGAGGCACAGGGGTAGTTCTGTCGAGGTGCAGGGACTCAGAAAAGGCTTCCTTTAGAGGGCAGAATCCGCCTGCAATGTGGAGACCCCGGTTCAGTTCCTAGGTCGGGGAGATCTGCTGGAGAAGGGATAGGCTACCCACTCCAGTATTCTTGGGCTTCCCTGGTGGCTCAGCTGGTAAAGAATCCACCTGCAATGCAGGAGACCTGGGTTCGATCCCTGGGTTGGGAAGATCCCCTGGAGAAGGGGAAGGCTACCCACTCCAGTATTCTGACCTGGAAAATTCCATGGACTGTGTAGCCCATGGGGTTGCCAAGGGTCGAACACGGCTGAGCGGCTTGCACTGCCTTACAGAGCAGAAGCGCGAAGAGCACTTGTTTGCTCGTCCTCCGCGAACTCCTGGGCTGCCTCGGCACCACTCACGTCTCCTGTCTCTCTCTAGAGGTGTCACTTCTGTTTCTCACGTGTTGTTGATGCCATTTCTTTTATTGTGAAATTTATCATGTATACAGAGGAGTGTGTGCGTGCTCATTTGCTGAGCCGTGTTCAGCTCTTTCAACCTCATGCACTGTAGCCCCCCAGGCTCTCTGTTCATGGGATTCTCCAGGCACGAATACTGGAGTGGGTTGCTATTTCCTCCTCCAGGGGATCTTCCCAACCCAGGGATCGAATCTGAGTATCCCGTGTCTCCTGCATCTCCTGTGTTGTCAGGAAGATTCTTTACTACTGAGCTTCCTGGGAAGCCCCATATACAGAGGAGTATGTGCAATTTTATGTGTAGTTTAAAGAATAGTAATAAAGCCAGCCTCTGTGTGAACCACAATCTGGATTCAGGAAAAGAGAATGACCAGTATTTTCAAAACCTCCTACATCCACTCCCATCCCTTGCCCACAGGGAAACACTATTTTGGCTTTTGTGATTATCATCTTTCCATAATAATCTATCTCTGAAGGATACATTTTTTCCAATGTTTTACGTACTTTATGTAAATGCAGTTATGCTCTGTGTATTTTGTTACTTGCTTTTTCATACAATAATATGCTTCTGAGGCTCATCCATGTTAATAGCATGTAAGTATAGGTCATTTGTTTTCACTGTTAGGTATTATTTTGTTGACTGATATACCAGTTTATTTATTCAATCCATTGGTGGATAATTGGTGTTGTTTCAAATTTCATGCTGTCAGCACACTGTTGTGCACATTCTTCTACCCATCTCCTGGTGCACGTGGATGAGACTTCCTCCCGGAGAGCATGTGAGTTATCTGTTACTGCATGTCCTATTCATGCAAGCTTACTGGTGGGAACAGTGTTTATTGTCTCATAGTTCCTCTGACCAGGAAGTCCGGAGCAACTTAGCCAAGTGGTTCTGCCTCAGAGACACTCATGTGTCTGTAATCAAGATGCTGGTGCAGTCACATCTGAAGGCCTGACCCGGGCAGGTGCTCGCAGGCTCACTCCCATGGCAGGAAGCTTCATCTGTGTCGTGAGGCATCCATGGGAGATCCAGCTGCTGGCTCCCCTGGGCAGGAGTGGTTCCGCCTGAAGCCACAGCGGCTCTTGTTACGGCTGCATCTCTGTTAGGCTGTCTTCTCTTCCCTCTGCCTCATTATCTCTGTGTGCTGCACAGTTTTTACTTTTAAAACTTATTTCCAGAAATAAGTTGAACGGTGTCATCCCAGGTCATGGTCACTTTGACACAGCTTCAGAGTGTGGGAAGGTTCGGACCACCCAGGGGTTGGAAGCCAGGATGCTCCCTACTGTGCCGGTGCAGCCAGTGGGGTCCCAGTTCTCTAGGAGAGTGGGTCATAACGACCCCGTGGCTGGCGGGCCCTGAGCCAGCGCTTTTGTCTGTGGTTCTTCTCAGGTCTCTGCTCCCAGCAGCCACCACCCCTAAACCAAAGTGGCCCCGGACATCAGGCTCTTGTCTTTCTGTTTCCTTCCTTTCCTGGACTGTGCTAACTCCTCGCTATCTCATTATGTTGCAGAGGTGTGCTTTTAGTTTGTCCAGTTTTACTTGTTTTGAAGAGGACACGTCGATCAGGCTTTCTTGGTCCACGGTTCCCAGAGCCGAGGTCTTCTCATCCTTTTTCTTCATGTATTTTTGTCATAAATCTGTGGAGGACAGTGTCCTTCGGCCCATGGAAGGCGTTTCTCATTGTCTTTTAACTCAGTGGTTGCTGATGAAAAATCAGCTATCATCATTTGCTTCTTTGAAAGTAATGTTTTATCTTCTTTTAGCTCTTTGAAATGCACATTGTTTGATTCTGGGTACTGTGCATTAAGTGGTCTGTCTAAGTGCAGATTTATTGAATTTTCCAGAGTCCTGGCACGGTGACTGTCGTCGGCTCTGGGGGAGTTCGTAGCCACTGTCTCTTCAGATGGTGTCTCTGCTTTGGTTTCTCTCTCTGCTTCCGGTATCTGGGTGGGTGTGGGTGGGCCTGTTTCATTGGCTCAAACCTCCTCTTTCTCATCTCTCTCTCTCTTTCAACTTTGTGCTGTAATCTAGGCACTTTCTTCACATAGATCTTCTGATTAATTTTTCTGCCTGTGTATCCTACGCTTTCAAACCTATTCGTTGCATTTTAAATCATTTAATTTTTCATTTCCAAACATGCTACCTGGTTCTTTTTCAAAGCTTCCATTTCATTCTCTTGAGTCTCTGGGTCCTGCATGTATTTTCAAGTTTGTCTTTTATTGAAGTCTTGTCCTTCTGTGATCTGTACCTACAGTCCCAGTATTTGAAAGTTTTCTCTTATTTCACCTGGTTTTCTCTTGTGGTCCTTGCTATTCTTGTTAGTTTACTTAGGTTTTGATGGCAAATGACTCCTTTTCTACGGGATTTGTTTTTTGAGGAAATCCTTTCAAGCCTGAGATAAAAGTGAGAGTTTCCGGAGTGGATTTCCATTTTCTTCTCCCAAATGCCCAGGATGCTCCCTCTCCAAAGGGCCCTCCAAATTGTCAGTACCTTGAGTTTTTCAGGGCCACCCAGATAGAGGTGTTTTCTGAGCTAGCTGGCTTGTGATCTAAGTTCTTAATGGCATCTGCAAATGTGCAAACTTGACATCCGATTGCATTTGAAGGAAAATCACAGACATCGCAGCTGCTGAGAGGTAGCACTTGGATTGGGGCTTCCCCGGTTGTGCAGAGGTAAAGAACCCACCTGCTCGTGCAGGAGATGCAGGAGACTCTCATTTGGTGGAGAGACTTGTCAGGGCTTATTTAAAATGTTTTGGACTCATGGCAGAAATGTTGAGAAAGACGTTGAGATGTTTTTCTTCCTGAGTTTCTTAAGGTCGATGATTATATTCTCTAGGGAATGGAAGGTGATCCAGTTCACTGAGCAGGAAGGGGAGGAGGGGTTCCCATGTGGTGGAGACCCTCTGTTATTTTGCATTTTCCATGTACCTTCACTGCTATCAAATGGATGGGAGGGGTTTGCATGCAGAGTTCAATACAGAGAGGCATTTGGATTTCGCTTCTTCACTACCTTTTAGATCAGTGAAGTATGAAATTGGAACCCAGATGTTGGTGAATAAAGCTCTGAAAACTGTTTGGGCTTAATTTATGTTGGTATCAGTGAGCTAGCACTTGTCGGAATGTATATTCTGTACTTGCTGAGCCGTTGAGTGGTTAAAATTCATTTCCACCAGCAAATAAGCTTCTAATTGTGCCGCCAGGGGATGAACTTTGAAGTGCAACCTGATGATATATGAACCGCCCTGGAGGTCTTCTCATAATAATGGCTGTGAAATGGTACATTGAGAAGACAAGCAGCGTAAAATCTACCCAAATCCAGTCATCATTCAAACATTTCCTACACTCTCTGGAATAAATTAATTTGAGATGAGAAATAGAATTTTTTCTCTATAAAACAAAATATTGTAGGCCAATACTTACTTAAAAGATAAATGTCCCATAACTCTTGGAATTAATGATTTGTTGAGAAAGTTGTATTCACAATAAAATGTAGATCAGGGCATTGTGTATGTGTGTGTGTATGTATGTGTGCACACATGTGTGCATACTTGTATGTATAGACATGTGTGAACAATGTGTGCATGTATGGGTGTGTGCACACATGTATGTACATGTATGTGTGCGTGTGTATATATGTATGTGAGTATGTATGTGTATGCATATGCGTGTGTGTTTAGGGAGACCCCAAAGAATCTGAATCATGGTAGGAATTTTTCCTGTTTACCCTAGGAGTTTGTTGTTGAGATAAAAAGTGAACGTGCTGGTCAACTCTGGCAGCTCGGTGGCACCCGGGTCTGTCCGCGAGTCTCCTAACCCCCACGTGCACCTGAGCACTAGCAGGAGACGGGGAGGGGGACGAGCATGTGCAGAGGCCAGCACGCCAGGGGAGGAGGAGTGTGGTGTCCGAGCCGGGAGACCTGGGCTGGACAGGGTCCTGGGTTTGCCCGTGTGGCAGCACGTGGCCGGTTGGGCAGCGTCGCTGAGACTCTGCCTCCTCATCCGTAGAACAGGGCCCGTTGATGTCTGCTCCAGTGTGGGTTGTGAGGATGCAGTGGACACAGCACTTTGAAATGCCCAGTGTGGTCCTTGTGGTGGGCTTCTGCCTTGCTCTTGTTCTCCAGAAGCAGCAAGGGGGCCATGCCCCTTGCACACGAGCATCTAGTCTCTGCTTCAAGTTCCTGCTCCCCAGCCCCCCACCCCCAAGGAAACCTGGGTCCACCCAGAAACCTCCTCCAGGCGCCTGGCTTAATGCCCCGGGCCCACCGGGTCTCCGAGGCATCACTTATCCCCTCTTTCTTTCTGTTTCGGTGTTCTTCGGCAGGCAATGTGGAGACAATACATGGCATTTTGTGGCTGTTCAATCTTTTTATGCCTTAATTTTCCCATGTTTATTTTTACCTTCTGTTTTCCATCTCATGATAATAAGTTGTGTCATTTGGGGGATTAATGTTCATCGTCAGATATGGAATTTGGGGATCCAACCCTAAAACGCCCCTTTGGAGACGAGCAGAAGTGTGCGTGGAAGGGCCTACGAGCCACGGTGGTGACTGAAGATGCCCAGTTTCTTCAGTTCACAGTGTTCGAAGGTTCGAGTTGGCTGCAGCCTTTTACCATGGAGGTGTTCGTGTAATGTGAAATCTCGGTTTCCATTAAAAGTAGAGGATTTTACTGTTTAAAAGGACTGAGTGTTTAGTTGCCTACATTTCCACAGGAAAACAGTGCCCAGGAGTTACGCGCCCCGTCCGTCTCAGAGGGACCCTCTCTCCTCTAGCCGCAGACCCCACCCTTCCCTAACACCACCCTTTGCAAGCATCACCGTTCACTTGCCTCCGTAGGCGTCTGAGCTTGTGACTCCTGACTGCATTGTAAGCGCTTAAAAATGTCTTTCCTTCCATCTGCCAACTCTTAGTCAGTCTTTCTCTGATTTCTCTAAAATCATTGTCAAGAACAATCCCAAACACGTAAAAAATTGTTTTAAATCAGAAGGAAGCCTTAACACATATACATTTTAATGTATTCTTTTTTATCATTAAGAACATCTGTTCTATCTTTGAGGCATATGGAGGACTCTTCAGAAGTCCCCAGGTTGTTAAACCCCCAGGTTGTACCTGTGGGGCTCACACACGTTTGATTCCTGTGGCTCTTTCCAGTGTTCAGGTTTTGGCAGGATGGGGTCCACGACGACATTCCGTGAGACACGCGGGACAGGGCAGGCGTGAGGGAGCTGGGCGGGGCATCCAGGTCTCCACCCTGACTTTGGCCGGTAGTGGACCCTGGAAGAGCCACGAGTCACCCCCTAAAGTTTTCCTCTTTGAGTCCTTCCCAAGGTTCCTCTGTGATAAATAATGTGTGAGGGAAAGCAGTGCCACTTGAGGACAGTTTTCCCGAGTGGTGCCAACCGTGGCCAGCGTGGATATTTTCCTGCAATGACATTGCTGTCGTATGTTGACGTGGGCATCTACGGTGCTCTAGATTTTAGTTTTAAGTTGATATGGAGTGGGATATTGTGATGCCAAAGAGGAGACACCTCCAAAGAGGCTCAAATTTTCAATCTAAATATCTACCTTCTAATTAGGTTTTTCTTTCTTCTTTTGCAGTTATATTAATATAGTTCCCAGAAAACCTGCAAAGATGAGGAAGTTGAAGGAAGTAAGTGCTCACTGCCAGCTACTAAAGATGGGATAAAGTGGATGACTTGGTAAAAATGGAAATGTCAGTATGGAGTAATTGAAGTTTCATAGAAACAGCCTTTTGTAGGGAATGCCTACAAAGGCAGGCTGCTCTTGAAGCCAGAAATCACTGGGTGAGCTTGTTCTGTTGTCAGAGCACCTCAGCCCCTGAGAAGGTGGACGTGGGCGAGAACGTTCTAAGACGGCCGTTAGGGAGAGAGCAGGTCCATCAATCCAGTTAATGAGACGCAGTGCACTGTCATTCATTAAGCCTTTTAACTCTTTTGTTTTGGGGATTAGGAAAGACAGGTGTCAGGAAAAGTTATTTTAAGTCGCACGATGTTGAAGCTCATTATAATGTTAAATTTAAAGATTTGCTCTATGTTCCCAACATTTTTGTGCTTGAAAGACATTTGAAAGGTCTACAAGATGGAACCATCCATCACTCTACTCACATCGCTTGGGTCTTAGCAAACAAACAAACAAACCGTAGTTCACATGTAAGCTAAAAGAGATCCACCTTTTTAATGAACAACAAAAATCACCAGGTTTGAGCAAGATAGCCTGATGCTATTTAGAATGCAAGATGATTTTTACTTTTTAATTTTATAAATGGGCTTTCATGGAGTATTTCAAAGGTGAGCTGTTTTTAGAGTATCTGCTTCTACATGTGGTAATTTTGCTATTAAGTTCTCTCCTCTGTAAAAAGGAGATGAGAATGTGTGTTAAACAATGTGTAATATGAGGATTACATGATGAAATATATATACTGTACCCGTACTAAATGTGTCTGTTCTCATCCTCTATGTCCTCTAAATGTCCTTGAACTCCAGCCAGGGCTCCAATCAAGGACAGTCCAGCGGTGCTTGCTTTTCCCCCAAGCACCAGCCTGAGGACACGTTTAGCATTACTTGCCCACCTTAGACTGTCATTTGCCAGGGGCAGGAGGAAAAGTTCCCAACCAGAAAGCAATTGGCAATCACTGAATTTCAGAGCTACCTTAGTAAAGAGAGAGGAAATGTGTATGGTCATCCTTAACCCCTAGGTCCCTGAATCTCCCTCTCCCAGTGGGGCGGGAAGTGGGATTAAAGACTAGTTCTGAAGAGGACCCCTCGACTCCAAATAGTGCTCTTGGGATCTTGAGTTTTGATGACGGTGTCATGTTGATTTAAAGAGAATCTCGTCCGTCTCCAATTTTTAAAAAGACTTTTTAAATAAACATTAAAAAAACTGTCATTTATGCGTTTTGGCTCCCTGGGGCCTTCGTGGCCGAGGGGGCTGTCCCCAGCTGTGCCCAACCCTAGCGCTGGGGCGAGGGCTTCTCACCTCCATGACTTCTCTTGCTGTGCAGTGCCGGCTCTGGGGCCCACAGGCTTCACGAACTGTAGTTTGCCGGCTCCAGAGCTTGGCCTCCGTAGCTGTACCTCTTCCTCCAAACCCAGTTGTTATTTTGTTTCCCTTTTTCGGAGAACGGAGTTGTACACCAAGTTCCTGGTTGTTCACCCAGTTCCTGAAACCAGAGACCTAAACGCTGCTCTTAGTTTTCCCATCTCCCAGCTGCCGGCGCCCCGTCCCTCCCCTCGCCCCTCAGACTGTTCAGTTATTCCTCTGATTCTTGTTGATGGCACCAGAGCTGCTCCTGGGACCCCATGCCTTCCGCTGGCCTTCCGGCATGCTGCGCCTCCCTTTCCGAGTTGATCACCTCGGTTCCCTGGTTCAGACACTTCCAGGCCTGCCTCCTTGCTCCCGGGGGATGGAGTCTGCTAACCTTGACCTGGCCCTTGCTTTCTCGGTCAGCCCCACCTCTCACCACCGCTCCCTCTGAGTCCAGGATCTAGTCTAGCGCTTTCTGTTTCCCAGAGACCTTCTACCCATGAGGGTGTGTCCGAAGTCCTGTCACCAGGATGCTGCGTATGCTGCTCCCCCAGCCTCATTCAACATTTCTTCCCACAATCGATGGACTGGCTCCTTCCTGTAGTTCGGCTCTCAGCCTGGATGCCGCTTCCTCCAGGAAGCCTGCTTTGTGTCGCTGTGAGGAGGGGGTGCACCTGTCTGTGGCCCGCACCGGCCCACACGGAGCACCACAGAGCTGCATGTGCTGTCCCCTTCTTTCCAGACCGCCCCTTCAGTGGCCTGGGTCCCCACGTGCCCAGCACTTCTGAGGCCAGGTGTGATGCCCACCTTTGCATCTCTAACACTTAGCACAGTTCCTCCTGTGGTGGGTCCTCCACAAATAAAGCTTTAGTAAATGGAACCATGGCCGAGGGCCTTCCGGAGTCTGCAGCCTGGCAGAATTTGGGGCAGGTACTGTCCCTGGGTCGGTTTTAGTTGAGGCCCTGCTTCTGAGTAGGGACTTCCCAGGATGGCCAGCAGGCTGCATGAATCACGAGGCCATCTGATGCTCTGTGATAGTCTCTCTGATTGCGGAGTCAGCAAATCTGGAGTCATTCAGAGCGTCAGTTCCAACCTGTAAGTCCATTTGTCAGCGGGCAGCTGAAGTCCTCAGATATGCAGATGACACCACCCTTATGGCAGAAAGCAAAGAGGAACTAAAGAGCCTCGATGAAAGTGAAAGAGGAGAGTGAAAAAGCTGGCTTAAAACTCAACATTCGGAAAACTAAGATCATGGCTTCTGGTCTCATCACTTCATGGCAAATGGATGGGGAAACAATGACAGACTTTATTTTGGGGGGCTCCAAAATCACTGCAGATGGTGACTGCAGCCATGAAATTAAAAGACACTTACTCTTTAGAAGGAAAGTTATGACCAACCTAGACAGCATATTAAAAAGCAGAGACATTACTTTACCAACAAAGGTCAAATAGTCAAAGCTATGGTTTTTCCCAGTAGTCAGGTATGGATGTGAGAGTTGGACTATAAAGAAAGCTGAGCACTGAAGAATTGATGCTTTTGAACTGCGGTGTTGGAGAAGACTCTTGAGAGTCCCTTGGACTGCAAGGAGATCCAACCAGTCCATCCTAAAGGAGATCAGTCCTGGGTGTTCATTGGAAGGACTGATGCTGAAGCTAAAACTCCAATACTTTGGCCACCTGATGTGAAGAGCTGACTCATTGGAAAAGACCCTGATACTGGGAAAGATTGAGGACAGGAGGAGAAGGGGATGACAGAGGATGAGATGGTTGGATGGCATCACCGACTCGATGCACATGGGTTTGAGCAAGCTTCGGGAGTTGGTGATGGACAGTGAGGCCTGAAGTGCTGCAGTCCATGGGGTTGCAAAGAGACAGGACTGAGCGACTGGACTGAACTGAACTGAACTGAGCTGAAGTCCATCCTCCAGGGGAGCATGACCACGGGTCAGCTATGGGGCTTTTTTGTTTGATATTTTGCATGAAGGCTGTGAGGGTGTTCACAGAGGATGGGGCTGGGGAGAGAAGGGACTTCAGAGCAACAAGACAGATAAGATCCACTGCTGTTGACTGGGCTCTTAGCTCTGAACATCAGGTGCTTTGCTGAGCACTGGACAATGCGTTCACTCACTTTGTGTTACTGGTATCTCGAGTAAACCTATGTCAATGAAGTACTTTTTTTTTTAACTATTTTTTTTTGCCTAATTTTTTTTTGTATTTTTATTGAAGTATATTTGATTTACAATATTGTGTTAGTTTCAAGTGTGATTGAAAAAGTGATTTGGTTATGCATATTTTTAAGATTATTTTTCATTATAGGTTATTACAAGGAGTGAATATTGTTCCCTGTATTATATGGTAAATCCTTGTTGCTTATCTATTTTATGTGTAGTAGCTTGCATCGGTTCATCCCAGTCTCCTCATTTATCATCCCCCCACTTTCACCATTGGCAACCCTAAGTTTGTTTGCTATGTCTGTGAGTCTGTTTCTGTTCCGTATATAGATTCATTTGTATTTTTTTCAGATTCGACATATAAGTAACATCATGAAATATTTATCTTTTTCTGTCTGATTTACTGCACATGCACTGCTGTGATCTGCATTGCATGCACAGACAGACAGGCTTAGGGAAGCAAGACAAGTTGAGCAAGCTCACACAGTGATAAAGAGATGGAAAAAGTCCTGGAGTCATGGATGACTCAACAAAGGCTCCTAAATGCTATATCAGCATTGGTTCAAGTCCCCGTTTTGCTAAAACCTATAATAAAATATTTTTGATGGCTTATTATGTCCAGGACACTTAATAGCTGTGTGTTCTTGGAAAGATTATATAGCCTCTCTGATTCTTTGCTACCTGGTTGTTTTGAGGATCAGACATGAATGCCTATAAAGGTCTGAATGCAGTGCCTCATTCATAGTTGGCATCAGCAAACCATCCATGCTGCTTTGGCAGCCTCGAGTGTCTTCCATCAGGGATGCAAATCTGGTTTAATGACCCTGGTTAGTCGCTCAGTCATGTCCAACTCTTTGCAACCCCTTGGACAGTAGCCCTCCAGGCTCCTCTGTCCATGGGATTCTCCAGGCAGAATACTGGAGTGGGTTGCCATTTCCTTCTCCAGGGGCTCTTCCTCCCAACCTGGGGATCGAACCGGCGTCTCCTGCATGGCAGGCAGATTCTTTACTGTCTGAGCCACCACCTTCAATAAAGGGCTCTAAAGCCCACTGGGTCCTGCCTCTTGGGGCAGATGATTGACACGAGTCTTGAAACTGTTACCACCATCAGACAACAGAAAAGCATGTTTGCCTGACCCTTGTTAGGAGATTATTATCTGGAATACGGAGGGGAAGGTCCAGAATCATGTCTTTAATTGCTGGAGCCATTGAATCAGGCAGGTGATATTGGGGTTAATGAATCATTAACACATAAAAAAGCAATTAGTTCATTGTTTCCATAATTTTATGCAGTCAAGCAGAGAGCTGCTTCTTAGGGTAGCTGTATCTTAATATAATTTTGCAGAGGATAATGTCTGTTGTTTTCTTTCCAAACTGGGTCTGCAAACTCATGGTAGCTGTTGATATTCGTGGCATTGGTTTGGTGGCTATAAGTATACGAGTATATATAATTTAAAAAATTTGTTTAGTTTTGGCTGAGCTCTTTGATGCTTGCCAGCTTTTCTCTAGTTGTGCCGTGAGGGCTTCTCATCATGGAGTCCTCTCTGGTGGAGCACAGGCTCTAGGATGTGCCAGATTGAGCAGCTGCAGCTCCCAGACTCTGCCCAGCATGGAGCCCAGCTTCCCTGGTCCCCTCTGGGGTCTGTTCTGTTAGCGGGGCTGCCCCACCTTTACTTAGGTTTTGGGCTGACGCTGTGTGTGATATCGGTATCCACCAAGCATTTGTTAGCTTGACCTGGGTTCTGGGCCTCCTTTGTCTCCTTGCAGATCAAGCCGGTGGTGCACTGTGGCATGAACGTGCCTTCCAGGTGGCAGATGTTCCATCGTATGTCCCGACAAATAAAGTGAGTACAGTTTGGGGGTGGGGGGGAGAGATCGCGCTTGCCCGAGCCCCTTAAAGACAGTAGCCTCCCTGCTTTGCCCTCCTCCTTGTCCTCCTCCTTGTCACCCTGCCGTCTCGTCCATCTTCCCGGAACCTTCTGTTCGATTCCGCCTTGCAGGTGCCACGTGTTCTCTCGAGAAGCTTGAGTTTGGAGAACCAATGCCATTGCCCCACCGCAGTTCCCGGGTCACGTGGGGCAGAAACACGCAATTTAGTCTCCATTTTTTTCATTCATTTTGCAGTCTAGTCATTGCAGCTGCTGGATGGTGATAGGAAATGTAGAAGTTCTGTTCCCAGCGAAACTTAAAAAACAAACAGAAAATAGTTATGGTGGCTTTCAGAGTTTCTGATGTTTGAGCGAGGAAGGTAGTTTTGACCCTCCCTGGTGAACCGGGAGCCGGGGTAGCAGGAGCGGAGGCTGTGGAGGGTGAGTTCTGTAGCAGCCGGATGCCGGAGACAGAAGCTGATGCGCCTCCCCTCTCTCCTGGTCCTGCTCCTGTAGAAGGAATTCCAGTGAGTTTGCAGGTCCTGGCTCCCAGTCAGAGGGGCCCCAGCTCGGCTTGGTCCCTTGAGTAGCCGAGGCTCCACTTTCCAGCCGGTTGTCCTTCCCGCCCCTGCTGACCAGCCAAGAGCTGGGGCCCGGGAGGCGGGGAAGCCCCTGTGGAACCAGCAGAGCCCTGACGGAGACACCCAAGGGCATCACGAGCAAACATGGCCTGCTGGTTAGCAAAGCTGCTCCTTCACTTACCCTCAAAAACCCAACCATCGTTTCTCTAAGATACTTTTCCTTAGCCTTCTGCAAGGGAGCCACTCACACAGCCGAGAT
Organism: Cervus canadensis; assembly: GCF_019320065.1. Classification (NCBI taxonomy): domain Eukaryota; kingdom Metazoa; phylum Chordata; class Mammalia; order Artiodactyla; family Cervidae; genus Cervus; species Cervus canadensis. Next base: position 42,406,685 of record NC_057415.1, on the reverse strand, counting down.
CTTTCTACTGTGTCTTTTATTCATCTGAGAACTGTTTTGAAATAACGAGAGACAGTATTTCTAAATTTTGTGAAAGACATCTCTTTCTGAAGAATGGATAGAAACCTGAGGGAGCATTACTGGCTTGAGTCCTTCCTGGCGAAGACACATTTCCCTAGATATATATGTATTTTTTTGTCCTGACCCAAGTTTTCAGTGGTTCTCACTTCCGTTTCCAGACTGTTTTTTCCTATAATAAATCAGTTATTCTTAAGGCCTGTGCTTTGTTCTGTACACGGTGTGCTAGAAACTCCACTAGATGGACCCAAATACCATCCAAATGCAGCGCCTTTTCTACCGTGTTTGCATGGAGACCTTGTAACTTAAAAACAAACAGAAAATAGTTAAGATGGTTTTCAGAGTTCTCAGTGTTCGAGGGAGAAAGGTGTTGTGACCTTTCATCACCACCACCACCACCACCACCACCACCACCATCACCACCACCATCACCACCACCATCCCCATCACCACCAGCATCACCACCACCACCACCACCACCACGACCATCACCATCACCACCACCACCACCATCAGCACCACCACCACCACCATCAGCACCACCACCACCATCACGACCATCACCACCACCATCACCACCACCACCACCACCATCACCACCACCACCACCATCATCACCATCACCACCATCTCCACCATCACCACCACCACCACCACCATCACCACCACCATCACCACCACTATCACCATCATTATCACCATGATAATAAAATTCATTCCTGGATCCAGGTCCTATTTCCTACTTTGAAAAAATACTTCTTATTTAGAAACATTTAATGTTTGTCCTACTTAAACAATTAATAGTAGCTGTCTATGTTTGGAAAGACTTTTGGTGTACACCCTTTAGGAGCACCACTAGGTGGGAACGTTGCTGCAAATCTTCAGTGTAGTAGTAACATCACACATGAGTTGTGATGCAGCTTGCACAGAACATCCTTTCAAGGTTTGTTTGGGGGCAACATTTAAACATGGAAAAGGTGGACTCTGGAGTTTGCAGGCCTCTTGCCACAGAGCCTTAATGAGAAAATGGATTCTTTTTATTGGGTGCAAACATGTTAAATTAAATTTACATTTACCCTGAAAAAAAAAAGAGATGTATTTCTCCAGTTTTAAATTATTTGCATTTGGATGTGGCTTAGTGGGAAAGAACCCTCATGCCAATGAAGGAGATGTGGGTTCGATTCCTGGGTCGGGAAGATGCCCTGGAGAAGAAAATGCAACCCACTCCACAATTCTTGCCTGGGGAATCCCACGGACAGAGGAGCCTGGCAGGCTACAGTCTGTGGGGTTGTGGAAGAGTCAGACATGGCTTAGCGACTGAACAACAATATTATTCCATTGCATGTATGTTCCACATCTTCTCTGTCCATTCCTCTGCTGATGGGCATCCAGGTCACTTCCACGTCCTGGCTGTTGTAAATAGGGCTGCAGTGAACGCTGGGGTGCATGCGTCTTTTTGCATTATGATTTTCTCTGGGTATGTGCCCAGTAGTGGGATTGCTGGGTCATGTGGAAATCCTATTCTTAGTTTTTTAAGAAACCTCCATACTGGTCTCCCAAGTGGCTGTATCAGTTTTCATTCCCACCAACAGTGTAGGAGAATTCTGTTTTGACAGAGGCATAGTTTTTAAAGAACAGAGTGTAGCCCTGCTCATTGATGTGTTCTCTCTCCTAGGAGGCCGAGTCCCTGCTGTTTCTGCCCCCTTCTCTGAGCTCAGGGCTTTGCATGGTTTCCATGGTTCTGTGTTTTTTTCTTGAACGCCCAGCGTTTTCCCCCAGAGCGTGAGGCACTAACAAAGTCTTTTCCTTTTATCCTTGCAGTGTTTTCACAAATGGAAGATTATTTATTCCACCTGTAAAGATTATTATACCCAAATTCAGCCTGATGGAGTGGAACAGCGTGCTGGCCACGGTCGGGGAGAAGGTCTTTCCTCTGGGAGGCGTTAGAAAGTAAGCCTGCGGGCTGCCCCAGGGACCCGGGAAGTGGGGGTTTCGGTGAGAACTTCTAACCAGTACAGCGAGGTCTGACATGAGGCTCGTGAACTCTGGTTTTAATTCTTCAGGCAGGCAGTATTTCTGGAGTCTTCGGACCATACTTATTTTTAACCATTTTTGTGCATTCACTCAATGAAGTTTCGTGAGTGTCCCCCTCCCACGAGGTGTGGTGAACATGGCTACCCAGGCAGGTGTGTCCCGTGACCCCACTCTGTCCCCAGGGCCCCCAGCGTCCCCGCGGGTGGCCAGCAATTACACCTGGGCAGGAGAAGTCGGGGGACTGACTGGCCCATCGGTGGGGGTGGAGTCCTTGGACAAAGGAGGCCGCAGTAGCCGCACGTGGGTCACACTGGGGAGGCGCTGAGCTTCCCGAGGCCTGTCTCCTCCTCTGGGAAACTGGAAATTAGAACAGTACCTGCTTCCAGGAGTCATGATGTGGTGGTGTCTGAGGAACCCTTGGTGTGTTGTGAGTGTGGGATGGGCTGGCAATCACGATCAGGAACAAGCGAAGGGTCTGGGGGAAACCGCAGATGGTCCACTGTATACAGCTGGCGTCCTTGTGAGGAGGTAGCCAGGCCTGAGGCCAGAGCAGCCTCCAGTGTCCATACCATGCAGGCCCTGCAGGCCGGCACCTTGCTGTCTCGAGGCTGCTCTGTGTGTGTGTGTGCATGTGTGTGTGCGTGGTCAGTGATGCACTTGGGAGGAGAGGGCTGGGGTGGCCACGGGGACAAGGTCCCAAGCAGATGGAAGGCGCTGGACCTGGAGGTGGGAAGGTGGTCTCTCGTGAGTGGACGGGGGACAGCGAGCCGAGTGAGCGGAGCAGAAGTGAGGCCGAGCAGAGTTGGGGGCCCCACGAGCCTGGGCCCGGGATGTGCGGTGGGATGCCTTGCAGGGCCGCGGTTTTCTCTGATGCTTGGCGGCCCGGGGTGAGGGAGGGGGCAAATGGGTGGACGGCCCATGGCCGGGCAGGGAGGGACCAGCCCGGAGGGGCTCGGTGAGGAGGTGAGTCCAGGGACAGCCCGAGGTCGTAGCCAGCAGCTTGGTGGTCTGTGCAGGGAGGCAGCGGAGGTCGTCGAGGCCGCAGGGCTTTGGCCGGAGGGGAAGGTGAGGCTGAGACAGCAGTGGAGTCTGCTCGGGCAGCAAGCCCAGGACGAGGGAGGGTGGCCTGTCCTCCGGCGCCCCCTGTCTCCCTGTCCCAGCTGGAGAGCACGGTACTGAGCAGTCCTGGCCGAGTCCTGAGGCTCCGAGGTCCGACCGTTTCCACTCTCAGCCTCTGTGGAGCTCGGTCGGCCGTGCCGGTGACCCTGACCCTGGTCTCTCTGCTTTCTCACCCGCTGGGGGCACTTCCAGCTCAACTGCCCTCTGTCTTTCCCTCTGTGACATTAATCTTCATTGTTTCTACATGTGTTTCTTCCTTTCAGCTCCTGTTTTAGCTTCTTTGGGGATTCCTATTGTCTGCATGATGGCACTTCTCATTTTTACCCCCTAACTTTCCATCTCTGTGTTCTGTTATCATTCCCTGCTTTGTCCTGGGATGGCTCCTCTGTTTTATGTTCCAAACAGTAATTGCTTATTTTGTTATTTTTTATTGAAGGATAATTGCTTTACGGAATTTTGCTGTTTTCTGTCAACCCTCAGCATGAATCAGCCATAGGTGTGCACACATCCCCTCCGTTTTGAACCTCCCTCCCGTCTCCCTCTCCATCCCACCCCTCTAGGTTGATACAGAGCCCCTGTTTGGGTTTCCTGAGACAAACAGCAAATTCCCGTTGTCTATCTATTTTACACATGGTCATGTGAGTTTCCATGTTACTCTCTCCATACATCTCACCCTCTCCTCCCCTCCATGTTCCATAAGTCTATTCTCTATGTCTGTTTCTCCACTACTGCCCTGTAAGTAAATTCTTCAGTACCATTTTCCTAGATTCTGTATATATGCGTTAGAATAAGGTATTTCTCTTTCTCTAACTTCACTCTGTATAATAGGTTCTAGGTTCATCCACCTCATCAGAAATGACTCAAATGCATTCCTTTTTGTGGCTGAGTAATATTCCATTGTATATATGTACCACAACGTCTGTATCCATTCATCTGCTGATGGACATCTAGGTTGCTTCCATGTTCTAAGCTATTGTAAATAGCGCTGCAATGAACATTGGGATACATGTGTCTCTTTCAAGTAATTGCTCATTTCTCAGTTCCCTTACTTTATAAAGTTTTCCTTGTTCAAGCTCCTGCTCCATCTGTCCCAGCACTTCCTCCAGTGGCGTCTCCCCAGGCTCCACCCCCAGTGCCTTGGGGTGCAACCCCCGGAGCCCGGGCTTTGGGGGGATGCTGTCCTCCAGGCTATGACAGGTCAGTCTGCCACCTCCCCGGGCCGCTCACTGCTGAGGGTGCCTGCCCCACCCTGACTTGCTGCTGGTCAGCTGTGAGCCCTCTGGGGGGACAGGCACTGACCGTCCAAGGGAAGAGCAGGCGGGGAAGGGAATTCCAAGCCCTGCCTCCCACCTGGAAGCCTGGTGCTCAGCTCCCAAGGTGTCTCACTGCTCTCTCCTGTCTGGGGTCTCCTTGTTGCCCCTCCAGGTGACCCATGGCAGCAGGGCCAGGAGCTGCCCTGGTTGGAAACAGATGCTCAGGCCCCATCCTGGGCTCACGGGATCAGCGCTTCCGTGGCGGGGGGGCCCCCGCCGCTGTGCGTGAGCCAGCCCCCGGGCTGGTCCCCCGCTTGCTGGTGTGTGATGGAGGGAGGGGTAGGTCCCAGGGGTCCCGCCCGTTCCACATGTCCTGCTTCCTTCTCTCGTCTCCCCTCCTGTGCTTGCTGCAGTTGTTGGTAAGCACGTCCTCCACCCCAGCGACAGCTCTGCGTCTCCTTCCCCGGGGCGAGGTGCTTTCCCTTGGTCACATCCCATCCATAACAGCCAGCTGAGTGCCGTCAAACAGCGCTCGCCCCACATTTCCAACCTCCGCTCACTCTGAGTCAGCGATGAGCTCCTCCCCTTAGAATTCCAGGCTCGAGATTCAGAGTTCAAGTCCTCTGGGTGTCATCTTTCAGTGGCAGTCAGCCCCCTGTGTCCTGGATTTTTGCAGAGACCCCTTCTGCTTCCGCAAAGCCTTCCATCTTCACACATGGAACTCCTATGCACCCTTCACACCCCTCTGCACATTCTCCCACCTCAGTGAAGCCTACAGTAGCTTCTGGTCTTTCTCTCCTCAGAACACTGGCCCTTTGCCCTTCTCTGGTCCTACTTGGCTTCCAAGTTTTGTACACTTCTTGACTCTGGGGAAGCAGTGACTTTCTTATTCATATTTTTATCCAAGGCAATGACTACCTCATTGTCTTGTGCCTAACAGATGCTCAACATTGAGCGATCTGAATGGCTTCTTAAATGAATGAATGAGTGCATTAATACTTGCCGGAAAGAGTGCAGAATGGAAAGCAGACATATTTTATTCTTTCAGTGCTTATAAGAAGGCATATTATTTTCTAATAAATGCCAGGGTGTTTTTTTTCAAGTATTGTTATACACCATAAGCCAATTTGTACTAATTTTAGCTGTTATTAGTTAAAATTAATTGAACAACAACCAACAGCTTAAAGTGTTCTTCTCTGAAAGCGCCTTTCAGCACTTGTACATAATTAAAAATTAAAATTAAATAAAATTAATTTTATTTTTTATTAAAATTATTTTATTAAATTTAAATTAGTATTATAATATTTAAATTATTAAAATTATTTTATTAAAATAAAATTAATAAAATTAAAATTAAATAAAAAATTAAAAAATCTGAAAATGGAAAGCAAGCCCAATCCTGGCAGAGCCGCCCGCTCAGGGCTCGGCCTGTTTGGATTAGGTTTGTTCAGAGAGCATCAGTCCCGTTACTCCCTATGTGGTCCACATGCCAGTCGTGTTGGCTACTGGGTGCCCCTTCTCCCCATCCTCGGCCCTGACGTCATGGCTCTTAAATCTCCAGCCCATTGCTTTTTCTTTATCCGCAGATTATTTACAATGAATGGACATCTTTTGGACAACTCCAAGGATTTGCAAGACAACCATTTTTACGTGGCGGCGGGACTGGAGGCCTTCAAGAATTTCCCTTACTGGAAGTCCCCGAAGGTGCCGAGTGAAGTCCAACAGTGAGCACTTTCCATTCCTTTATTCCGCCTGGTGAAACCTGCCCTTTCCCTGGCACCTCTCCCTCACGTGGCCAGTTCAGTTCAGTCAGTTCAGTGGCTCAGTCGTGCCCGACTCTCTGTGACCCCACGGACTGCAGCAGGCCAGGCCTGCCTGTCCATCACCAACTCCCGGAGTTTACTCAAACTCATGTCCATCGAGTCGGTGATGCCATCCAACCATCTCATCCTCTGTTCAGGTATCTGTTCAGGTATCTGCTGTTACCAGATCAGTTCAGGTATCTGCTGTTTTTCTGTAGTGAAATTTGATCTTCTCATTTTATATGTGATGCAGTTTTGGATTTTCAAAATCTTAGGCGTGGAGGAACCTCTGGTGTTGGGGAGAGTTGCACAGCACAGCGACGTCCTGTGTCCAGTGCGCTGGGGACTGGGGTTTTTCTGGGTTCCTGGGGTCACAGAGGTCAAGGGTCTAAACGTGCAAGATGGAGGTAGTCCCAGGCCACGGTCATGATAACCCACCCTCCCCCTGACACAGTTTGTTTTCTTAATTCAACTTGCTTTTCCTTCTGTAAAGCAGTGTGTGCCGGGGAGTGGTCTCTCCTGGTGAACAAAGCCATGATTTTACTAGATCCCGTACCTAGGTAACAGGGAGCCCTCGGAGTGTGGGTCTTTGGTTGTGGAGGAGTGGCTGGGAGGAGGATGAGACGGCGGGGGCTGCGATCCCGTCCCCTGAGAGCGTCTGGCGACTGTCCGTCACTCTCCGGTGGCATCTGGGACAGGGCAGGCGGGCGCCTGAAGAGAAGGCCCCGTGCTCTCCTGTGGGCTCAGGCCTGGGGGACGGCCGGGTTCTTCCCTGAGGCAGAAGTGCCCGGCGCTGGGGCTCTGACGTGCGTCCGGCGTCCTGAAGAGCCCGGCGTCGGCGCGCTGACGTGTCTCCCGTGTCCAACGTTGGCGCTGACGTGCGTCCCGCGTCCTGAAGAGCCCGGCGTCGGCGCGCTGACGTGTCTCCCGTGTCCAACGTTGGCGCTGACGTGCGTCCTGCGTCCTGAAGAGCCCAGCGTCGGCGCGCTGACGTGTCTCCCGTGTCCAATGTTGGCGCTGACGTGCGTCCCGGGTCCTGAAGAGCCCAGCGTCGGGGATCCGACGTGCGTCGATGCTCCTGAGAACGGAGCGGACTGCTTCAGCAGAGAGTTCGTCTTTCGGTCCCGGTCCTTGAGGTGATGAGACAGGTGGTTTGCGTCCGTCCCCGGGGCAGAATGGTGCCTGACCCCTCCGCGAATTTCCGTGTCCCACCCAGCTTGCCCTCAGGCTGTATTTGTGTGAAAACCCTCCGTGCTCCCAGCTCCACGTTATCAGCCTGTGGATTCCAGTCCCGTCTGTCCTTTCTGAGTTTGCCGCCAGATGCAGACACCGCCCTGTGGGTCTGGGGCCCTCGGGGTCACGGCGCCGGACGAGCTGTGAGTGTTGGATGCCCGGTGTCGTCGGGGCGGCCCCGGGCTCCGCAGACGGGCGGGCAGGAGGCTGCCTGCGGGACCGAAGGTCGGAGCTGTATGCCAATCCAGCTCCTCACGTTTGGCCCCAAGGGAAGGCTTGGGCTTGGTGCCTCTGGGTCAGCTGAGAAAACCGGCCTGGGCAGGGGAGGCCAGGCCTGCGGGCATCAGATGTGCCCTGCTGGGGGCCAGGCCTGGGCCTGCCCGGGAACCTGCAGCCGTCCCCGCGTCTCCTGCGCCAGGGGTGTCGGGCTCTTGGGGGCCGTGGACCCGTGTACACACGAGCCCACGTGTTTCTTCACGGGGCTGTCGCTGCAGTGTTTAAGGCGGACCAAGCACCCGTCTGAGCTCCAGGCCTTGCTGAGATGAGCAGTGTCTGAAGCCCACCCTCGGGATTGTGCTGCGCTGGTGGCTGGGCCCCCAGGGTTGTGTCAGATCCACACTTAGTGTGGGGCCTATGGGCGGGCCTGCGGGAACCCTCCGCGTCGGGCTTCTCCCTTGAGCTGTTAGGGTCACTGCGTTGAGAACAAGAGGCATCTGTTTTCATCTCACTGCGGGGCACTGGGTGGTTTCCGCCTTGCCGGCGGGCCTTCACCCCCACCCCAGGACCCCCGCAGGAGCTCCGGGTGGGAAACTTGAGACGCTTTCACGGGAGCAGTGTCCTCCTGCCCAATTTGGCTCCTCCGCGGCTAGGGTTTCTACTTTAAGGCTCCCTTCGTCCCGTTGGTGGACGGGGACCCCCCGTGGTGTGGTGGGCAGGTGGATGCTTGGGTAAGCGTCCCGCCCCCACGCCTGGCGGGGCTGGGTATTTCCCGATTTTCAGTTCAGTTCAGTCGCTCTGTTGTGTCTGACTCTTTGCAACCCCATGGACTGCAGCACGCTAGGCCTCCCTGTCCATCACCAGCTCTCAGAGTTTACCCAAACTCATGTCCATTGAGTTGGTGATGCCATCCAACCAGCTCATCCTCTGTTGTCCCCTTCTTCTCCTGCCCTCAATCTTTCCTAGCATCGGGGTCTTTTCCAGTGAGTCAGCTCTTCGCATCAAGTGGCCAAAGTATTGGAGTTTCAGCTTCAACATCAGTCCTTCCGATGAACACCCAGGACTGATCTCCTTTAGGATGGACTGGTTGGATCTCCTTGTAGTCCAAGGGACTCTCAAGAGTCCCTTTTGAACACTAGTTCAAAAGCATCAATTCTTCAGCACTCAGCTTTCTTTATAGAAAGCTTTTTACCCCGGCTTTACTGCGGTTCTAATCCACTGCTGATGGTCCTGACAACGTGGTGGGTGGAGAGACAGTCGGGGCTGTTGGGCTGAGTTGAATGGTGCTCCCACTGTGTCCCTGGCTCCTCGCACGAGGGCCTCTGCCCATCAGTGTTTTGTTCTTTCCTGTCATCTGGTCACGTGTTGAACCCTGACCCGAGTCTCTGGGTTGCTTAAAGAGCTTTCTCCCTCGTCAGAGAGCTGGGGCTTGGGATGAAGAGTCCGCAGGGTGGATGAGAGCCTGAGTCCAGTCACCACTCAGGAGGCAGACCGGGCAGGTGCTCCTCAGCGGGAGGCCTGCGTCAGGGGGGCCGGCCGGGCAGGTGCTCCTCAGCGGGAGGCCTGCGTCAGGGGGCCGGTCCGAACGCGCACAGCGGAGGCCCGGAGGCCCCAGGGAAGTATTAGCTGCAGGGGGGCCGGTCTGCGTGGCTGTCGACTCGGAAGGCAGACGACTCGGAAGGCAGACAGGAGCCCTGCTGGCAGGGGAGGGGACGGGGGAGGAACCGGACTTTGGGCTGGATTGGCCCAACGTTGGCTGCTTTGGCCCCAGTTCTGCTGATCAGTTGGGCGTTTGAGTAAACCCTCGTGTCTGGAGCCCGAGTTGTCTACCAGCCCAAGGAGAGCAGGAATGCTGGTTCTGCACGTCCTCTCAAGGGCTGTGTGAAGAAACCGTGTTTGCAAATGTGATTAAACAACTGTCAAATCCTTTCAAATGTTAGGGTTCCCATCCACCCTGCCCTGAGAGCATATAAAGGCCTTAGGGCAGAAGGTGCCTATAAATGTGCTGCCCTTGGGTCAACCTTGGGTCAGCCACTACCCCCCCACAACCCCAGGGTGGGGGTGCTTTCTCTTCCTGGAAGCTGATGTTGCTAGGAGGTTGTGTCCTCTGGGGACAGTTAGCTCCTTCCTTGTGGTGGTCAGTGTTTCCTGAGGCTGAGACGGTGGTCGACATTTTTATTTGATTATTTTGGTGAGCTTTAAACATTTCAAGCGTGACTTTCTTTTGTTTTTTCAGAAAGTACACAGACATGGAGAAACATTCACGAAGAAAGAAAAAAGTAAGTACTTCTTGACAAGGGACAGTGACAACTGTCCTCGCCCCTAGGGGGCTCTTGAGCATGTCAGTCTGTTCTGTTCTGAGTCAGGCCGCCAGCCCTTGGGTTTGCTCCCCTTCAGGTGAGGTGAGGTGCATTCCTCCTCCAGAAGACCCTGGTGTCCTTTGGCATCAAAAAGGACACTGGACAGGCTGGCTCCGCTCCTGTAGAACGAGCTTCTGAGCACAGGCTCCCTCCTGTGAACGAGGCGAACAGATCAGGGGCAAACCTGGGGCCCAGAGTCCAGGCCTGGGAGGCACGTCAGATGTTAGCGATGGAACACAGGGAGTACAGAGATAAAAATACACACAGGTCTTATGGGACCGCCTGGGAGGAGCAAAAGTGAGCCAAGCTTGGCCTGGAGGGAGCTGGGAGCGGATTTTAGGTAGACATGACAGCTGGAGGAAGTGTGTGTGTGTGTGTTTATGTGTGTGCACGTGTGTATGTGTTCATCCAAACACACAATCTGTTACTGCAACACAAAGCATGGGACAAGGGAGGCAGGTAGAGGCCAGATCTTGGCAACCTGGACAGGCCCACATCACCTGTTTATACGATGACCGCATATTCCAGACCAGCTTATGAAATCCGTGCTGCAGTGGCTCCGCTGTGTGAATATTCAACAAAGCTGTTGAATGCCTACTATTTCCTTCCTTCCCAACTGGTCTGCTTGAGTCCTGACCTTCTGGAACCTGTTGGCGTTGGGAGCTCTTGAGTTATCAGTCTACTGTTTTCTGATAGCAGGCCGCCAGCCTTTGGGTTTTGCTCCCCTCCTATGGCAGTTCCTATTTCATACCCACCGTCTGTCAGCTCCCTGCAAGGAGCTCTGGCTTCTGTACCCCCGGACCACCTTGCGTTCACCTGGGGCAAGCCTCGCCTTGGGACCCAGCCCTCGCTTGGTCTGTACTTGCCCTGGAAGAGCTCAGAGTGATGACACCACTGAACTGGCCCTCTTCACACTGAATTCATGGCCACAATCCTTGCCCAGCCGGCCTGCCCTGAAAAAGCCTCACTGCTGAAAAAAAATACTTTCTGAGTATATTTTGCTAAATATTGCTAGGGAGTTTTGCACATTTCTTCCTAGATGAGACAAGCCTGGACTACCTCTTTCTCCTGCTGTCTGGCTTTTGGTGTGAAGGTTTCTCTGATTTGATTCTGTTGTTATTTTGGTAGCTTCTTGAGCTGAAGGATCATCTTACTTACTTTTATCTCTCTCTGTCTCTAAGGATTGCATTGAATGTTAAATGTCTGCTGGATGAATGGGTAAGCATCACCGAGAACACAGAAATGATAGACGGGATTCTGCCCTCGGGGTGCTCTCTATCTAGTGGGGACAGACGCATGGACTTGTGCTGTGACACACATTTTGTATAAATGAGTCGTGTGATTAGGATGATGGCTGGTGGGAAGGGGGGCGGTCGGCACGTCTCCACGTGCAGACGAGGTGCAGGTTGGGAGACGTGACTCAGAGAAGCGCCAGGTCATCCGGGAGGGAAACAGCACAGGATCTGAGCTCTACAGCGTTATTCTCTGCCGCCTTCCCCGGGATTTCACACGTCGTGTGGGCACTGAATTCTCAGTGATGACTCTTATTTAGCATGAACGGTGCATGTTTGAAATCCCACACCTTGGTGGTTTTGGACGCTGCTGAACACACAGGTGATTGAATCCATCTGCTGCACCTGCAGTGCGGGTTGGTAACTACGTGCTTTTGTTGTGCCCTCTTTTCACTGTTTTGTTGTTTTGGCTTTGGCTCCTTATAACTAGGGATGTAGTTTTCTTTTCATTATACATTTAAAATCGATCTAAAATTGAGCACATTTCTTCCAGCGTATCTGCATTTCCTTTCCCCTTCTGGAAATCTATCACTGGGAAGATAATGGGTTTCGACAACAGTATTTAATACTTTGGACTCTTTAAACAGAATGATTACCAACATGGCATGAACTGCAATGCAAAAATGTGTCATTTTAGAAAAATTAGATCTATCATGCATACACAAGCAGGTTTTATTTTATTAATAGAAGACTAAAAGTCCTAGGAGAAAACAAACAGCACTGGTTTAGCAAAGGCTGAGATACAGACATCGAAAAGGGCTCTGCGTTATCCGTTGTCTCTTGTGTAAAGGTCCATGTGGCCTATTAACCTCAGAACAAGCCCCGAGGGGGTCCTAGCCCCGTCTGAGGACTGGGCTGTGTTGCTGAGAATGGAAACCGCTCTGCATGCTGACCCTTTCCCTTTGGCTGCAGGAACCTGGATTTAGGATGAGTCACGGCAACTATCTTACGCTACATACATGTGTTCCCTTATTTACTTGTTCCCGATTTTCCACTTCTAGCTTATTAAGCTTTCATCTATATTCTGTGCAAACCATCTCAACATCCTTCTGGAAAGTGAGGGGAGGAAATTTAAAAACCCACCTGGAAGCCCAGGACTGCCCCTCGGTGGGGACATCGCCCTGCAGCATGTTGAGGGGCTCTCCTGAGTCCTTGGTCGTCTCCCTATTCTAAGGGTGTCAGGTGGGCGGAGTAGCAGCTGTTGGTAAGACTGAGAACTGAGTTTTCTTTTAAATCTGCAAGCAGTTTTTTAAAACAGTTTTAAAAATTGAAGTATGGTTAATTTACAATGTTGTGTTACTTTCAAGGGCACAGCAGAGTAATTCCGTTATACATACATATGTGCATATGTTCTTTTTCAGATTCTTTTCTGTAATAGGCTATTACAAGATATTGAGTACAGTTCACTGTATACTCAGTTGTATACAGTTCACACTATACTCAGTGTCCCCAGTGCTTGCTGCTTATCTGTTTTGTAGAGCAAAGTATCATATTTTAACCCCAAACTGCTAGTTTATCCCTCCCTCCTCTTAGCCCGTTTGCTAACCACGAGTTTGTTTTCTATGTTTGTGAGTCTATTTCTGTTTTGTAAATGAGTCAGTTTGTATCATTTTTTAAAGTTTCCACATATAAAGGATATCATATGATATTTGTCTTCCTCTGGCTTACCTTAATAAGATAACTTCTGATAATATGATAATGTTAGGTATGTTTGTTTCATACGATGATGATAATCATAATGATATGATAATCTGATAACATGAAAATCTCCATCCATATTGTTCCATTGTACACATGTACCACATTGTTCTTAATCCATTCACCTGTTGATGGATGCTTAGATTTCTTCCATGTCTTGACTACTGTAAATAGTACGGCTTCGAACATTGGAGTGTGTATATCTTTTTGAATTAGTGTTTTCTCTGGATATGAGCCCAGAAGTGGAACTGCTGAATCGTGTGGCCTAAATCTGCAAGTGTGTGTTTTGTTTTAACGCATTTGATTTTTTAAAAATTATTTATTTTCGGTTGCGCCAGTTCTTCGTTGCTGGGCGTGGCCTCTCTCTGGTCGCGGCGAGTGGGGGCCGCTCTTCGTTGTGGTGCTCAGGCTTCTCATCGCAGTGGCTTCTGCTCCTGCAGAGCAGGGCTCCAGGCGCATAGGCTTCAGGAGCTGCAGCTTGCTGGCTTAGTTGCTCTGCGGCATGTGAAATCTTCCTGGACCAGGGATCGAACTTGGGTCACCCGCGTTGGCAGGCAGATTCTTATCCACTGCACCACCAGCGAAGTCCTGCAAGTGTGTTTGTAAATGACCTATGGTACAAGGTCTTCCTGACCCTTCAGTGAACAAACTCAAATACACACAGAGTTCTCCACCCACAGACTGTCAGGCTTGAATGAGGGCATCTGTTGATGAATTTATGTGTGTCTGGTGGCCGGGCAAAGCTTCGTGTGCTGGAGATAACAGATGAGCCACATGTGAGTGTCTGCCAGTGGAGTGCCAGAACGTGCCAGTGAACAGGACGCAGGGACCACAGGATCGTGACTGTCCTCACCCGGGAAATGGGCTCTGTTCTCTGGTCTAGCCCAAGCCTGCTGTCATTCCCAATTCCACCAGCATCAACACCCCCCTTCATCAACAATTCCAGGAGGGCAGCCAGTCACCTCTTTGACTTTCAGATGCACCCGTGTCTCTCCATTAGCACGGCCGCAAAGAGTGAGGAGGACACAGTATCTGTGGAGGGAAAGTGGGGTGCAGGTGGCGGGCTGGGAGGGCAGGTGAGACACCTGTATTCTTGGGGCTCCTGACCTCAGCAGGGAAGTGAAATGAACAGACGTGCACTTGAGAATCCCTGCTAACGACAGAACGAACTGTACGGGCTGAAAATGGAGCACGGGTGGAAATAGCAGAGGAGAGGCCCATCCTGAGGCCGCCGGGTCGCCCAGGCAACGGCACGCAGGGCGGCAGGCGGGCTGGAGAGCTGCCCCGCGTCACTGGTTCTGTGACGAGCGTTCGCCCGTCTTCCCGGCTCCAAGACAGCCGCGCGTCTTAGGCTGATGCCTCTTGGCCGTCGTGTTGTGGATTCATTTGTTGTCCCGGTGAACCTGACCGCAGCCACTAGCTTTACCGTCTCTCCAGTTGAGGGGGTGCATGGCTGGCACTGCACATGGTGATTTTAATTGCTGTGTAAATGTCCTTGAAATGATTCTGCTGTGATTCAGAGTTGAAGTGGGCTCCTATGTGCGTTTGCTTTTAGTGGGTATGTTCTTCAGTTCCATATGCTTTTGTAAAACAACAGCCAATTCGTTTATGGACCCAGAAAGGGAGACAACGCATGCATAGCTGAGCTACCGGTTTCAATGACCTGTTACTGTGCAAAGAGCATTATCTAAAAACGAGGTGCTTACGACAAGAGGAGCTTACGACGACTCTTGACATGCCAGCCTTTGAGCTTCCCTGAAGGCTCAGCTGGTAAAGAACCCTCCTGAAACTCGGGAGAACTGGGTTCGATCCCTGGGTTGGGAGGATCCCCTGGAGTAAGGGAAAGGCTACCCACTCCAGTATTCTGGCCTGGAGAATTCCATGGGCTGTATAGTCCGTGGGGTCGCAAAGAGTCGACACGACTGAGCGAGTTTCACTTGTGATGACAGCGATTCCTTATTTCTCTAGATTCTGTGGGTTGGCTGAGTGGGTCTTGGGCTGGTTCCACCAGGTACTTGTGAGGCTGCATTTAGCTGAAGGGTCCACTGGGCTGGGGGAGTCTAAGGTCATGTCCGCACTTCTGAAAGCTGGTTCTGGTTATTGGCTCCTCTGTTTTCCTTTGGGCTTCCCCGGTGGCTCAGGTGGTAAAGAACCTGCCTGCAACACAGGAGACTCAGGTTTGATTCCTGGGTCGGGAACATCCCCTGGAGAAGAGCATGTCTACCCACACCGGTACTCTTGCCTGGAGAATCCTATGGACAGAGGAGCCTGGCAGGCTATAGTCCATGGGGCTGCAAACAGTCAGACATAAGTAAGCTCGCACACACACACTGTTTCCCTCCACATAGTATTGATAATTATCTATGTCTAAATAGTTCCAAAGGGCTTTTTTTCAGGATGTAGAGGAAAGAACTTCTGGGTAATAAGGAAGCACCTCAACATGGCTTAAGTGGCAACTTAACTTCTTTATTAGCAACGCAGGAAAGAACCATGTGTCTTACCGATTTTTGGCATCTCAATTCAGTAAAATGGGAAGGAAAACCGTGAGGAGGAACATGGGCATACCCAGATGACGGGAGTGTGAGGAAGTGGGAGGAGTCAGGAGTGACTTCAGGGTTCCCAGGGCGGCGGTGTGGATGGCGGTCAGGAGCTCAGAGAACTGGGCCCCTGGGGGAGCAGGAGGTAGATGTTGGTGTGCGAGGAGGTGCTTTGCTCAAGATGACCATGTCTGCCACACGAGAGGGAAGGGGCGATATGAGATGATATCTGTACAGAAAAGTATTGTTTTGGTTTTGTTTTGATCAGAGAAAAGCTTACTGCAGGGCCAAGCAAGGAGAACGAGTGACTTGGGCTCATAAACCCTGAACTCCCCGTGAAGCATTGTTGATGTCAAACAGAATTCTGTGTGATCTGCAGTAGAGGACAAGTCTGCTCCCATGTTCATCTGGGGTTATCCGTGTGGATTCTTTAATGAGGAAAAAGATGAAACTTCTCTGGATCTAATTGGATGCCTAGGAAGTGGGCGAGACCTTCTTTACATATTATGACAACAGGTTTCCTTCCTTATAGCCAAGGACTCCCACACAGGGAATGCCCAGGGCTTTAAGAGCGAGTATTCTGGACTCTGATGTCCTCAGTTGGAACCCTGGCTCTGCTGACCAGTGGTGAGACTTACTGCCACTGACCTCCACGGTTTCCATTGGTGAAAGCCGATTCCCCCCTTTCCTTCTTGTTCCCTCCCGCAGGATTCCTGGCATCTGACTTGCTTCCAAGGGCATAAATCTAAGCTAATGTAGATAATTTAAGCTAATGTAGATACCTTAACAGAGTATTTAAAAAAAAGTGAAGAGCAAAGCTGTTTGCTTCTTACATCTAGATTTCCGTTGAGAACAAAATGAAAGCGGAATTAACTTAGCGGAATTTTAAATCGCACTGTTCAAAATGCCCATTTTTAAGAGAATGGCAAAAATAATAATAATTAGCACACTTGAACCATACTTGGGACCCAGTCTGCCTTGTTTGATTGGCTTAGTTCACTTATTGCCCGAGGCAGATATTTGAACATCAGGAAATGCATTAGGACTCTGCCAATACCTTAATTCCTTTTTTTAAAAAAATTATTTTTATCTTTGGTTGCTGGTGTGGGCTTTCTCTAGTTGCGATGAGCGAGGGCTACTCTTGATCGCGGTGCCTGGGTTTCTCATTGCAGTGGCTCCTCTCATTGCAGAGCACAGCTCCAGAGTCTGTGGGCTTCAGTAGTTGTGGCACATGGGCTTAGTTCCCCAACAACGTGTAGAATCTTTCCAGACCAGGGATGGAACCTGTGTCCCCTGCTTTGGCAGGTGGATTCTTAACCACTGGACCACCACGGAAGTCCTAGGAGCCTGTCAATGCCTTAAATGGTCCACTTAACTTGAACCATGACTCTCTTAGTCCAATGAAAGTAATTGAAGACAGCCACTCTGATTTTGTTACAGCAAATTCAGTTTTATAGCACCCAAATTTACTGTGCAGTTGCCAAGCAGGAGACGTTAAGAAACAGGTTCAATCCCTGGGTTGGAAAGATCCCCTGAAGGAGAACATGGCAACCCACTCCAGTATTCCTGCCTGGAGAATCCCATGGACAGAGAAGCCTGGCGGGCTACGTTCCATGGGGTCACAAAGAGTCAGACACGACTGAGTGACTTAGCATGCACGCATGTATCTTCCAAAGAAGGTATCTATTACCTTCCAGAGAAGTGTGGCTAATTTAACAAACACTTAAAATTGGGTTTGTATATTAAAGTGATACATGGTGCAAGACTCCATAAAATACTGGTAAATAGTTAGTGAGCATTGTATTTATATCATATCCACGATCAGAATGTTAATATTACCTATTTCTCTTGGGCCATAAAACCCAAGTGTTGGTAAGCAAATAGTAAATAACTGAGATCAAGCACTGGAACCCAAGCGTGAGTGCATGTGGGCGCCTGATACCCACACTCTAATAGCCAGGTCTAGACTGAAGTTCAGTGTGAGATAAATACTCTGGAGCTGACATTTGCATGCTGACGAGGTCACACACAGCGTCACAGGACAGTCAGGAAGTGCTTGTTGTCATCTTCCGGCAGCCTGGGGATGCAACGCTCAGGTTCAAATGTTAGCGAATCCTCTGTGTTAGCAATGCTCAAAGCCGAGACTGGTTTGTTGATGGAAGGTCTTGACCCGCTTTGGGACCAGGAAGTTCCCTGGGGAGCCAGAGAAATGCCTTTTTTCCAGGAGGCGTGTAGGTTTCTACCTGAGGATGGATTGCCTTGGAACTGGTTGTTGCATTCGCCAACTGGACCCAGTCTCGTCCGTCCCAGGTGACCTTCGGAGGCTGTGTTTCATGTGTTGGATGATCCGTTGCAGTGGCATTAAAATAGCTGGATTGGTTATGGCAGCTCTGCAGGAAAATATTCTTTCTCAAAACACCACAGAGTAGTAAGTGCAGTGTTCCTCAGGCTTATTTTCCAAAAATGCTTTTAATAGGAGGGCTTCCCTCATAGCTCAGTAGGTAAAGAATCCGCCTGCAATGCAGGAGACCCGGGTTCAATTCCTGGGTCGGGAAGATCCCCTGGAGAAGGAAATGACAACCCCACTCCAGTATTCTTGTCTGGAGAATCCCCATGGACTGAGGAGCCTGGTGGGCTACAGTGCGTGGGTGCGTGGGGCACAAAGAGTCGGATATGACTGAGCGACTAATGCTTTCACTTTGGGCTTCCCTGATAGCTCTGCTGGTAAAGAATCCACCTGCAATGCAGGAGACCCCAGTTTGATTCCTGGGTTGGGAAGATCCCCTGGAGAAGGGATAGGCTACCAACTCCAGTATTCATGGGATTCCCTGGTGGCTCAGATGGGAAAGAATCTGCTTGCAATGTGGGAGATCTGGGTTCGATCCCTGGGTTGGGAAGATCCCCTGGAGGAGGGAACGGCTCCCCACTCCAGTGTTCTGGCCTATACAGCCCATGGAATTCTCTGGACTGATTGATGGCAGCTCTGCGGGATAATATTATTTCTCAAGACACCACAGGGTAATAAGCTCAGTTTGTCTTAGGTTTATTTTCCAAAAATACTTTTAACAGGAAGAAAGATGAAGGAAATTGAAAGCAGAATTGTGTAAATATTTTGCTGTTTTTCTGGGCTGGGTCTGTGGTTGAGTTAGGGTCCACGGAGCATGTTCATGGTATGGAGACCAAATTGGAGTGTGGATGATGGATTAGCTAGCAGTCTGTGTCAAGGCCTGTTTCTTGAACGAGGTGACCGTCCTGCAGTTCTGCAGGGGCTTCTGTTTCTAATGTCAGGGAACCACCCAGTACAGTAGATAGGACTTGTATGCGCCTTCACCTGCCGCCCCACTGCCCTGGGAACTCCTGGGGTGGTGGGAGCAGGCGTCTGACCTCGATGAGTGTGCGTTGCTTTGGTCTCTTCATTCAGCATTGTCTCTGCCTTTGTGCCCTCGTAATGAGGGGGGGCAATATTTCCTTGTCACTGTCCTTTGAGTGCTATTTCAGAGATAATAAGCTCAATATATGATGTCTTTATCTTAGAGACCAAAGATGGAAAATGCTTGTGACAAGGAGATGTGAGTCATGCCAGGAAGAACCAAGCAAGTTTTCTAAATCCCAGCCTCCAGCTGCCTCCAAGACACAAACATCATATACCATTTCTGTCTCTAAAACCAGTTCTGCCAAGGCCTTGCTTCCTCTACTTATGAACACAGTTTCAACTTGCAGGAAAGCCTCCTAAAATAGGTAGAAAGATTTTGCATGGTGCTTATATGTGGTCGAAGGACTATTTTCACTTTTAATTTCCACAAGGAAGAAACCCCTAGTGGTTTGCATAATACACAGTGCCGTATATAAATGGTACAAGGTAGTTGTTTTTAGTTTGACATTTTCTGTCTTTTTTTAATTAGTTTGACATTTTCTTAAGTGACATAGAGAACTCACGAGAAGTATCTGTCTATATAGTTTTACCTGTATTCACTTCCAAATACTTCAGTAAAGAACTAAAAAAGATGGTTTGTATGTAAAGGGTGGAATATAAGGTTGTATGTAACGATGGGGTAGAATTGGAGTGGTGCTCAGATTGAGTTCATCTCACACTGTGATCTGGTTATGCTTTGTTATTATAGTTTATAGTTGGTGTTTTTTTTTTTTTTTAAGAAATCTGAGTTCCCCTCAGGTGTAACCCGACACAACTGCCAGGCGTTGTTTTTTTTCATTGGAGGGGCTCCATCCCGCCCTGAAGTTCCAGGGGCGATCGTTGGGTGGTTGTTGCTGAAGCACTTTTTCAGAGGCTGGCAGGAGTGTCTCTAGAGCCCCAGCGACCCCTGCAGACCTGCCCCCCGCCCCACGCACACCCTCCTGGGAGGCCCTCCTCCGCCAGGCGCACGGCCCCTTCATTTGGGAAGAGAACCGCTTCCCTTCCTGCCAAGGTGCTTCCCCTGGTGTTCCTCGGAGGAGGGAGAGGAGTATTTTTGCCACTTTACAGAAGAGAAATGTAGGAGACAGCATGGTCCAGATGGTGCAAGATGGGGGCCTCTTGGGGGTACCTGGGTCCTCTCCCACAAATCACCTGAGGAGTGTGCACTTTCCCTGGCTCTTCTCAAAATAACTGATTAGATGGACAGTACGCATCCATTCTAATGTGCTTTTTATTCTTCGTTTGTACCTTAGGAGGATCCCAAGGTGAAAGACACTCGTAAACAGGACAGCATTTCACCCAAAACACAGGATTCTGTGTTTTATGCCAAAGAAGGAAAAAAGAAACCAAAGGCAGAGGCTTTAATCCAGAGTGGGGCAGGTGAGGTGAAATTCCACGTGGCTGCTGGCAATGCAGAAAGCTGCCGGGTTGAGAATGTGCTTTTCCAGACCAATTTCACCCTGCAGAGATGTGACTGATGACGATCTGATTTAAAATCCTGACTGTAAATGTCCGATTTATTAATACATCGGTTATCGGGTAGGGCCGTGGTGAGGGGAGTGAAAAAACAAAACTCCTCGGTTGAGGACAGTGGGCTTCTCCTGTCAGGAAGCCGAAGATTAACACAGGACTTAGAACTCACTCCGTTGTCTCTCTGGACGTCAGGGTGGGCATGTTGTCCCTGAAGGGCTGTTGACACAGAAAACAGCCAACAAGCATGTCAACCTTTTGAGGGAAATGTGAGCACAAAAGCCACCTGAACTGTTTGGAGTATGAGAGACTTTTAAAAGACTCACTTTGAGAAGTGATTTTAAAAGGGGATAATTTAAAATATGCTCCTTCCAGCCCCACTGCTGTTTTTAGGGCTGTTGCTGCAACTGACACCACTAGTGCTGCTGTGGTCACTGTTCACGCTGTCGGCGCTGCTGCCAGTGTGGCTGCTCCTGGTGCTGTCGCTGCTGCTATTGGCCCATTACTACTGTTACTAGTGTCACTGTCACTGTGACTGCCCCTGGTGCTGCTGTCACTGCTGCCAGTGTGGCTGCTCCTGGTGCTGCTGTCACTGCTGCTGCTAGTGTGACTGCTGGCCACTGCTGTCAGTGCTGCTGCCAGTGTGGCTGCTCCTGCTGCTGTCACTGCTGTTAGCGTGACTGAGACTGTGACTGTTGGCACCGCTGGCACCACCGTCATTCGTGCTGCTGTCAGTGCTGCTGCCAGTGTGGCTGCTCCTGCTGCTGTCACTGCTGTTAGCGTGACTGAGACTGTGACTGTTGGCACCGCTGGCACCACCGTCATTCGTGCTGCTGTCAGTGCTGCTGCCAGTGTGGCTGCTCCTGCTGCTGTCACTGCTGTTACTAGTGTCACTGTGGCTGCTCCTGCTGCTGTCACTGCTGTTACTAGTGTCACTGTCACTGTGGCTGCCCCTGGTGCTGTCACTGCTGTTACTAGTGTCACTGTCACTGTGGCTGCCCCTGGTGCTGTCACTGCTGTTACTAGTGTCACTGTGGCTGCCCCTGCTGCTGTCACTGCTGTTAGCGTGACTGAGACTGTGACTGTTGGCACTGCTGGCACCACCGTCATTCGTGCTGCTGTCAGTGCTGCTGCCAGTGTGGCTGCTCCTGCTGCTGTCACTGCTGTTACTAGTGTCACTGTGGCTGCTCCTGCTGCTGTCACTGCTGTTACTAGTGTCACTGTCACTGTGGCTGCCCCTGGTGCTGTCACTGCTGTTACTAGTGTCACTGTCACTGTGGCTGCCCCTGGTGCTGTCACTGCTGTTACTAGTGTCACTGTGGCTGCTCCTGCTGCTGTCACTGCTGTTACTAGTGTCACTGTCACTGTGGCTGCCCCTGCTGCTGTCACTGCTGTTACTAGTGTCACTGTCACTGTGGCTGCCCCTGCTGCTGTCACTAGTGTCACTGTCACTGTGGCTGCCCCTGCTGCTGTCACTGCTGTTACTAGTGTCACTGTCACTGTGGCTGCCCCTGTGCTGTCACTGTGTTACTAGTGTCACTGTCACTGTGGCTGCCCCTGGTGCTGTCACTGCTGTTACTAGTGTCACTGTCACTGTGGCTGCTCCTGCTGCTGTCACTGCTGTTACTAGTGTCACTGTGGCTGCTCCTGCTGCTGTCACTGCTGTTACTAGTGTCACTGTCACTGTGGCTGCTCCTGCTGCTGTCACTGCTGTTACTAGTGTCACTGTCACTGTGGCTGCTCCTGCTGCTGTCACTGCTGTTACTAGTGTCACTGTCACTGTGGCTGCCCCTGGTGCTGTCACTGCTGTTACTAGTGTCACTGTGGCTGCTCCTGCTGCTGTCACTGTTACTAGTGTCACTGTCACTGTGGCTGCCCTGCTGCTGTCACTGCTGTTACTAGTTGTCACTGTCACTGTGGCTGCCCCTGCTGCTGTCACTAAGTGTCACTGTCACTGGCTGCTGCCCTGCTGCTGTCACTGCTGTTACTAGTGTCACTGTCACTGTGGCTGCCCCTGGTGCTGTCACTGCTGTTACTAGTGTCACTGTCACTGTGGCTGCCCCTGGTGCTGTCACTGCTGTTACTAGTGTCACTGTCACTGTGGCTGCCCCTGCTGCTGTCACTGCTGTTACTAGTGTCACTGTCACTGTGGCTGCTCCTGCTGCTGTCACTGCTGTTACTAGTGTCACTGTGGCTGCCCCTGCTGCTGTCACTGCTGTTAGCGTGACTGAGACTGTGACTGTTGGCACCGCTGGCACCACCGTCATTCGTGCTACTGTCAGTGCTGCTGCCAGTGTGGCTGCTCCTGCTGCTGTCACTGCTGTTACTAGTGTCACTGTGGCTGCCCCTGCTGCTGTCACTGCTGTTAGCGTGACTGAGACTGTGACTGTTGGCACCGCTGGCACCACCGTCATTCGTGCTGCTGTCAGTGCTGCTGCCAGTGTGGCTGCTCCTGCTGCTGTCACTGCTGTTACTAGTGTCACTGTGGCTGCTCCTGCTGCTGTCACTGCTGTTACTAGTGTCACTGTCACTGTGGCTGCCCCTGCTGCTGTCACTGCTGTTACTAGTGTCATTGTCACTGTGGCTGCTCCTGCTGCTGTCACTAGTGTCACTGTGGCTGCTCCTGCTGCTGTCACTGCTGTTACTAGTGTCACTGTCACTGTGGCTGCCCCTGGTGCTGTCACTGCTGTTACTAGTGTCACTGTCACTGTGGCTGCCCCTGGTGCTGTCACTGCTGTTACTAGTGTCACTGTCACTGTGGCTGCCCCTGCTGCTGTCACTGCTGTTAGCGTGACTGAGACTGTGACTGTTGGCACCGCTGGCACCACCGTCATTCGTGCTGCTGTCACTGCTGTTGTTAGCACTGCTCTTAAACTCTGATCATCTCTGGCGGTTGCTTTGCACTTGTTTCTAACTGACGGAGCCAGATACACTCTTATTGAATGCTCACTGCATCTGTCTCTGGCCTGAGGCCCGTGAGCTGTGGGACACAGGGATGACCCGGACTCCCAGGGTCCAGGACCTTTGTGGACACAGTACAGGTGTCGAGGGACCCCAAGCCCAGCTCCTGAACTGAAGCAGGACCGGGGCAGCGGGGAGGGAGGTGGCGTGCAGGGCCTGCCGCCCCTGGACCAGGCTGCCTGACAACAACACAGGAGGCTCTGAGAATGCTGAGCTGTAACTCTGGTTTGGGTCAGAAAAGGTGCAGTGCACGTCAGCTTGAAAACACTGTGTTATTTTCCTCCAGATGGTGACGTGTTTAAAGCCCAGACTCCTAACCAGGAGACCCAAGGAGCCCCGGAAGTCAAGGAGGCCCCAGACGTGCGCGTGGAGCTGCCTGTGGACGGGGTGGGTGGCCCCTCCCCCTGCCTGGCCACGTCCCCGGCCCCTCCCCTGAGCTCTCCCTGGTCCCTCTAGAATGTTCTTTGCCTCCTGCGGTTAACACCCTTCAGATCCTGCACCTCACATTTTCCTGCCCATCTTTCCCCCAAGACTCTCCTGCCACCAGGACCCTCTGACCAGTTATTTGTGACTGCATACTCCATCTTGTCATTGTTTTGGTTCCTGTCTTTTCCCCCTGGCTAAGCTGCCAGCTCCACACCAATGGGATGGTCTGCATTGCTTACTTGTGTAGCCCCTGTTCCCAGGAGAGGGCCTGGCAGGTGGGAAGCTCCTAGGAATCACTGCTGGAAAGACAGGATGAGTGGTGTCTTCAGACCACGTGGTCGGGAACCAGGGGTTTGTCCCTTCCTAGCTTCCTGCTCTCAGGTTCAGCCTCCTGTCCCTGCAGTCAGGTGACGTCACCAAGCCGGTCAGCCTGGGCCCCGAGTGACATCGTGCACTCGGCGTGGAAGTGTCCCATACAGGGCCTGGTGCACCGGGGACCCTCACTCACCGTTCCCGTCCTCCTGGCTTCACAGAGGAGGGAGGTGAAGCCCTGCGTGGCCCCCAGAGGAGAGGAGGGGACAGATGAGCTGGCCGGGGGGCTGACCTCGAGGCTGGGCTCCTGCACAGGAGCCGAAGCCAAGGGCTGCATGTCCGGGATCAGCTGGCAGGAGCTGTCGGGCCCTCGGGGCTCAGCGCTAGCATCAGTCCAGCCACTCGTCCACTCACTTTAAGTCGGGTGTGGCTATATGACCTGCTGTCCCCGATGACATGCAACCTGTCCAGGCAGAGGCCTCAAAGGCCAGTGTGCACTTGACCACGTGCCCTTTCTGCCTCTGAGGTCATGGGAGCACCAGGGGTTGGACTCTCCTGGCTGACTGACTTTGGGAGGCCCTCATCTGCCCCAGAAGCCCCCGCGGGAGCCTTTGATTTTTGACCCCAGAACACACAATTTTCCCAGAGCAGAGAGAGACCCCAGGGCACCGACTGCAACAGCTCGTTGCCTTTTGCCAACAAGCCGTGACCACCAGGAAGGTACCCACACAGCATAGTGTGCCCATGGCCTTGGAGGGAGCAGGGCCAGGCAGTCTCTTGGACCCGGAGGAGGGTGCTGTTCAGGGTCCCCATGGGTACGCTGGGAATTGCAGAGGGTCTGCAGTGACCAGTCTCTCCTTTTTACCCAAAAGGCATTTACAGTGTCTCTTAACATTTTTCCCCAACAATTTTATTACAGAGGTGGGCATTCGTTGTCACAGTCAAAGGTAAAAACACAGAGCAGGTGCTATCCTGGGAGGGAAGAAACCTCTGTGGGATAAAGGGTGGCTTTTGTCTCTGCCCGTACAAGCGTCAGACAGTCACAGGGTTTCACCCGCTCTTTGTGGCTTGGAAGGACCTTGACGAGGTTGACTGACTAAATCCAGCATGTGGTGTCTTTTCTCCCCAGAGACCAGCCGAGATCGTCAAAGACACTGAAGAGACACACAGACACATGTCTGATTTTGAAAGCAACAGGGTGAGTTGACTCTCGTTCATTTTGTACTGGCCAGCCTGAGCTGGGGGGCCGTAGGGCCCCTCTTCATCCTTGTCACATGCTGGGTGGGTCTCCCGTTGGATGAGACAAGGGTCTGAGAGCCAGCTCACCCAGGGTAGACTTGTTGGACCGGAGTGTGTGTCTTCCAGGCTGTGCTCACCTCGGGCTCTCGTGAGTCAGAAGTTGCAGGCGTAGTGTTCATGGTTCTGCACTAATCCTAACTGCCCTTTGCTGTATTTCCAGTCACAGACTGAAAAGCTTTTCCCCCAACAACTCTCAAGAGGCATCTTTAGAAGGGAGGAAGGGAAGGGGCGCCATGGCAGGGGGTGTGGGGAGGCTCCGTTGTTCCGAGTACCTCGGGCGTCGGTTTTGTGGGGTGTCCGTGTGGTGTGACGACGTCTTGGCTGAGGCTGCATGTGGCACAGGCTCTGCAGTGGCCGCGTGAGCTCGCTCAGAACACACCGTGTGGATTGGGTTTTCTCTGTTTCCCGTCCATATGCTTTGGATGTGCCGTCAACGCACGCAGCGTGTTTCTTCCTGTAGTAAGTGGTGAGATTATGTGACTGATCTGTATGAAATCTGTGCACTGGGAAAACAGAACTGATGCCCTTCTGTTTTGACTTGTTTAATCGAGAGATATTTGATAACTAAAAACTGTCTATTTTTAAGGTGCACAACTTGATATATGTATCGATTGTGAAATGATCATCATAATCCAGCTGATTAACAGAGACGTGTGTGTGGTGAGAACATTCAAGACAAAATTCACTTTAAATGTACAGTTCATGGAGCTGACAAACAGATTTTGGGAATTTGTTTTAAAAATTCTATCCCTAGATTTTTTTTTCAAGGTGGCTTCTTGTTCTTAAATTCTTGGTCCCAGGCAGGAGGTTGTGTAACACATGTGGGGTATCGAGTCCAAGTGTGTTCTGATGACAGAATGTGAACCAATCCACAGTGTGATGGCCCTGCAGGCGGCCGTCTCCTGCTCTGAAACTTGCCCCGCAGTGTCCAGGCTCCACGCGTGGGAAGGGGGAGCAGTGACTCCAAGGTGGGGGACTGTGGGGTGCTGGAGCTGGAGTCAGCCCCTGGTTCCTGCCCATCGTGGAAAGGGGAAGGATGTGGGTCCTCAGGAAGCTGGTTCAGGTTTTTCAACCTGAGAAAGTTTATGATCTGAAACAGACGGCTAGAGGGAATAATCTTTCAATTGATCCTTTTTCCTTCCTTAGAGTCTTATTTCTGACCAGGAGGCAGCATTCAGGGAAAGACACACTGTGTCCAGACGCTTAGGGAAACCTTTCAAATGCAGGTCGGGGGTGTTTACAAGGATGCTCACGGTGGGTGATGAGTGTAAGGCTGCGTCTGGGATGGGAGGGCGTCAGTCCCAGGACACTGGGTGACCAGGGGCCAAGGGTCCGCTGCTTGTATTGGGGCCCTGGAGGAAAGGGCACTGTTAGGATCCAGTCATGGAGTAATGGAATGTCATGGTTTAACGGGAACATGGCATTAGGGTTTCGTCTGCACTGAGTTTATACCATCACCTGGAGGTCTGCACACTGTCAGAATTCATCTCTGCCTTACTGACTTGTTCTGTAGATACATCTCCTTGGGCCTCTGGGGGCGTCTTGTGTATTAGCAGCTGACTTCAGTCAGGAGACAATTTCTTAGCATGTGTCAAAGTGACTTTCTCAATGCCAGCAGTATCACTGGAGTGATGGCAAACACAAGCACCTCGTTTGTACGTATCTGGGCTAAGGACCTGAGCTTTGGGGCAGGAAGGTGATAAGGAGTTTCCAAGCCTCCTTCTCTTGCCCAAACAGGATGAGTTAAGTCGGGCAGAAGGGCTGGATGGGGCCGACGCATCTCCACGGAGCTCTGCCCGGAGGGCAGGCACAGTGCTGGGACTCGCATCCCAGCTCACCCACACGTCGCTCTTCCAGGTGGTGTCA
This sequence comes from Cervus canadensis, assembly GCF_019320065.1. NCBI lineage: Eukaryota > Metazoa > Chordata > Mammalia > Artiodactyla > Cervidae > Cervus > Cervus canadensis. Next base: position 42,379,338 of record NC_057415.1, on the reverse strand, counting down.
GGCCCTTTGTAGACTCAAAACCAGCGAGATGGAGAGATGTGAGCGAGTCTACCACACTGGCAGTCAGGAAGCAGGGTGCTGGGCTCTGAACCCAGTTTCAAATGCTCTACAGTCGGTCTCTCCTCCTCCACAGGGAGCGGGCTAGCTGCGTCCCGCTCCTCGGAGGGGGCACTCCCCACACCGGGCTTCCAGGACGGGTGCTCTGTAGGGCTGGGTGCTGGCTTACTCATGTGCGAGGCTGCCGGATGTTTCAGTCCTGACAAGTGCACACGACTCATCTTGGCTCCAGCACGAGACGATCAAAAACCCCACTGGTGTGAAAGGCCTCTGAGGTTGCAGGTTGCCAGCCCTGCACGTTCTTATGGGATCACAGAGAGAGCAAGCATTGTATAAGCATTACAGTAGCTAGTAACGCTAATGAAAAGAAATAATACTCCACTCTTCTTGGCCAAGAGGCTGTGTGATCTATCTGCTCTCGGTGGACTGGGGTTTCTCTTGGCATTGCATTTGTCTGTTCATTTGAAAAATCGATCTTGTGATGTTTATTCGACCTTGGATATATAGGTTTCTTAGGCATGTGGTTTCTGGCTTGATCACCTTCCCCAAACTGATTGTGAAATCCTGAGGGGCTGATATGCGTCCTTCACGGTGTCTAGGACAGTGTCTTATACACAGTAGGAGCTTCATAAATTCTATGGAATTGCTTTGCGTTGCCTGTGACTCAGTTGCTTAAACCAAAGTGTGTGATCCTGGGATAAAATGGTAATGACCGTGCCAAGCTGTAGGATAGCATACTGTTATGAACAAAACACAAGAAAAGCTATGGCCAACCTAGACAGCATATTAAAAAGCAGAGATATTACTTTACCAACAAAGGTCTGTCTAGTCAAAGCTATGGTTTTTCCAATAGTCATGAATGGATGTGAGAGTTGGACTATAAACAAAGTTGAGCACCGAAGAATTGATGCTTTTGAACTGTGGTATTGGAGAAGACTCTTGAGAGTCCCTTGCACTGCAATGAGATCCAGCCAGTCCATCCTAAAGGAAATCAGTCCTGAATATTCATTGGAAGGACTGATGCTGTAGCTGAAACGCCAGTACTTTGGCCACCTGATGTGAAGAGCTGACTCATTGGAAAAGACCCTGATTCTGGGAAAGATTGAGGGCAGGAGGAGAAGGGGATGACAGAGGATGAGATGGTTGGATAGCATCACGAACGTGATGGACATGAATTTGAGTAAACTCCAGGAGTTGGTGATGGACAGGGAGGCCTGGTGTGCTGCAGTCCATGGGGTCGCAAAGAATCGGACACAACTGAGCAACTGAACTGAACTGATGAACAATGTTTAGAAATACGTATTTTTGATATTGGATCACAAGTGTTTCTGTTTCATTTAGTTGAAATTTTTTAGGATAAAGCATGTTAATATATAGCATAAGATTTGCTGTTTTGACTTTATTTTAGTGCACTTAGTTCATCACACTCATTAAGTTCAGGGATGTGAAATACGTTTGCAGTGTTGCACAGCTACATCCTCAGGACGCTTTAAATGTGTTAGTTACAGTCAGGACAACTTTGCCCACATCTGACACTGTAATAATATTTTCCTTCTTAAAAAGTTGGGATCTTATCAATGTTAATTAGCTAATTTGGAAAACTCTTCTGTGAATTTATAAAGATGATGTGTGTACTTTCCCTCTTTATTTATTTCAAACTGCATTCCTGACACGTGTTTTTAATTAAATTGGGTCTCTGAGAACTGTCAGAATCGAGATGGGCTGCAGTCTCTCCAGCCCTGCTCGTGGCTGATTTGTTTGGATCCATCCGTTGTAAGGTACTTCGCATGGAAGCAGGACTTCATGAGTGCTGCCTGCTAAGTTTGTAAAACATTGTCTAAGAGTTTAGCAAAGATTCAGTCACTTTCCAAAGGAATGTGAAGATGAAGTCACAGGCCATGTATTTGGGGCTCTCCGGCCTGGCAGGAATTCTGCACCCTGGGAAGAGTTCAGAGTGGTCTGCAGGCAGGTTTGCATGGGTTGTCCAGCCTCTGGGACTCTAAGCCTTTATATCTAACTCTGAGATATGGGTTATCAACCTTTTAATTGATTTTTTTTTAAGTTTTTCCTGCCTGCAAAAAGGTTATCTGTTTAAAAATGTCCTGGGTTATTTTGTGTATCCATGGAGTGGGGAGGGAGAGAGGTTGACATTGGTATTTGGGGTGCTCTCCATGGAGGTTATTATGGCACTTTCTACTGCCTTTTGGCCACTTGATTCGAAGAGCCAGCTCATTGGAAAAGACCCTGATGCTGGGAGAGATTGAAGGCAAGAGGAGAAGGGGACGACAGAGGATGAAGTGGTTGGATGGCATCACTGACTCGATGGACATGAGTTTGAGTAAACTCCAGGAGTTGGCAATGGACAGGGAGGCCTGGCGTGCTGCAGTCCATGGGTCACAAAGAGCTGGACAAGTTGTATCTGAACAACAACCTCATCACTGCCATTTCAAGTTTCTCCCGCCCTCCAAGGCTCCTTACTAAACCCAACATCCTCACTAAGCTTTCTGGATCCTTCGGCAGGAGGCGGTAGCTCTCCCCCTGTGACCCACTGTGGGGTTTTGCTTGTTTCTTACACCATCTGAATCACACGGTGGCTCTTCTTAGAGTCATTTGAGCGCTTCTCCTGTGTCCTCTGACAGAGTAAGTTTTGTGAAGAGAGACTTTATTTTACTATATTCTTAACAACTCTCACATCGCTCAGCATGCAGGAGTAACTGGTCTTGAATCTCATCAAGAACCTGAGCACAGTAGATGACTACTGTATGGTTGGCCTCGAGGCAGGGCTGTGATAAAGCTGGGGCCAAGAAGTGATTCCCAACAGAGAGAACTAAAAATGAAGCCAGATATTCAGTCAGTCTCCAGAGACTACGTCTTAAGATGTCACCGAAGCCTTGACCTTTCTCTATGTGAAAATTAAATCCTCTTTGGAAAATACCATAAAGCCAAAAGTCAGCCAAAATATGGAAGAAACTATTTGTAAGGCAAATGTTCTCAATTTACAAAGAGTTCATTAAGTCATTAATATAATCCCATAAAAGAAAGGCAAATGAGACAGGTAGGAAATTCACAGAGAAGAATACACATCAGTGAAAGATGTAAGAAAATATATCCACTTCATTCTATTTAAAGAAATACAAGCAAGAAATGGTGAGTTTGTTTTGAAAATCAGGTTGATGGTGTCCAGGGCTGGGATGATGCAGGGTGATGAAATGCTTCTTAACAGGGTCAAAGGTAAATGGTACAGCCTTTTGGTAAGGGAATTTTGTTCTTCCTATGAAAATTAAACCTGCACATGTTTTTAAACCGTCATTTCCATAGCTAGGAATATCCCACAGATATACTCATAAATAACAAGAAATAGAAACAAGTGAGATATTCATCCTGTGGGGTTGGTTGATTAATTTATGCTTCATCCATACAATGGAAAACACTGCAGCTATAAAATAATAAGACAGACACATGTGTACTGAGGTTGGGGGCTCCGGAATGTCATGTTAAGTGAAAAAAATCAAGGTGCAACTGAGCATATAATATTCTGTATTTTGTATAAAAATATGTAACAAGGTGCACACAAAAATGAAGAGTTTAGAGTGGGGAAGGGGTAGTGCTTGACCAAATGGAAGGGAAAGAGGATCCCAGCAGTGGTAGCCAGGATAGTCAAGGCTTAGACCCAACTGCTGCGTGATATTTATAACAAGAAAGAATTTGACCCAACCAGGAAGGTGAGAGGAGTTTGGGAGATTAAGGATGTATTTGACAATATCCTTCTTGCAGATAGTTGATTGCTATATTTATTTTTTAACAATAGGAAAAAGAAGATGAAAAGCTTTATGAAGATAATGAAAGGAAGGTTTGTATCAACAGATTCTGTAGTTTTGTGTTTCCTATTCTGAAGACAGACCTAACAAGATAATCAAAGGATTCCCAAACCTTGTCAGGTGCTTGTTAGAAATATAACATCTGCGTCTCCATCATCCACCATAGCTCTGTTCCCTAGAGGCAGAAAACCGACTCAGAGGAAAGGAAATGTGAAGACAGTTCAAGCAGGTGGATGGATCCGCTCTAAAAGCAGATAACAAACAGGGGCGGGAAGACTCCTTTAGGGTCATGTATCAGGAGACGCCTCCCCCCACCCCAAGTTATCTGCCTCAGGCACCTAGAGACACCCTCCTGGGTTGTCCAGGGAGCCAGGAATGCTCCGCGCTGTCAGGCTCAGGATGAACGTGTCCACAGGGTGGGGGCATCAGGGGAGGATGCGCTCCCAAACCACTAGGCTCACAGCCCCTGGGAAGGCAGGGCTTTGGCCGAGCAGCTGGCCCCACGTGGCGGGTGATGGCGCGTCCGCCTCCATGGCGTTCCTCTCCAGTAGCTGTGTCCTAGGTGGAGTCAAGGTCTCCTCGTTTGTTAAATAATTACATGATCATAATGATTTTTGTCTGAGTACAGAAGAATTTCTTTACTAATTCCTGAGTTCACTTATTCTCATCACTCCATAAAAAAATGCCTGAGCCATAAATAGTAATACTTTGGGCCATATATACTAATATTTGGGAAGGTACCTATCAAAACCAGCACCTGGAAGCCATCCAAAGTTTGACATCACATCAGCTTATCCATCACTCACCCTGTGTGACCTTGGGAAGACCCCTTGACATTTCAGAGCTTGTTTCCTCTGCTGCAGGTCTGTTGTTCAGTAGTTTATCACCAAATTAACCTCTGGGATTAGTGAGTATGTGGATAAAATATGCTCGATGCTACGCTTTTTATGTATATGAGTAGAAATAGCAAATTATAGGAGGATCCTGACAGCTTCAGGGGAGAGGGCGCACATGAGATACGGTTCCATGTGTGAACATGTTTCTACGAGCAGCCGAGTTAGAGAGGGCCAGACTCCAGTTTTTGTGCTTCTGTTAATTTGCAAGTGTCCTTTGTTAAGTAATTTTACCTCTCTGAATCCCATTCATTCAATCAAGGACTATTGTACATTTACAGGTTTACTTTCCTTGAAAGAATCAATTGTGACAGTGGATTTGAAAGTTCTTGAAAAGTATATTTATGTTTAAAACGATGTTTATGCGATTTGTATTGAAGCTAAATAACGAAAGCGCGTGTTTTCCAGTTGGAAAGTGGGCACTGGGTTCTCCCTCTTAGCTCTCTCGTTAGAAGCAGTGTGCTGGGTTTTGTCCAGCATTCTGCCCTTTGCAGGGTCCTTAGGAAAGGCCCCTCAGTGACCAGCCTGTGCTGAGAAGGTCACAGTGTGTGTCTGCTCTGATGTCCCCGAAAACCGAAGTCCCATTCACTTGGCTTTCAGCGTCCAGTGACTCTCGGGGAGATTTACCACTCGTGTGACGCAGGTGTTACTTGCTCTGTTAACCAGAATGTTTAACCAAACGCAGTGGATGACCAGTGCAGACCTTGGACATGAACTGTGTCGTGAACACAGTGTCACTCCCTGAGCCCCAGCTTCTTTGTAAAGCTGGGATTTCTAACCTGTGAGGTCAGTGTGGAGATTAGAGTGATTCCTAAAAAGCCTTTACACAGTGGGTTAAGAGTAATTATAGCAGTTATTGCTCTTATTCTCCAATCTCATCGTGATTTCTAGTAGCGGTTTCAAGTCCTTGAAAGTGGGAATTTGACTTTATTTTATATTTTCATTTTTGTTAACATCAGGCACATAAAATGCCTTACTCATAGTTGGCATTAATTGTATTTTTAAATTAAATCTCCTTCTATGCTATCTCATGTTTTAAAATTAAGAAGATTTTACCAAACTATAAAAAGTTCAGTGTTCTTGAAGAATTCTCAGCAGATACAAATAAGAAAAAAGTGAAAACATTGAATTCCTGTTTAGAATCTGTTTTCACTTTTGTGTATATTCTTAAGACTATTTTCCATTTATTTTTTTATGTAGCATATTAAAGGAACCATGACTCTGCTGATAATAGAAAAGTATTATTTTAACAAGTACTATGAATCAGTATTGAGGATATTATCAGAATTTACTTTTTTTCCAGTATACTTCAGAATGGTGATTTTATTTATTTGGAATAAATGCAAACATTTTGAGCAAAGCTGCCATTCACATAAAAAGAATACCCCGCCCCCACAAAAAAGACAGAATCAGGTGCTTGTGTGGAATTCTTCCAGAACAACGTTGGGTTCACTTCTTGGGTATCGTCTTGGGTGTCATTCGTTTTGATCAGTTAATTTCACGCCAGCAGTTTTACTTCTCTTTTACTGGAATAAATATTCTATTGATTTCTCCTTGGGTATATTTTTGTGATTATAAAGAAATATTGAGAGTCTTAGGGAGGTACAGTCGACCCTTGAACTGCAGGTGTCTATTTGTACGCAGGGCTGTTGAGTAGTAAATGTCGCCCCGCTGCACGGGCCCCGCGCTTGTGTGCAGCTGTGGGTGTGGGCCCTCGGACGGGGAGGGACCCCCTCTGCGGAGGGCCAACTACTAGTTATGCTCGGACTTTTATCTGCATCAGGACTGGCCCCCCGAGCTCCCCTCCAATGGATAGAGTAGTTTATTCAGTAATACATTTAAAAATGGAAACTAAAGTTTAAAACCTTAAGTAGATGTGGAATTACTCTGGTCCGTCCTGTGTCGGCTGATAATAACTGAAACCAAACACCAGCGAAGGACATTCGGACACCCTGGTGTGCCGGTCGGTGGTCTGGTTTTATTTCTGCTTCGTAGGACGTGATCAGAACACATGACCACTCTTGACTGACAGGCATCCAGACTGGCTGCCAAGGTGACAGGTTCTAGGTACAAAGCATGAAAGAAGATAAAAGGATAATTGTGGAAAGTTTTCCAAAGGCTTCAAAAGTCAAGTATACTTTGATAATAAGTGTGCTATCCATCATAAAATACTTCCTAGACAAGATCTTTGACACATGTATTCACTGATTTATGAGATGTTTTATCACCTCATAGAGGTGCATTTTGTACGTTTTGTGACAATGTTATGTATGTGGGCTTCCCCGGTGACTCAGCTGGTGGAGAATGCGCCTGCAATGCAGGAGACCCCCTCTTCGATCCCTGGGTTGGGAAGATCCCCTGGAAAAGGGAATGGCTACCCACTCCAGTATTCCAGCCTGGAGAATTCCATGCAGTATATAGTCCATGGAGTTGGAAAGAGTCGGACACGACTGAGTGACTTTCACTTTCACTATGTCTGATTAGATCAAGTTGAAGTCCCTTCAAATGCATGTTAAAGGCAAGACTGGACCAGACCTCAAAACCTCTGGAGCATTAAGTGCTGTCAATGTGATGGAAAAATAGCAGATTTTGTCTGACTTTAAAGCATTTGTAATTTAGCCCATTGGAAAAGCAAGTGAGAAACAGTCCCCAGTAACACATAAATAGAGCTCATGTCTATTTAAATTTATTCCTTGGGACATAATGTAAACTTAAAAATAATGTACACTGGGGTATTGCTTGTTCTGTTAGAATCTTGATGTTTATAAATTGAAAGATTTAGAACACAAGCCTAAATTGGGAATCTGCTGTCTAGTGTCTGATTTGACAAGGGAGCGCTGAGGGTCATTTTGTCTGTAGGTTATTGCCCTAGGCTGGAATTAATGTAAGCTGTTCAAGGGCAAGGCTTGTATTCTGCAGGTGCAATGGACTTCAGAGTTTAATCTTGTCCAGGAATGTTCTGTTGATAGTGTTGAACGAGAAGCAGAGCCAGGTGAGGAAAGGGGCACCTTCAGATGGCCTGGCCGTGCCGTTAGTGAGCCTGCGGGGTCAGCCTCATGGGGGACACTGGTGGCGGCTTCCCTCCCTGCGTCCTCTCTTCCTTTCAGTGGAGGGCGGACCCCCATCCTTCCCCTGAAGAAGCGTAGCTTCTAAGTTCCCCTTCTGGCCTGATCTTCCATTCTTTCCCTAAAGCTGCGTCTCTAATCAATTCATGAGTTACTTCTTCCAAGAAACTCATCAATTACCCTTTCTGGTCATTCCTTAACACCCTTTCTTTTGGCAGTTACGCATGCTATTTTAATCTTGTCATTTCCCCCTGGTTACCCCCAAGTTACTGTGGGTGTGTTTTCGAGGTTTCCAGCAGCTTTCTCAAGCGTGCCGGCTCCTATTCTTCCTGCAAGGCGGCAGTTCCTTCTGTCGGGCCGTAACTTCTGCTCAGTCTTTTCTGCCAAGGAGCATGTGTTCAAAACATTCTTAACTGAACTAGCCTGGGCCTCCTAGAACTAAAATCTGAGATGAGAAAGATCGGGTCCTCTCATAGCTTTTAGACTTCAGTGTTTTCTTGTGGTTGAAAAATAGAAAACTTCAAACCATTATGACTCTGGGTACAGTCATAATAACAAGAAAATTGGAATAAAAATAGAACACTGTGGGTAATTTTGGTGCAGTAGAGAGCAGAAATTATCTATCATTGATGAATGTTGCGTGCTTATTTTTTTTAAAAAAGAGTCATGTCCTGTTTGCATTTTGGTTTTCTTATATAAATAACAATAAGTAATGTTGTGGATCAAAACCTCCTAGGATGAGGGGTTTTGAAAGAAATGTTGTTTGTAGCTCTGCTTCACTCGGGCTGCGTGGGCAGGGAAGTGCTGCACCTCATCGCAGATGAGATCAGATCAGAACAGTGACTTGATATGTTTCTAACTGTAAAATGATTGATAAGACAGCAAAACCTTAAAAAAATCAAGTAGCAGTTTCTCTCAATTGACATAAATTACATATAAGTGATTGAATACACTTAACAAGTGTTGGGCTCAGAACGTGGGTCATTTCCCATTGCCTGCAGCTACTGATGAAAATACTGTTGAAGCATCTTGCTGAAATAAAATGCACACCAAATCCACAACAGTAACTTACCCTTGTCATCTGCTTTATCAGGCAGTCGGCAGAGGATTTCCTCTAATTACCTTTGCCAGAAATGCCAGTAAAGCTGGGGAGTGTTTGATCTCTCATTGTCTCTGACTCAGGATTTTTGTGACCAGTGAAAGTGACATCGATTCTTTAGTTGATTTTTGAAATTCGTTGCCTGCCCAGTATCTTTACCATTTTTTCCATTGTATTATTTTGATATCACTTTGTCACTACAGTTGAGTGTTTTACTCCTTCCCTAAGAGGCAAGGTTAATACTGAGCAGAAGTGTAGTTTCAAAGACTAAATATAAGTTATCGATGCTAAGTGGGCTTTGGTGAACTAAAAGTTTTAGAGAATTATACAGCTTCAGAAAAATAAAGCTTGGATTCGTCCATACATAAGAGATTCCTTTGGATTCAAGCAGAAAGAGAAATGTTCATTGTTGAATAAAAAGGCTTTCTCTTCATCACAGCTGCAGGCATATATATTCTGTGAAATGCTCTGCATTAATAAAGCAGAGGTATTGAATTGATGTTTGATAACAGAATAGACATAAATGAACCGATCTGTCTTTTCATATGGTGGGCTCCATCCAAACACTTTTGTTGAATTTATGCCAATGTTAGAAATGATGGTTAGGGACCTGACTTACTTTTAATTATGAGAATTATTAGTATGTAGTCCATCTACAATGTTTCTGTAAGGGACCAAACAACCTAGGGTTTAGACCTGTGTAATGTAAACAGAGCCATACATATAATTTTTGGAAGCAAAGCATTTAAACATTTAAAACATTAAAAAAATCATTTAAAATTTTCATTTCTGGGAAAGCTTTATTGGCCGCCTGTACCAACCACATTCTGGAAAGATGCTTTTAGGTGAATTCAGAACTTAACTGCCAGAAATTAATAGCCATATTTTGGAAGAAAGTATATCTTTTCCATGAGTAGTTTTAGTGGGAAGAAAATCAGAAACATGAAGAGGAGAAGGGCTGGAAGGTCCACAGGAATGTTGAATTGACAAATGAGATTGTTTGGGGCCCTTTGTCTTGATTCCACGTATTTTCTGTGGTCCTGGCAGCTTTTCCCCGAGAGAGAGCTAAGATGAGAAATAGCCGGGTCCTTGGGATTCCAAGCTGAGGTTTACTGTTGAGCTCACACAGAGTTGCTGTCCACGAGACCGTGTGATGGTGGCTCAGGTCAAGGCCTGTCTCTTATTGACTCATCTTCAGGGTTTGTCTGTACTGATATTTGAAGGAGGGGAGTCCATGGCAGGGCAAATATCAGTTCTGTGAGTAAAAGTCACATTTCTGCTTGTGAATAGAATGAGTAGGAAGAGACAGGCTATTTGAAAGCTGTAAAATATGGGAAAACAGGTTCCCACCTTACACGCAATACCGCACCTCGCGGATCGCTGAGCACTGCAGGCTCAGAACATGCGTGTCAGCAGTCTCCGTGGGTTTGCTGCACTGAGGTGCCCCCCCCCCCCGCCCCCGAGCATCCTTCCCCCCATCCTCAGTGTCGGAACCCGTGTGACATGCAGTGTTCTCTGTCAGCACCGTCCAAACACGCATCACCAAGTCTATGCACTCGTACCTGGGAGATAACCCGTGTTAGACCAGCCACTGACTCCCCGTTCTAGCCATCTGTCCATGGAATATACTGGGTCTAAAGACCCTGCTGCTGGGAAGGATGGAAGGCAGGAGGAGAAGGGGACGACAGAGGATGAGATGGTTGGATGGCATCACGACTCAATGGACATGAGTTTGAGTAAACTCCGGCAGTTGGTGTTGGACATGGAGGCCTGGCGTGCTGCAGTCCATGGGGTCACAAAGAGTCGGACACGACTGAGCGACTGAACTGAACTGTTGGGACCTTCAAATGCTGGTTGAGAGGCTCCCCCCTCCACAATGATTGTTCTGCAGTCTTTCCTTCTACTGAGGAGGAAATGGAACCATCTCTTTGCTTCTTTCAATACCATAATGTTTGGTAATTTCCCTCTCACAGTAGAAGTATCTTACAGCAATTTCGAATCTCCAGTGAGGAAGCACCATGCGTTCAGTGTCTGTTCAGGCGTAAGAGACTCTGCAGTGCTCGGGCACAGGAAGATGCTCTAAAATGCGGACTTGTCACCTGATTCACGAATCGCTGCTCTGTTGAGCCTGGCCCAGAGACTGCAGGCTTGGGGAGGGGGAGCTAGGGGATGGGAAGGGGGTTAGGCTTGTCTCGTTTTTAAATGTATTTATTTATTCACCTGTGTCAGGTCTGTGGGGCTTCTCAGGTGGCACTAGTGAGAAAGAACCTGCCGGCCAATGCAGAAGACGTAAGAGATGTGGGTTCAATGCCTGGCTCAGGAAAACTCCCTAGAGAAGGAAACCGCAACCCACTTCAGTGTTGTTGACTGGAGAACCCCATGGACAGAGGAGCCTAGTGGGCTACAGTCCCTGGCGTTGTAGACTCGACACGACTGAAGTGACTTACTATGCATGCACATCGGGCCTCATTTGTGGCACTGGGGGTCTTTACTGCCTCAGGCAGGATCTTTGTCGTGGTGCCTGGGTTCTCTAGTTGTGGCGCCTGGGCTCTGGAGCGCAAGAGCTTAGTAGTCGTAGTGTGCGGACCACTGCATGTGGGATCTTAGTTCCTTGACCAGGGATTGAACCCACGTTTCCTGAATTGGACGGCAGATCCTTAACCACCAGACAACCAGGGAAGTACTTAGGACTGTATTTTTAATGTAAAGTTTCTCTTCTTGCTTGCTATATATAAGAACATGTAATTAAAAATAAAGAATCAGATTTAAAAAGTAACAAAAAGATATCTTAATCGGTGAAGCTGGTGGCTTCTTTTTCCTAATTCTAGTTCGGAAATTCTCCTTGCAAATGGTGAGCTTGAAAACTGTGAGTTTATTTTCGGTCTTGGAGGTTTGATGTGTAGAGTGATGATGGACTCAGGGCACCACTATTTGAGTTAACGCACAAGCATCTCTTGTTTATAATATGCTGAGTGAATTAAATAGTACTGTATCAGATTTTGATTTGATTTGATACTTCAGGGTGGTGGTTCTCAAACTTATTCTCAGGAAGCCTTTATATACTTCAATGAATTGTGGCCTGCAAAGACCTGTGTTTTTGCAGACCAGGGTTACATCTGTCAGTAGTTACTATGTTGCAGTCCCACCAGCAGGGGGTGAGGGTTCTCTTTTCTCCAGAGCCTTACCAAAATTAGTTACTTATTGTCTTTTTGTTGTTAGCCACGCTGACAGCTGTGAGGTGATATTTCACCATGATTTTGACTTTCATTTCCCCGGTGATTAGCGATGCTGAGCATCTTTTCAAGGGTCTGTTGGTGGTTGCTCCCTTTTTGACCATTGGTGTTCTTTCAGCTTGGCTCCGGTGTCCCTTTGACGAGTTTTGTTGTTTTACGAGCTCTCTTTGTTTCTATTGCTACAGGTGTGTCCTTGCTCCTGTTGCTCATTCCCAGCTGTCTGCCTTGGAATCCCGTTTATCTGAGGAGCCCGGGTTGTAAGCCCTCACATTCGGCAGCACTCTGAAACTCCTGGCTGAAATCCGCTTGCCCTCTGTGGCGGTCCCTTCCTCCTGTGCTCTGCTCTAGGGAAGCCGGCTCTCTGTCCTTTCTCTCCTAGGGGAGTCTGTCTGTCCTGAGAGTCCAGCCTGGTTGTTGCCCTGTGATCCCGCCTCTCCCAGGAGTTCACGGTTGTAATTCTGTGGATAATCTGACTTTTTCTTGTTAGGATGGGAGCCATTCTCTTTGCAGTTCCTTACATTCCAAGGTGAAGCTGGGTCATTCTGATGTGGGGGCTGTTTGAGAAGACAGGATGGTCATGGAAAACAGTTACACTTGGGAATCAGTGTGAACTGGGTCCATAGGTCCTGGTCTCCAGTATGGAGTCCAACAGAGAAGGGCTGGACCCTGAAGCTGGACTAAGGGAACTTATCTGGTCCAGGGTGACCTGTGGGCTTCCTTGATCTTGGTCTGGGCTCCCAGGCCAGGCCAGAGTAAGGCCGGCCCATGGTGGACCATGGAGAGGTGGGCGGCCTTCCAGCACGGGCTGTGTGGTTTGGCACGTCACTCTCTTGCATGTGTGACAACCTCTGGCGGGCTGACCTTTGTTGCAAACATCAGTTCTCAGCGTCCAGTTGTAGCTGGATGTTCCAGTCCCAAGGGCTCTTGCTTATGTTCAGAGAGCAAAGTATCAGCTGCTAACACTGACGGTTTCTATTTCAGGAAGACAATTCACGAATGTCTTTTAAGAAAAAGTTTCCCTTAAGACACAACACAAAGAAAAAAGGTATGTCATGTAGATGTTGAAGAAATAGAAATGTATATATCCTGTAATAATTCAGCCATGCACGGGGACACGGTAAGATCCTGTTATAAACAGATAGTCAGGTTTGTCTCCTGAAACAGGAGTTAAAATATGCATGAACACTTGACAGAGCAAAGGTCTTAGTTCCTGCCCCCAGAGCCTCATGGTGATAACACCACCCAATGAGAGAGCCCTTCCCCAGTTTCTTCCATACCTATTCGTTAATGATCATAATGGTTTATACTTGTAGTTTTAAAAGCAGTTTACAGGAGATTTTCCCGTACACGCCTTCTAGTGTAGCATATCAACCATGAGGCGCAGGAAATGATGTATCACAGTATTAAATGACGCAGTGTGTTGCAGACTGTGAAGATGGATGCCTTCTTAACCATTTGTCTTTTTATCATGTAAGTTGGGTATTTTATGAATGAGGAAACTGAGGCATAGACAGGGTGCATGCTTCCTAGGGCCAGGATGATTTCCTAGGTTCCTGAACTTGTAACATTGTAGCCAGAACTCACTCCAGGGTGTGTCTTCCTTTTTTTGTTTGTTTTTGTTTTAAGTCATTATTGAATTTGTTACAGTATTGCTTCTGTTTTAGGGTTTTGGTTTTTTGGCCTCAAGGCATGCAGGACCTTAGTTCCCTGACCAGGGATCAGACCTGCACCCCCGGCATCATTAGGTGACGCCTTAACCATTGGACACCCGGGAAGCCATCAGGGTGTGTCTTCTGAGGTCTGAAGCCTCACGCCTGGGGGTGGGGGTAGAACCCTACAGTTCACCCCAGGGCTTGAACGGCGGCTCAAATCTCTATCAGCAGCGTGTTTGCTCTTTCAGTTCAGTTCAGTTGCTCAGTCGTGTCTGACCCTTTGCGACCCCATGGACTGCAGCACACCACGCCTCCCTGTCCATCACCAACTCCCAGAGCTTGCTCAAACTCATGTCCATCAAGTCAGTGATGCCATCCAACCATCTCATCCTCTGTCGTCCCCTTCTCCTCCTGCCCTCAATCTTTCCCAGCACCAGGGTGTTTTCAAATGAGTCAGTTCTTCACATCAGGTGGCCAAAGTATTGGAGTTTCAGCTTCAGCATCAGTCCTTCCAGTGAGTATTCAGGACTGATTTCCTTTAGGATGGACTAACTTTCCTTTAGGATTGTATGTACTTTGAGTGTACTTTATTCCCCCTACAAAGCACCTACAGACTCCTTTCTCTGAAGTGTGGTGATTACAGTCTTCGAGACAATCGTGTCCTGTGAAAGGAGCCAGTAGTCAGGATTATCCAACACTGTGGCTCCCCCGCCCTTCCCCTGTGGCCTCCATGTGTGGGGACCTGTGGTTGTTCCCCTTGAGGAAAGTAGAGGAGGCGTGTTTGCTACAGGAGAGGCTGAAGAGGTCCCCAGCAGCTCGTATGGAGGCAGGTCAGCCCCGACTCCTGTCTGGTGGACAGGGGATCACCCATCACATCTCAACAGCCGGCTTCTTTTAGCATTTATACATGGTAAACCCTGGTGGCTCAGATGGTAAAGAATCTGCCTGCTAGGCAGGAGACCTGGGTTTTATCCCCGAGTCAGCAAGATTCCCCGGAGGAGGAAATGGCAACCCACTCTGGTATTCTTGCCCAGAGAATTCCATGGACAGAGGAGCCTGGTGGGCTACAATCCATGGGATTGCAAAGTCGGACTCAACTGAGCGATTAACACAAAACGTAGATTAAACCAACCCCGGGGGGAGCCTTGAAGGGAAAAGAGAGCTGAAGGAACAGTTGATGATTTCCCGTGGAAGAGGTGAGCGTGGAGTCTAGTCAGACCCCAGGAAGCAGAGCCACCAGGAGTCGGAGCAGGCCCAGCGAGGCTGGGTCAGGGGAGGGGGGTGCCTTCAGGCTCCAAGACGGCAGAGTTCATTGCGCAGCATTCTATGCTGTTTCTCACCTATATCCTGGGAGGAGCGACAGATCCAGGAAGACAGGGTTCCTCAGTCTGACCTTGTGTTGTGACGTTTGGGGTTTCAATTTTAAAATTGCATTGTAAGTGTCAGTGTCTCCACAATCAAAATCTTTCAACCACAATTTCCTTTGAATGTGGGGGAATGTCTACCTTTCCATTTTCTACTCTTCTTGGTAACTTAAGAGAAAATCCTCATTCATAAATGCCAGTAAAGTGATCAGAGAAGATATTCTGTTTTCAAGAAGAGAGGTTTTTATAAAGTGGATCCCAGGTATTAAAAGGTGAAGGTAGTATTTACCCTACAGGGGAGCAGACAGCCACGTGGGCCCCAGGTTCCCGGTTAGTGGCCAGAAAGAAACCTGCTGAGCATCACAAATAGGCGTGTCCTTGCAGTTTAAGGGACTTCTAAGTGGCTCAAATGGTAAAGAATCTGCCTGCAATGCAGGAGACCAGGGTTCGATCCCTGGGTCCGGAAGATCCTCTGGAGACGGGAATGGCAACCCACTCCAGTGATCTTGCCTGGAGAATCCCATGGACAGAGAGGCCTGGAGGGCTGCAGTTCTTCGGGTTGCAAAGAGTCAGCCACAACTAAGTGACTCACACACACACACCTGCAGTTCAGGGTGTGTCTAAGCCCCTGCTTCTCCTCCTTGCTATTCCATTTTCCACAAAAGGATGCTCACGAGGGGACAGTTCACCCCAGAGAGGCGTCTCCATGGACAGAGTCCACCCCGTCTTCCCTTCCAGCCTCTCAGTGCCATTTCCCTGCAGTCAAGGACCTGCGTACTTGAAAAAAAACCCATTAAATGCTGTCGGCTTTTATGGAGCCTTAAGTATATACAAAATGTGTATTGAACCATCTGCTGTAACAATAATTTATAATTCCTGCACAGGCATCTCCTTCTGATTTTTATTTTCATTTTAACCACCTTGCCAGGTGACGATCGTCATTTTACAGAGGAGGAGCCAGAGTGATTACCTGCCTTGTCCTTGGTGGCAGAGGTGACAGTGGAAAGAGCAGGGATTCAAGCAGCTCCGCCCGCTTCCCCCTCCCCACTCTTGCCGGGGAGGCGCTGAGCTGGGTGCTGGGGATGGTGAGCTGGGTCATGGCTGTGGCCCCAGAAGTGGGGCTTAGGGGGGGCTTCTCCGTAACGCCCATCCTGAGCGCCCGATGAGGGGGCTGTGAGTGATGTCAGGACCCCCCGCCCCCCAGTTTGTTTGCAAGTGCCTCTGGGCTCTGCCTGGGTGCTCCGAAGTTCAAGGACAGCCGCCGAGGCCTCTGAGCAGTGTTGCACCCACGCACAGGACACAGAGCTTTGGGAGCTCACTGTGGCCCCACGGAGCTTTGTGCAGGGGAGGGCGTGAGCCTGTCTCACACCTCACCCGGACAGCGTTACCTTCCCTCCTGAGTGCTTCCGGCTGTTAACACCCATCCATCCTGTCAGCCTGTGTAATCCGTGCTTCAAAAATCTCGGAAGTCTTACTGGTCGCTATACTGTTTCCAAAACACCGCAGCGCCTTACCTTTTGTGAGAGTTTACAAGTTTCATTTTTCTAGGAGACTAAGGCAGTTTTAAGTCCCTGAAGTTTAATTCAAAACAGTAATACTTTTTTTTCTCACTAAGAATAATTTTTGACTGTGTTCCATTCCAGTCTTGTGCTGTGAACGCCATGCATCCACCATCACGTCTCACTGCGCTCTCGCAAGTGCGCAGTCCGCAGTCACTAACCAGGTGGTGCTTCCTTCCGTTCGTAAAAGACCTTGGTTCAGTCCCTGGGTTGGGAAGATCCCCTGGTTACTTGAGAGACCTGCTTAGTGATATTCTGTGATCCTTTACTTCGATGTAAAGTGATGCTTGGGTTTGCTACATGGGACAAAGAATGGTAAGCACTGCCCCTGCATCCAGAGTCTGCTAACAACCCTAGACCACGGGCTAAGCTGGTCCAAGAGGCGGGGTGTAGCTACTCCAGGGAGGGGGAGTGGGCAGTCCAGTCTCAAGATGTGAACGGCAAAGAGGCTGAGGTGGTTTTAGGGGCGAGGAGGGATAAAGGCTTGGGAACCCGCTTTCCAGGCATGTGGCAGAGTGAGCAGCTGTCGCTCAAGAGGGCTGCGGGGAGACCGAGTCCTGGGGAGGATGTGACTTGGGTCGGTTCCTGCAGGACACGCCTCTCCATCAGCAGTCTGCATCAGGGAATTTATCTTGAGGCTGTAAAATCAGAGATAAGTGCTTATTTTATATCTCCAGACTTCATCTAGGTTACAACTTAAAACAACAAGTGGTGGGTCTATGACTTAAATTTACTTTCATTTGGGGGGGAGCCTATTCTCTGTTTTCCAAGTTTTCTGTAATGAGCAGCACATGTGAATGTAGAAAACAGAATTATTTTAGGAATAAAAACCCTTACCGGTTGCAGGAGAGCTGTTGAATCTAGAATCAACAGAGTTGATCTGTGAATCTAGGTCTCCTGTTGGGTCTTTAAGTCACTGTCAGAGAGTCTGTGAATTCAAACTGCTCTCTGATGTGATTTGTAAAAGGGCCTGGGGCTTCCTGGGTGGCTCAGTGGTAGATGCGGCTTTGATCCCTGTGTTGGGAAGGTCCCCACTCCCTCATTCTTGTCTGGAAAACCCCATGGACAGAGGACCCTGACGGGCTATGGTCCACAGGGCTGCAAAAGAGTCAGACATGAGTTAACAACAAAAACAACAGCAAACCGCAGAGACCCGGTGAACGTCTGCTGATTGTTTGAAACGCGCCTTGCTCACGGAGAGGCCAGATGCCTGCATGGCTGTCACCAAACACAAAAATAAATGCCCTCTAACTTAGGGTTCCTAACTGTCACAACGCAATTACCCCTGAAACCAAAACATTGGATTCGTTTTCACAAATTTCAGCCTGACATCTTAATTCATAATGAGCAGCTGTAGTAGACTCCGGCAGTCTCAAAAATGAGTGAAAATGAAGACAAGATTTTGAAGCAAGTGTTGAACACAGGACTTAACAGTACGTTCAAATCACACGACTGTATACCGGGCATTAGGGGGCTGGTTTGTGGACAAAGGCAATGGTTTTTCTGATTCCATGCAACTGTTGTGGTTCGTGGTGGCCTCTGACCTCCCACGACTGTCAACGAAATCAGCCGTCTCTTGAAAATCTCAGTTCTCACTCCTTTCCCCTCGGCTCCAACGTTCAGATTCTCTCAGCTGCTGTTGCTGGCAGTCTGATCTCTCCAGTTATCTCTCCTAACAGCTTCTCCGATTTCTTCCCTATTGACCGGCAGCTCCCCCAGCTGCTCTCGTGTCTGTTCCGTCTCACTTGCCAACACGTCAGGTCTTCAGAACAGCCTCAGTCTAGTTCTTTTTGGCCCCTGAGTTCAATTTAACTGGAAGGCTTATTAGCAAAAATATTTGCGTGTTGATTATGTCAGCGGAAACGACACACTGAGTTTTTCGGAGCGCGTCTGTAACAGAATGACCGTTTTCATGCCGTGCTGGTGGGTTGGCAGAGATGCTCATGAACTTGAAAGTACCTGAAATCAAAGCAGAATGTCAGATGAGAGGCTCAGTGGGTGGATCGGCAGAAGTCTTATTGCATTTATTTACGTTGTGCTTGTGTGTACCAGCGCTTTGTAACTTGCAAGTGTTGATGTAAATCGCACATTTCTAGTTTTAGCATTTTTCACTGGACACGGAATATTATAATTTTCCTGCCCGTTACTGTTGAGGTTTTTGACGAGCAGCTGCCATGGAAACTGAGTGACGTTGTCTGATTGGTGGTGGGGTACACCTGACATGCGCACTTTCCAGGTTCCTGGTCTGGCTGGAGAGCCGCTGGCCCCCTGGGGTCCCTTGTGTGGCGGAAAGGAAATACCAGCACGTGCCCCCCACTGCCCACTGGGAAACTGCAGGAGGGAGAGCTGGAGAAAAAAAAAAAAACACCTTGACTAAAATATGCTCTTTTTCTTAGAAGAGAAACAAGAAGATCAACATTCCGTCGCCCCATAGTCTCAGAGACCACGGTTGGCATAACATTGGTCTGACCTCCTGAGTCATAATGCAGGGTCCTGCTTCCACGGAAATGGCCCTGAACGCCTCTGCTCGCCTCTGCGTGCTGGCATGCCCCGCGTGCTTTTAGCCGTGGGTCTCACTCCACCGTCTCATGGGACGGAAACCTTTCAGTCGGTGTATTAATATCTGGGTTTTCCTTTCTTTCTTTTTTCAGCACCTCTCAAGAACCTCAGCAAGAATAAGAAAGTGGTTCCGTTTCCTGGTAAGAGAATGGCTATCGTGATGGTTTGTGGGGCGCCTGGGAGACGGGTCCTTGGCAGTTACCCCCGGAAATGTGTGCGCAGCGCCCCCGCTGGGCCACCCCCGGAACTTCCATTTGGGGGCAGTGTCCACGCAGCCTGTCTGGCTTGGAGCAAAAGCTGACCCTCTGGTGACTGTGCTCTGACCTCTGCAAACCCTCTTTTGTATGGCACCATATTTAGGCGGATTGACAAAGGAGGGTTTTCACTCAGCAACACAGTCACACTGTCTGTCAGCCAGTGATTCCATCCAGGCAGACTTTGCATTGTTGAACTATGCAGTCATTTTAAGATTTCACTGTGTTTATAGCATTTTATAAGGAAAAAGAAAAGAAGAGGGGAAAAAAAAACCTTGTCCTTGGAGTAAGAAGGTGCAGGTTTCAACAGGGGACTTGAGACAAATATGGAAATTTTTAGGGCCCTGAAGTGACACGTTTTTAGCCACATTTGGGGGCCTGTTGGATTATGGGTTCAATTCTGAAAGGGTGCAATATAGAACAAGTGTGCAAGGTCAGAGACACCTCACTGATGATTGCATTTAAAAGGTGATGTGAACTCAGGGATTTTTGAAATGTGTTTTATTACATATTGATACAGCACATTATTACTGTATATTAATCTTTCATGCAATTTCATATTAAAGAGTATGGTGATCTGTTATTCACATCTCACTACCATTTTTAACTTTGCACATTCTAAGTTTATATGTCTTTAGGGATGCTTTACCTATGGGACTAGATACTGATGGTCCATTTATTATTTATTCCCTTTTTTTCATTTATCAAGCATTTTCCAAGTACTTTCCATGTGCCAGGCTGAGCTGAGCACTTGGGAAAAAAAAGATGCCTAGGACACAACGCCTGCCTCAGGCAGCTGCCAGGTGGGGCCTGGGACCCAGCAGAGGTCAGCCCGCCTCCCGGTGCAGGAGGGAGCCTGGAGGAGGTGCTAGGCCGGTGTGAGTGGCGCGCAGTTGCACCTTCCTGGGGGTTTGCCAAGTGCAGTTTCACCTCCCCCTGCCTCTCACCTCCTCGGCCTTTCATTTTCATATAATCGATTATTACCTTGTGAAGGTTTTTAGTCTTTCTTCTATAACAATCCCCTCCTTTGTTTTCTCTCTTTAAACCTGTTGTGGTAATAATAAGTATCATGCGTACAGTTTGCCTTCCACATCTGTGGAATCAACCAACTGTGGATCAAAAATACTAGGGAAGAAATTCCAGAAAGTTTCCCAAAGCAAAACTTTGCCAAGTGCAGGTGACCGTTTACAGTGTCTAACTGTCCTGCGCAACAGCTGCTCAGATAGCATTTGCATCATGTTAAGCGTTCTAAGAATCTAGACATGATTTAAAGTATATCGGAGAACGTGCCTAGGTTGTGTGCAGACACCATGTCCCGTCATGTAAGGAACCGGACATCCGTGGGGTCCCCGGAACCACACCCGCGAAGGGACCAGTGATCACAGTTCACTGTGGCCTTTGATCACATATCACCATGATCTTACATTTCTGAAGATCCACTTTCACCTGTTTTTTTTTTTTCAAGAAAGAAATAACTGAGACCCAGGAAGAGAAGGCAATCTGTCCAAGATTATTCTGAATGTAGGTAGACGAACCAGCACTCATGAGTCACTTAAATCATCCTTTAAAAAGGAAACAGAATAGTGGGGAGTTGCCCACCCCGAGCTCGGCATCGAGTGCTGAGAGAATTACAGGTGAGCTCGGAGCCGCTCTGCCGTTCTCTGGAAGCTCATTGCTCCCGGGTTGGGACACAGGTGGACGCAGACACAGATAGAGGCTTGTGCTGGAGACCCTGGAAATGTCCCGGGGAGAGAGTGGCTGACATCCCGGGCCAGGAGAGAGGATGCAGGGGGCGACGGGAGGTGTTACAAAGGAGGGGATTGTGCAGGTGGACTGCAAAGGGTCAGGGGGTCTGCTGGAGGGGTGGGCAGTGCTGAGAAGGAGGTCAGGGCAAGGGGGCCAGTGTGGAGGGGCGGTGGGAGCCAGCGGTGCAGCCGGAGCAGAAGGATGTTGGGGGGCCATGTGAGGGGAGAGACAGGGACGCAGGTGCCCTAACCCGGGTCTGCTGTGTCCCCGAGAGCAGGCGGGGCCAGGTGCCGGTAAAGGTATCAGCCCCGGGTCTCGGGGACGCGACACTAACCACGGGGTGGAGGCTCTCCTGGGCATCTCCCCTCCCAGCGCTGACTCAGGGATCTGGGGGCTTCATGATGCTGCCACCTTCCAGAGGAGAGGAGAGACAGGAGGTTACATGAGACCCTCCCCAGCTCAGCCGGGAACAGGGCTTCACGTTCTCAGCCCTGTGGTCGGACGAGGCCTTAGCCCCCCATCCCAGGTGCGAGCTGGCTGGGAACCATCCGCAGCAGCTGGATGCTAGGGCGGGAGCACAGCTGGGTCCGCTGGTCACTGCTGCCACGCCCCGGGTGTCACTCTAGGGGCCCGGCCTCTGTCCTGTAGATGATGTTAAAGCGGGGAGATGATGTGATCAGGTTCGTGCTTTAAAATCATCACTCTGACAGCAGGAGGCGGGGACGGGAGAGGTTGAGTGTTACTGTCTGTAACGTCTATTAGATGGCGTGGACCATGGAGTAGGGCTGCACAGGAGAGACGGACTTCAGGACCACATGGACCAGACCTGGCCGCGGAAGGGATAGGAGTGATGCAGTTGACGCTGGAGCTGGGCTCTCTGGATTGGGCTCTGGTGCAAAGTTACTCCTGCAAACAAGAGCAGGAGCAGGTTTGGGGGGAAGGAAGGTATCAGCGTGCCAGGGTGTGAGGCACCTGGCTTCTCCTGGGTTCTGTGAAGCTCCAGCTGAAGGCATCTTTCCTTGGGCTGTTTCCAGCGGTGGTGTTTTCAGGTTTTAGGGACACCCTCTGCTTTCTGACAGCAGGGGGATTTTATTTCTGCAGGATTCGCTTGGCGTTGGCGAGCACGGTTGGGCTGGTGGGAGGTTGGTCATCACCCAGGAATCCTCCTCTCTGCTTAGGCAGTTTTTCATGTGTTGGCGCCTCTTCTGGAGAACAGCGGCTCTGGATTCTCCTGCACTGATGCTTTCTTTTTAATTTTTATGAAAGTGCCTTCCCTCCCTCTGTGACTCTTAGAAAAATCAAGCCTTCCCAGTAGCTTGTCAACTTTTAAACAGTGAATGGACATTTCTAAATGAGAGTAAAAGCGATAAAACATGTAAAAGCACTTTGTCAGTATAATGTCATATGTGAAAACTATTTTCTTAATATTATCATTGTCATTTTGGAATCAGTGATATAGTAGCAGTGCTTGTCATTTTATGATTTAGTTCATGTGGTTTAGATGGCTATTGTGTTTACTGGTGGTTTTGTTTTATTTTGTTTACTGAAAACAAGAAAAGGAACCAAATGACATTCTAGAGGAAAAAAATACACCTGTACGGCTAGACACCCCAGTTGAAAAAGATCAAAGAGAACCTCCAATGGGACAGCAGTCACAGGAGCCTTCGCCAGGACAACCAGACGTGAAACTCGACAAGCAGGAATCAGCTGAACAGTTATCCTTGGGACAACCGTCCCAGGAACAGGTGCCCGACCAACAAGAACCCCCTGAACCGGCATCCTTGGGACAGCCCTCCCAAGAACAGCTGACTCAGGCAGACGACAAAGAACAACAGATACCATGAAAACAAAGTATCAGCCGTAGCTGTGAAGAGCAACAGTCTGAAGCTAGAAAGATCAAAAGGCAAATGCAAATAACATTAGGCATTTTTTTCACATGATGCTGAAGAGGTATGGCAGTAAGATGTTACAATTGTGAATTTCATATTTTGGTGCCCAGACATAAAGTTTTCAAACAACGATTAAGACTAAATGTATCTGGAATTCTTTCTTCTGTTCCCTGAGTGTAAAGCTGGGAGGGAGTGGTTGGTGAGATTGAATGGCCGTCGTCACGTGGCCTAGATCATCCCTCTTTCTTAGAACCTCGCCCATATGTGGCATTCCAGAGCGACTCAGCCATCCCCAAAATGATACATATTTGCATAGTTATCCATAATTAATTCTTCCTATCTAAAAGTGATTTAAGACATAATTATAATACATATTGGGGCTTCCCAGGTGGCGCTAGTGGTAAAGAATCAGGCTGCCAGTGTAAGAGATGCAAAAAAACCCGGATTCAATCCCTGTGTTGGGAAGATCCTCTGGAGGAGGAAAATGGCAACCCACTCCAGTATTCTTGCCCGGACAATTCCACAGACAAGAGGAGCCTGGCAGCTACAGTTCACAGGGTCACAAAGAGTTGGACACAGCTGAGTGACTGAACATACACGTAATACATGTGATATATAAATCTACATACAAACATATCTGCATCACTTATACATATGCCTGCACATACATGTCAGAAATAGGCAATAGAGCCCCAGTAAATGGTGTATTTTTGTTGGTGAGGAGAATGGACTTTCAAGTCAGACTACGCAACTGTGACCTCTCCACTCACTAAGTACGTGAACTAGGTCTGTGTCTCATCTGTTAATTGGGGCTAACAGTAATGCCTGACTCAGGTTGTTGGGGTGATTGACAGTGATATCACTTATTAAAAAGCCCTTCGAACAAGAACACATGGGAGGTACTAAAAGCGTTGGCTGTCCCGTCATTTCATTTTGGTGGTTGTCTTCTCTGTTAAATGAGAGAAGGCAAGCTGGAGTTTCTGCGAAGATTATTACCAGATTTGACTCTTCGGAGGGTTACCTGAGGTGCTCGACTGCTGAACAAAGCTGGCAACAAGGATTTCCGGATTGTCGAGTCCTTGTTAAAAATCATACCAGTTCTTTACCATCTGTTAATTAGTAATACAGTGTTTGCCTGTGGAAGGAGAAAGGAGAGCTATTATTTCACCATTTCATGGTTTCTTGGTGTTAGACCTGACCGTAGCATTTGTTACACCCTAAGGAGGAAATTGCAATCAAATGGAAACCATCTCCATCTTGTCTTTAGATATTTTCAGTTAATCAATACGTTTCTGATGGAGAACCCATTGACTGACCTGGCCCCATTCTCACTATGTTTTATGAGAAGGAATTCAGAGCTGTATGTCCCAGTCCCTTTGCCCAAGGCCTCAGTCCTGGGTCTGGTGTGTGTTACTTCGGAAAGAAGATGGGTTTGGGGTAAGAACCTCCAGTTCGGTCCACATCACCCTTCATGGACCCGATGGTCTTGACCTTGGTCTTCTGTAAGCGAGAAGGATGATGTGAGAGCTAGGAGCAAGTCCAGAGATCATGGCGTTTACACCATAGGGATTAATTAATGACCCAAAGACGCGGGTGACCTGTGCAGCTTATAGTGACAGGGTAGGACTTGGACTCATGGTTTCTTTTATTTCCCCCTTAAAAAAATTTTTTTAGTTACAAATCACTAAAATATTTAATCTGTCTTAGTGTAGAATTATTGTAGTGACAAATGAAACTAAACTCTCTAAAATTCACAGTAGTGTGCTGGTATAAGATAGAATCTTTATTTTAATGGGTACATAAATATTGCTTCATTTAAAATAGTGCATCCAATGATACCCACATTTGTGGCCTAACTTTAGTGTGGTCTGGGTGCTGGAGGAGCAATTCAGTATTACGATCAAACAAAAAAACTGAAATTCAAGCAATGCCATGGTAGCTCAGCACCTTTAGAGAATGCGGGCTGGGGGCTGGGGTTGGGGGAGAAGATGGAGACGGGGCAGGAGGGACCCCAGGGGTCTCCTTAGATCAACCGAAATGAGATGACCACTCACCCCGAACTAATTTCAGACTCACTTTGAAATAAATTGTCAAGGTTGTTTTCTGCACCAGCGCCTGCCCCGCAGCAAACCACTGCCTGGATGCACTGCTGTTAGTTTCCATCTCGTACCATAGATCCTGACTCTCAACACGACACAGACTGCGGCCCAGAAAATCACCCAGAATCTCCAGACCTCACAGAAATACCAGCTCTCATGAGAACTGGGAGTGGACTGTGGCCAGACCAGAGCTGGAGGAAGTTTTCCCTTTAACCTGCTTTTTTATGTCTTTCAGATGGCCTGGGAGTGGAAACCATTAAATTAAAAAAATCACCTTTGTATCCACTTGAAGTCAGTTTTTCTTCCATCATGATGCTTCCGTCTCACATATGGACAGTTTAACAGCAAGAAACCACGTCCGGGGTGAAGCGAGGCCCCAGGCAGTAGTGTCCCCTCAGGAGCTAGAGATGAGGGCTTCTCGTGGATCCCATGTTTTTCTGATTCTTTTTCTTGATGATATTTCTTTTTAGTAAACATTTAGAAGAGTGAAATGTGATTCTTTAAAATTAAGGCTCACAGGGATAGTTCAGAAAACCAGAAGGGTTTGGAATAACGTCTGCACATTTCCCCTCATGACTTTTTTTTTTCCTGGAATGTGTATTGAAAGGTATGGTTTCATTTTTATGCAACATGGAAGTTCTCACAAAGAGGTATCTAGAATCTCCACTTTGTGAAGTTCAAAGTGTGTGAAAATATTTTATCTGCTGAATGATTAATTCCAAAAGAAAGAAAAAAGTTACCAAGGTGAGCTGGGAAATGGGTTTTAAAATTTACTTTTTCTTAATGACAAAAGTAATACCCACGTAGCTAAGTGCAAAGATTTAACAGTTTTCTTTAGCAAAGATTTTAATTACAGCAAATAATATATGCCTTCACATCACTCTGTTCGGAGTTGGGGGGTTGTTTCGCTGAGCACACATAGAGCTCTTAACTGTGTGCTGTTTGCCTTCTAGTCACAGTTAAAGAAGCTGCAGGCTATTTACCTTTGCATTTCAGTAAAAAAAAAAATATGCTATCAACAAGGTTAAATTTTCAAAATTAGAAATTCATTTATTTTTTAATATTTACTATTTAATTGGAGGATAATTGCTTTACAATGTTGTGCTGACTTCTGCCATATAACAGCATGAATCGGCCATAACTATATGTATGTCCACTCCCTCTTGAACCTTCCTCCTACCAAGATTAGAGATTTAAATATTGTCATCTCCAAGATACGGGGCATTGCTATGTTGAGAACTTAAGCATATATTCTGTTACACTTACTGACTTCCCTGGTGGCTCAGACAGTAAAGCGTCTGCTTACAATGCAGGAGACCCAGGTTCGATCCCTGGGTCGGGAAGATCCTCTGGAGAGGAAATGGCAACCCACTCCAGTACCCTTGCCTGGGAAATCCCATGGACGGAGGAGGCTGGTAGGCTACAGCCCATGGGGTTGCAAAGAGTTGGACACGACTGAGCAACTTCACTTCACTTATTGATAATATAGTCATAACCATTGGTAACAGGCTCAACAGTGTCAACTTCTTATATTTGATACTTAACACGCTTTGGAAGTCGGCGTGCATTGAAATGTGTCAGAACCTATTGGGGTATGCAAGAGAAAGTGAAGAAGTAGGAAAAAGAGTTTGGATGTCTGCCAAGCCTTCTCAACTGAGTAGGGAGGCCGGAAGGAAAATGAGCAGAGTGGAGACATATTTCTCTTTTACAAAAGTATATGGTAAAGTAAACTGTTTGTGTTTCCACCGAAGTAGCACGAGTTATATGTATGTGAGAAGTTGCTTCTTTCCTATTGTTTTAAGATTCTCTCTTTGCTTTTGGCTTTCATAGTTCAATCATGATGTGTCTAGGTACATATCTCTTTGAGTTTATCCAGCTTGGAGTTTGCTGAGTTCCGTGTTCAGCTATTGATTGGACAGAGATACTGGGTATGAGGTTTTGGAGGGCCCCAAACCCACTCTGGGCATCCCAGGTGGCTCAGGGGGTTAAGAATCCACCTGCAGTACAGGGGCTGCAGGGGACACAGGTTCAACCCCTGGGTCGGGGAGGTCCCCTGGAGGAGGGCAGGGCAACCGTCTCCAGTGCTCTTGCCTGGAGAATCCCCTGGACAGAGAAACTACAGTCCATGGGGTCTCAGAGTTGGACATGCCTGAAGCGACTGCATGCACCCATGCACACAAACCCATCCTGCCTTCTCCTGTGGGTGCTAAGCTGTGGTTTTCACAGTTGTGAGATGATCCATTTTCAAGGTGATTGTTGAGCTGGGGAGAGGGAGCTAGGAATAGGTCAAGTTAAAATGTCACAAAGCCTGCTGTTCCTACTGAGATTCAGTTATTTTTCTTAAATAAATGCTCCTTGGACAGCTGCAATCCTTTGATTAATTTCTAGAGTCCTAAAAAAGTGATTTTGACCCTTTTTGCTAGTGTTCTTGTTACTTTTATGGAGGAGTGGACTTTTGATGGTCCTTACTCTGCTATTTCAGAAATGCTTCTCTTGTGGCATTCTTGACATGGCAACAGGTGAGAATGCAGATGCCTCCATTTTTCCACCTGCCACATGTTTTTAATTCTGTTCTCTCTTGATTTATATAAACACAGAGAGTTCAGTTCAGTTCAGTTCAGTTGCTCAGTCGTGTCCAACTGTTTGCGACCCCATGAATTGCAGCACGCCAGGCCTCCCTGTCCATCACCAACTCCTGGAGTTGACTCAGACTCATGCCCATCGAGTCAGTGATGCCATCCAACCATCTCATCCTCTGTCGTCCCCTCCTCCTCCTGCCCCCAATCCCTCCCAGCATCAGGGTCTTTTCCAATGAGTCAACTCTTCGCATGAGGTGGCCAAAGTATTGGAGTTTCAGTTTCAGCATCAGCCCTTCCAATGAACGCCCAGGACTCATCTCCTTTAGGATGGACTGGTTGGATCTCCTTGCAGTCCAAGGGACTCTCAAGAGTCTTCTCCAACACCACAGTTCAAAAGCATCAATTTTTCAGCACTCAGCTTTCTTCACAGTCCAACTCTCACATCCATACATGACCACGGGAAAAACCATAGCCTTGACTAGAGGGACCTTTGTTGGCAAAGTAATGTCTCTGCTTTTTAATCTGCTGTCTAGGTTGGTCATAACTTTCCTTCCAAGGAGTAAGCGTCTTTTCATTTCATGGCTGCAATCACCATCTGCAGTGATTTTGGAGCCCCCAAAAAAACACAGAGAAGCAGATCAGTAATCCCGTATCGCCACCAGACTGGGGAATGGCATGTCAAGTCCTCAGTCTTGGAAGTCCTCAGGCTCTGTGATTGGTACATGTGAGAGTCTCCTTCACTTGACTTTGGGTGGATGTGGAAAGTGAAAGTGAAAGTCACTCAGTCGTGTCCGACTCTTTACGACCCCATTCCATACAGTCCATGGAATTCTCCAGGCCAGAATACTGGAGTGGGTAGCCTTTCTCTTCTCCAGGGCATCTTCCCAGCCCAGGGATCGAACCCAGGTCTCCCGCATTGCAGGCGGATTCTTTACCAGCTGTGCCACCAGGGAAGCTCTTGGGTAAATGTGGGAGGAAGCGTTATTCTTCCTCCACCTAAAGGGAAGCAGGGAAGGAAAAGCTGAAGCATTCTCCATTAAGCAAATGACTACGATGGTCTTATAATATCATCTGAACTAGGGTACTTTTGATAGTGAGAAAGGCTACTAAAATAATTTAATATATGTATGTGTGTATAAAGGGAGGGAGGGAGAGAAGACAGACATACACCCAGGTGTGCATGCGCGCGCGCACACACACACACACACACACACACACACACACACACACACACACACACACACACACACACACACACACACACACACACTCTGAGAGTGACTGGCCTCCAAACTAACTTTTACCACATTGGTGCATCTGAAGATGGTTCTATTAAAAAGCACGTTTTGAAACTTCTGAAAAAGCAAGTTTTATATAAAATAAAAAGTGTCCACATACATTAAAGCAAACAGGACTTTTTGATATAGATAATCTGAACTAAGAAAAAGCAGAATAGCCACTCTTGGTACATATTCACGTATGTTAATTGCCTTCCTAAAATTATATTTGTTTAATACCATGTCCCTGTATTTTTAAAAGATATCAGTGTTTAATATGGTCTAATTATTGCATCTTCTGTGCACACTATTATATTTTTAATTCAGAAAATTCTCTAGAGGTGCTGAGGGACCTGGTAAACTCAGAGAAAATTTTGCTAAGTGTGAAAATCCCCACTACTATTTCAAAAATATTGGAATTAAAAAATACTTCAGGCAAATATTTTTGTAGTTTGCTCATTGCTTACATGCAGGGCACCTTTTTTTGACAAATATTTTTACAGAACAAAACTCAGCAAAGAAGTTGTTTCTACTGATGACTTTTTTTTTTTTTTTATAGATTTTCTTTCTTTTTTTTTTTTTTGGTTATAAGATAATGAAAATATACTCAACACCTTAGAAATGAGTGGCTTGTTTTATATACCTAATAAAACCTTCCTCATGGTTTTAGTGGTCAAAAATTTGCCTCATTGGACTTCAGGTTGTTGAGAAAGGACAGTTATTCCAGGCATTTCATTGGGTGGGCCCTATTGACCAGTGTGATAATCCACACTGATAGATGAGGCAAATGCTACATTTTCCCACTTTCTGCTGTAAGATCTCTTTTCCTGTTCTCTGCACATCTTAGCTCTTAGATTAATTTTAGTTCTGTCCTCTGGAAACTGTAGTTAATTGGAGTTCAAGAACACACACACATAAATCAGCCCAGATCACCATTTTCTATTCTTAATTATTTTTTTTTTAATGTTTTGTTACGTTTTTATGCTGCAGAATCACAGAACCTCTCAATTTTGTGTTATTGTGATAAAATGTAAATTTATCCAATTAAAAAATAGGTTCTTCATAAACTTCCTACCAGTTGACAAAATTCCACAAAATTATGGGATTTCCAAATTAAGCCCTCCACTTGAACTCTCATCGTTCAATATGTTGAATGCCTCCATGGCTTTTTCGGCTGCAGTGCGTGGCATCTGGGATCCCAGACCAGGGATGGAACCTGAGCTCCCTGCAGTGGAAGCTCACAGTCTTAACCACTGCGCTGCTAGGGAAGTCCCGTGCTTTGCTTTTCTAAGGATACATTTCAGTGAACCTCCTGGTTTTAAGCTTTTCCCTCAATAATTGGAAGTTGCCAAAGCTTGCAGTTATATAAGGTTAAACACTTTATTTGGCTCTGTTTGTGGAATAATCTGATCAAAGCTTACAACTGATTTTGAACAGACTATAACCAGAGTTTAGAAAAAATTGAGAAATGTTTATTCCAGTATGGATGAGAAACAAGACAGTAAAACGTGTTTTGTGAGCCATGCAAATCAAGAATACTGGAGACCGTGGGTGAGTGCTGGGGCTCTTGTCCGTGGAAAATGCATGACTTTGAAGCACAGATGCTGTGCTGGTGACCCCAGCTTCCAGGGTCTTCTGCTTGCTTCCTGAGTCTCGTGTGAGCCTGGGTAGGGGGAGAAGCTGCCCACCTCTGCTCCTGTAACGGGCGTCTCCCTTTAGTTGGCTCCCTGGTCGTCTGCCACAGCCCTCCTGTGGCTGTCCAAGGGGCAGCGTGTCTTCTCATGAAGTGTTAGTGATGTGGCCATCAATTCAAATAGGGGGGCACAGGTTGTAACTGGAAATGGCATCTAGGCTGGAAGAAAGCTGCCTATCACCAAGATTATGGATTTCTTTTAAGCAGTATCTCTGCTGCTTATTTATAAGGTGAACTGAAGTGAAAGTCGCTCAGTCGTGTCCGACCCTTTGCGACCCCATGGACTATACAGTCCATGCAATTCTCCAGGCCAGAATACAGGAGTGGGTAGCCTTTCCCTTCTCCAGGGGAATCTGCCCAACCCAGGGATTGAACCCAGGTCTCCCGCATTGTAGGCAGATTCTTTACCAGCTGAGCCACCAGGGAAGCCCAATTTATAAGGTATGTCTAGTATTATTCACAGCTCATAACTCAACTAAACAAATGAAAAGAAAATTCAGAGAAAGCCCAACTTTAACTGCAC
Source organism: Cervus canadensis (assembly GCF_019320065.1). Lineage (NCBI taxonomy): Eukaryota > Metazoa > Chordata > Mammalia > Artiodactyla > Cervidae > Cervus > Cervus canadensis. Next base: position 42,347,979 of record NC_057415.1, on the reverse strand, counting down.
ATCATGGACTCATAGGGCGCTATGTTTATTCCTCAAATTTCTGACTTTAAATGCTGAAATAAAACACTTATAAAAGAATATGAGATTTGACTAAATTTTGAGGTTTAGATTAAAATTTGAGGTTTAGAGAATTAGAAAATGTTGGGTGTAATGTGTTGTTGGCATTGTTCACGGGCGACACTAACAGACATTAGTTTGAATAAAGTTTCCACTGTGTATTTTTCAATGGTAAAACAAGTTTACATGCCCATGAAGATGAATTCTTTCCTGAAAAAAAATTCACAAAGGATATTCAAAATTTAAAAAGTTGGAAAATGATGTCTTCATGTTTTTCCTGCAGTTTTTACACAAGATGCTCTTCAGTGATGCTCTCCGCAGATCAGAGCACAGGCAACAAAGGGCCTGGGCATCCTTTCCCAGGGCAGGACCCGCTGCCTGTGCCCCTGAGGGGAGGATGCGGCCAGCCCCTCACCTGGTGGCTCCTGGTGCTCCGCTCCCCTGCCCTGGAGGCAGCCTCTCCGACGCCGCAGGTGCAGAGCGCGCACCTTCGTGCAGGTGTCACTCCGGCCTCTTTGTTTGAGGGGTTGGAGGGCACAGGGCAGAGTGTGGACCGGCTTCTCTGGTGGGAGGGGGGTGGGCGCGGAGCGGCCGCAGGGCTGAGCCAGGCCCGGCGGGAGGGCACCTCCACGCACTCCGACCTGCTGGTCTCCCATGGGTTTGCTCTCGGTGCGGACTCCAGGTCGGTCCATCTCCCCCCATACTCTTGGGGTTCATGTGAGTTCACTTGAATTTTAGACGGCTTTTTTCCTCTCTAGTTTAGTTTAGCGCCCAAGATTGCTAATTCTGACGTCCAATCTGCCCTTTGATACCAGCGGTGTGAGTTGTCAACACAAATAATAAATTGACAGACAGGAGGAGGAGCTGGCTCACATCTCTGGAGAAGGTTTTCAGATACCGATGCTGCATGAATTTGCATCCGAACAGCAGGAGACAGTAAATCCTATTCCGTTTAAGCTTCTCCACCTTCATGTGGTGACTGCAGAGGCAGGCTAAGAGTATTTCCAGAGGAAATAACTTGCAAGAGCAGCTCCCCATAATTTCCTAGGTGGGATTCAGAATTATGAGTCTCCCTGGCTTATTAAAGTATTGATAACTCTGAGGCTTCCTTGTGGTAGCAAGCTTCATATGGTGTTTCGTGGGACGTCGTAGTCCAGTGCAGCAAGCAGGAAGCCCAAGAGGTTCCCTGGTAGTGGCAAACCAGCCCTTTGTTATTGCTCATTGTAAAATATCACAGCATACAAAGTTAATCATTCTGTGTTCAGTTGCTCAGTGTTATCCGACTCTCTGTGACCCCATGGACTGGAGCCCGCCAGGCTCCTCTGTCCATGGGATTCTCCAGGCAAGAATACTGGAGTGGGTTGCCATTTTCCTCCTCCAGGGTATCTTCCCAACCCAGGGATTGAACCCATGTCTTTATGTCTCCTGCATTGGCAGGTGGTGTCTTTACCACTAGCACCACCTGGGAAGCCCATTAATCAATCTAGACCTTTAGGAATGTCAGATCAGAAAGTCAAGGATAGACGTCCAGAAATAAATCCACCCTTTGAGCTGTTCTGTACACATGCCCAGTTTGCCAATGGAAAGTATTCTGAAAAAATTTACCCTCTGATGACTTGCTGGCCGTGGTCTGAAGTAGGTCGTTTATGTCTGCCACTTCTCTTCCTTTCTTTGAGGATTCACTGCATTTCTAGTGAGGGGATGTGTTGAGCTGCTCATATTAATGCCCAAAGGAGTGACCTTGGCCAGCCAGAAACGAAATCTAGTGTGCTGAGAGCAATCCAGAATGCTGTTTGTCTCGTGTTTTGGATTTTCATGGGGTCAGAGTCATGTAGGCACAGGCTACATTCAACTCTTGTTGTTCAGTTCTTAAGTCATGTCTGACTCTTTGAGACCCCATGGACCGCACCACGTCAGGCTTCCCTGTCCTCCACTATCTCCCGGAGTTTGCTAACATTCATGTCCATCGAGTCAGTGATGCCATCCAACCATCTCATCCTCTGCCGCCCCTCTCCTTTTACCTTCAGTCTTTCTCCGCATCAGGGCCTTTCCCAATGACCCATTTCAACTCTGTGTAGCTCATAATGCAAGAATCTCCATTCTCTCCGGCAGAACCCCCAACCTCCTTGTCCCCAGGCTCAGGTAGGGGACAGATTCCTTGACTGGTCTTTCTGAGGCCCTTGGGTGCATTCCTCGTGGCAGTACCTGCGGGGAAGATGCTCAGACCGTGGTGAAGGAAGACAGCAGATAGCTGCCCAAGGCATAGGGTGATGGACAGGAGAAAACCTAATTTAATTTAATCTAATTTAATATGTGTGAATGGAAACCTCACACAGTCAAGGGGGTCAGAGGCAGGAAGGGAAAATGGGGTTCACACAGCACCCTGAGCTCAGGAATGGGACGGGCCTGGGGCTGCCGGGGTCAGGAGGGCCGTTGCCCGGACAACGCGGGGCAGGGCAGGCGCTGGGTCTCGCACAGAACTGGACTCCAGCAGTCACGCCTCTGGGGAAAACCCAGTTTAAATTTCGTTAGGTAGTTAAGGGAGGGGCCCAGGAATTTGTCTTGAGCCTGCAGGGTCTGGCCTGCCTTAAATTCGGAATAACAGTCCTGCCCGAGGGCACGTCTTGGGGAGGCCTGGGCTGCACCCTGCATGCTCCTTCAGCCGACTGGAGCCCGTGAGCCAGCACTTCCTCACTTGAAGAATGAGGACGCTCTTTTGTCCCTGAGATCCTCTGGCCGGTTAGTAAGTCTGCGTTAACAAAGGCACATGTCTGCGTGCAGCGCGGAAGAGTAAACACGCCGCTCCCCGGAGGGTCGGCCGCACTCCTCCAGGGGTCGCCGAAGCCCGGCCGCCGCCCAGCCCCGTCCGTCGTCTGGAGCGAGGCCTCGCAGGGCTCGGGGAGTGCCGAGTCCACACGGGTCAGCCGGGGACGGGGTTCGAACGGGCCCCGCCGAGGTGCCGCGTTCCGACGAGCTGGGAACGCCGGGAGGCCGGCACGTCCCTGTCATGGCTGCGGTGTTGCCGGAAGCGGAAGCGGCGGGAAGGGGCCCTGGCGGGCCGTGCAGGCGGCCATGGTGGAATCCGCGACGCGACCCCAGGAACCCTGACGGCCGGGGAAGCCAGAAGGGGTTCCCACAGCGTGCTTTGTAGGCATGCTTTTGGAGTCTAGACACAGAAAAATGCGGTCACGCGTGGGTGATAAATGCCTCTCCCCTTTGTTGTCCACTGAAACTATCATCACACTGTCATTGGCTGTACTTCAGTATAAGGTAGAGAGTTTAAAATGAAAAGAAAAAGCAATGCTCCTAAACACTCAAGGGCCCCAAATCCTCCTTTTTATAAGTATATAGATGCATATAAATATACAGATACACTTTGTGTTGTAGGAAAAAGGAGAGCTCTGAGCTCCCCGATGTGCTGGCTGGTGGGGAAATGACCGCCCGCCCTCTTAGGGGCTGTGGTCCCCTCGTGCCTACAGGTCCCTCCCTGTTGGGGAGGTGGACCGGGCTCACACAGACGCTGAAAATGGACCCTGCTCAGGTGGGAACAGAAGGAAATGGCAACTCCCTCCAGGATTCTTGCCTCGAGAATCCCATGGACAGAGGAGCCGGTGGGCTACAGTCCCTGCGGTCGCACAGAGTCAGACACGACTGAAGTGGCTTAGCAGCGGCAGCAGCAGCAGGTGAGAACCTTTCACCTCCGGGGCAGAAGGACCTTCTCTCAAATCTGAGGGCCCCGCCTCCTCCGCCGGCCTCCCCACCTCTGGTCCTGCTGGTCCGAGCAGCGGGCGCGGCCCCTCTGAGGTCTTGGGTCTGAACTCCGGGTTTCTCAGAGTCGGTGGGGGCTGCCTGGGCGCAGCTGAGGCTGCTCACAGGATGGCTACTGAGGAACATAACGGGATATTAACGTTTATGTTAGAAATGGCCTATTTACTCACACTTCTGATTTAAGGAATGCTAGAATATAAGACAAAAGGAGAACTGTTTTATGGGAAATTGGACTTGAATAACCAGGCACGTGTCCAGGTTTCAAAGTAGTTACCCCAGTGGCCAAGTGAATTCGAGAACTTGAGTTAAGTGGGTGTGGAGGGGGGTTTCCCTTTGCAGATTATCAAAGTCATGGGCACGCAGTTTGGTCTCTAGGAAATGAATTCGGCACCTGCGTTACCTTCTGGCATAATCGTGACCTGGGCTGTGGGCACTGCGGGTCCGTCCTGCCTTGCCGGCCGGCCGCAACTGTGTGCAGACCCTCTCAGTCCCTCCTCCCAGCTCAGTGGCCCCCGGCCTGGCCCCCTGCACCCACTTTGCGTCTGTTTCTGCCTTCCTGGACTCACCTCGTCATTGCCTCCACCTGCCCCCATCAACTCCTCCTGCCCCGCCCCCCACTCCTGGGCTCCGATGACCGGAAACAACTACTAGTTTTACAGTCGTTTGAGGCCTATGGGCTTCGTCGCTCTGCCACATGTGGGATCTTCCTGGACCAGGGATCGCACCCCCATCTGCTGCATTGTTCACCACGGAGCCGCCAGGGAAGTCCCCTGAGCTCTTACTGATGCGTGAAGATGCCACTAAGACTGAAGCCAAGAGTCCAGCTGCTCTGGACAGGCCACCCCTTCCTCCAGGCCTGCTGTCTCACAGCGGCTGGACCAGAGCGACTCCCGCACCACCCAGGGCTGGGCCAGGCAGGGAGTTAGAACAGCGCCATCCAAGAGGAGGAGAACGTGGGAGCCACAGACGGGAGCCACGTGTACAATTCCAAGTCTTCCAGCAGCCACACTAAAGGAAGTAAAACAGGTACACAGTTAATTTTAACAGTACGTGTCGTGTTGAGCTCCATAGACCAGCATGTTCTCTCTTCCATGTCGGCCAGTGTAAGATATGAGCGGGACGCCTGACTTCAAGTCCAGCGTGTGTGTTGTGTTTACACCGCATCTCAGTTTGGAGGAGCCGTGTTTCAGGCGCCTGATAGTGACATGTGGCTGCCACGCTGGGCACTGCAATGTCACAGCAGCCGTCGAAGGTCATGCTCTTTTGAGGTGAGAGACTCATGCCATCTTTGGATGTCAGTGGCTGGACGCCCAGGGTCGGGGAGGCCGAGTGGCCGGGTCAACCACTAGGGAGTGAAGCTCGGTGTAACCGTGTGCATCTCAGCAGCGCACCTGTCAGCAAGGGGGTACCACGGGGATGAGGAGCGGGAGGACAGTGAGGGGAGGGTTTTGCAAATCAGGAAGCGGGCTGGGAGCTTGTGTGTTACCCACCAAAGGCAGGCATCCAGGACACGGGGAGTCTGACCTGAGGCCCTTTTCCCTGGTCCTCACCACACCTGCTGCCCTGTCCGCCCGGGAGGATGGGGGCGGGGGGACTCCTGACAGCTTTTGTAATGCTAGCGCCACCCACCGACGTGTGTTTCCACCATCTTTGGCCCACAGGACACACATGCAAACACCCTGCTTCACACTAAGTCTTCCGTGCTCACAACAGCTGGGAGCTTGGGATCTCTGCATTTCTGTAGCTCCAGTGTTTGGCTGGAGGGATGATTAATGATAAAAGCAGAAAACAAATGGTCTGAAATCCAGATACCCCAGCCAAGTCTCAGATGGCTAAGTCCCAGTAGCTATAAATAATAAAATAATGACATCACTCTTCTCTGTGATTCAATATGGTGTGAAAGGAAAATAAATTGCTTATCATTTGCAAGTCCCAGTTATATTTTATATTGTTTTACTTCTTCTCCATGTGTTTTTCTCAGTTGCTTCAACATGAAGAGCTGTATTCCTGTCAGTTTTACCCCCGCTTTCAGCCTGGAAAACATTCCTAGGCTCACTTAGAGATACCTTTAACTTGCTTTTCCAATTGCTGCAAAAGCTCAGAACGAGTCTGGGACCTAACCACCTTCTTCCATGCTGGTGACAGAGGAGTGGGTACCCTGAGCCCTGGGGATGAGGTCTCTGGAAGGTGATCTAGGGATGAAATCTCTGGAACGTGATCTGGAGATGAGATCTCTGGAAGGTGATCTGGGGATGAGGTCTCTGGAAGGTGATCTGGGGATGAGGTCTCTGGAAGGTGAGTCTGGGGATGGCACAGCTTAGGGTGGGAACTGCAGTCAGGTGGATTCCGTCTCACCATATACTTGAGTCTGGTTGAAACAGCTCATCAGACATAGGGGCTTTTTAAAAAAGGCTTTTATGTCCTGTGGATTCCTAAGTGCAAGGCTCAGTCATTCCCCCGTTCATGCACACATCTGAGTTCATTAAATATCCCCAAGTGCTGGGCTTGGGCCAGGTTTGGGGGAATCAGACCCAAATAAGAAAGCGTATTTTTTTTGTCTTCAAAGACGAATTATTCTGTTGGATGGAACACACAACCAATACAACTGATAACTGACCACTGAACAATGAAGGAGTTGTGGGGAAAACCAAGTATGACATAGTCACCGGCTGGTCCTAAGTATCTGAGCTTCTGCATCCGTGGATTCAACCAGCTGCTTCCCTGATGGTGCAAGACCTGTATGAATGCACTACAATGTCCACGGGTGCATGGACAGGGACCACACCATTCAGTCCCTGTTACTCAAGGTCAGCTGAGCACATTTTTGGACCTGGCGGCCCAGGGGTGGTAGGAGATGTGCAGGCACAGGGCAGAGCTCCAAGCACGCTGGCTCTGGCCGTCTGCACGATGGCTGAGCCTGTCCTGCTCTCACACCTTCTTGAAGATGCTGTGGAGGAGGAGCCTGCAGGGGCCTTGTGTCCACCCAAATCTGGGCTGCGGCCCCCTCCTCCTGGCACCTTCACTACCGTGGTGCGTGTCAGGGATGGAAAACACCCCTTCCCAGGCTACTTCTCAAGGCACTGAGAGGACACGGGGTTACAGAGAGGAGGTGAGTTTCTGGGAGAATCCTGAGAAACTCCCAAGCTGGGGGCAACTTTCCCAACCTTGTTCATGGGATCCAGGTCTGATGGAAGAGACCTGGAGAATCAGAGAAGAAGTTTTTGATAGAGGTAAAGGCTGGTGGGGCTTCCCAGGAGGCACTAGTGGTAAAGAATCTGCTTGTCAATGTCAGAGACAAAAGAGATGTGGGCTTGATCCCTGGGTCGGGAAGATCCCCTGGAGAAGGAAATGGCACCCTTACTCCAGTATTCTTGCCTGGAGAATCCCATGGACAGAGGAGCCTGGTGGGCTACAGTCCATGGGGTCACAAAGAGTCAGACACTCCGAGTGACTGAGCATGCGCGCGCACGCACGCGCACACACACAGGCTGATTCCTTAGTTGATGAATTATTTTGAAATGAAACCCTGATCAGTGTTCCTGGTACTTTACCTGCCATCCTGGTTTGATGTGAAATGGAGCAGGACCCCATGGTCCTTCCTCCCCACCCCTGTGTCCTCAGCCTGCCTTTTGTCTGTGGAAAAACTTCAGCCAAGGAATAAGTTTAATCAGAGAACCGAGAACATGCAGAAACAAAGGCAAATAGTCAAACGAGACCAAATAATAACAGTTTAGTCATCACACAAAGTCAAGGACCTTTCGTTCCTCCTTTAGACAATATTCAGGGCCGTGTTCCCGCTGGGAGATGCTGACTGTAGTGAGGGATTCAGACACAGTCTTACGCCCTGCCTGACTCGGTCCCACCACCAGAGAGTGAGGTTTGCTGTGTTCACGGCGAGTGCTGCTCACTTGTGACCTGGGAGAGGAGCAGAATGGTTAGCTTATCACATAAAGAATCGGAAATGCCAGAAGTTCTTATCTGAGTTTTTCTCAATATTGTATTTCTTAAATATAAGACTGTCCTTATATACAGCTCAGGACGACTACCTCTGCAGTATTATTGGCAGAGGTCGCCTCCTCCTTCTAGGTTAGAGTCATGCAATTAAAAAAGAAAGTGCCCGGAGATTTCTGTGTATGAATGTTGTATTTTGCAACTTTGCTGAATTCATTGACAAGACCTAGTAATTTTCTGGTGGCATCTTTAGGATTTTCTATGTATAGTATCATGTCATCTGCAAACAGTGACAGTTTTACTTCTTTTCCAAGTTGGATTTCTTTTATTTCTTTTCTTCTCTGACTGCTGTGGCTAGGACTTCCAAAACTATTTTGAATAAAAGTGGTGAAAATAGGCACCATTGTCTTGTTCCTGATCTTAGAGATAATGCTTTCTGCTTTCCGTGTGCTGTTAGCTGTGGGCTTGTCATATATATGGCCTTTGTTGTCAGAAGCTTTTTTTGTTGCATCTATTGAGATGATGATATTGTTTTTATTCTTTAATTTGCTAATGTGGTGTATTGTATCTCATTGACTGATGTGCGGATATGGAAAAATCCTTGGATCCTTGGGATAAACCCCACTTGATCATGGTGTGTGGTCTTTTTAATGCATTGTTGGGTTCAGTCTGAGCGTCTGTGCCAAGGGCGGGTGAGACTGACAGCCTGCGGTGACGCAGGTGATCCGCAGAGTACCGGGCTTCTCCTCTGTCGTGTGTATCTGTCACGTCTCCTTTCGGAGGGAAGTGTCCGAAGGCCCGTCAGCATCGAGGTTAGGACTTCTGCCGTCAGAACTTGTCTGCATTTGCCTGCACGGAGCTTCCTGCCAAGAAGACGGAAGTTTGGTTCATCTCACTTGAGCTCCAAGTTCTTTGATCAGAGCCAGTACTGTTGGAATTTAGGATATAGCGTCATTATTTCAGTGAGGCTTTTTAACACAAGAGCTTCACACTGTTGGCATCAGGCAGAGATGAAGCCATGTGGGACTTACTGGCTTTCTTAGGAAAAAAGGAAGATAAATGAAATTCCCAACGGTGAGAAGGCCTGGGGATCTGGTCCTGCGGCAAGGCAGGCCTGGGAGACAAAAGCCACTGTACCCGCAGACTTGTCCATCATGGGCCCCAGGAGAGACAGCAGGCACTAATTAAATCAGCAAAGAGGAAAGATACATAAACTGAGCCCCTTTCCTGAGAGATGCTGTGAGGAAGCAGAAGAGCTGAGAGGGACCTCAGAGGTGTGTCTCACCCCAGCGTCTCACATCGGAGGCCAATCTCGAGAGGCTCTGCTCAGACCCCCAGGGACGAACGGTCACCTCGGCCGCTCAGACGCAGGCCTGACTGAGAGCCGGTCCTGTCGCCCTGTGGTTAGGGAAAGAGGCAACCTTTCACGTTTCTAGGAAGATCTGTGATCCAGTTCAAATAGAGCCAATATTGCAGGTTCAGGAAAAAGGATTTTGTTCAAGAAAAGGGAGGTGGCTCAGCTCAGAAGCAGCGCCTGGGTTTCATCTAACCTGTCACCATTCTCCAAGGGTTCGCTTCCCGAGAGGGCCACAACTCTGTCACCTGGGCTGGACCCGTGTGGTCTCCAAGTGCGTGGACGTGACTTCTCCTGACTGAGGGGCGGCGAGCAAGAAACCCATTGGGGTCCAAGACTTGTCGGGAGAACGGGCTGTAAAGCAGCTGCTGGTCAGTAATTTCTGCACTGACTTCATGTTCACATGACCATGTTTCTGTCTGTATCAGGTTAGATAAACCGTCCGAGTGAACTCTGCCTCTTACCCAGCTCTTCTCCCACCACACTAGGATGGGACCTGCGGCTCACGGGGCGTCTCCACTGCCGGCCGCTCCAGGGGCCCTCGCTGGTTTGGATCCGAGGCTGTGGGTCCTGGAGGCATCTCTCCTCCCCCCCGCCACTTTCTTCTCTTCTCCCCTAACTAGTTTTCCCAGGATCACCCTGGCTCTTAACTCATGATAAGTGGATAGAATTGAATCAACGTCGTTGCTTATAAATCTCAACATTTCCAGCAGGAGTGTTGCTGGGAGGCCCTTCCTGGCCCTGGGACTTAGCCTGCTCTGATGGGAGGGGTCTGGGGAGGGCTGGGGGGGCTGGCAGGGGGCTGGCCAGCGGAAGGGCCCCCATCCTCACGGTCCACCTGCTCCCCTCTTCACAGGTGGTCTGCTCTCAGCTGACCCTCCTGGGTGTCTCTGGACCTCATATTGAAGAAGGAATTCCTAGGGCCTGAACTCCATCTCAGGCCTGTCCGTGCTGGCTGTGCTCGACTGCCTCTCCAGTGGACTCTGAACTCTCTGCTTAGTGCCTGTGAGGACGACAATGGAAGGATAAGACCCCCTCCAGACAGAGGAATCCTGAAGATCACATCCAGGCTACTCATTGCCTAAGAGGAATCACACCTGTCTCAGGACAGGTCATAAAATTTTTTCGTATCTGTCAAGATGTAATCACAGGCTTATCGATTATTAACTGGTTGGAATGTAACTGCGGGCTTATTGACTATTGACTGTTTAAGACACGTACACATGGGGCAGGTGGTGGGTTTAGACACGTACGCATGGGGTATAAAAGATTTTCACAAATGCTGGACGGGGTCCTTGGCTAAGAGGAGACTCTGCCTTGGGCCCGCCGGCGTAATAAACTGCACTCCACTATCTGCATTGTCCTTCTGAGTGAGTCTGTTTCCCGGAAAGCGTGGCTATAACAATATCAGACTTCCTTGCCGCACACCCATTACAGAAAGTTTTAGGAATTTCAAGGTAAGAATGAGAGCTTTAGCTCCATGCTTGTTTCCTGGGTCAGTTGTCAACATTCTGCCTTCGAATTCAAGGTGAATGAAAACAGAACATGAGCGGAAAGACTTGTGATTGACTGGGGAGGTGGGCATTCCTCCAGTGATCGGTTGACTTATTTTGTGTATCAAGCTGTCTGAAGTTTATCTAATCTTTTAGTTGGGGTTTTGATATTCTGGAATTCCCAAAGCCTGTGTGAGAGTAGGGTTGTGGGTCCAGGACTTACTGGTCCAGAAGACAGTAAACTCCTTACTGGCAAAGAGTATATACTTTCCCAGTGATGCTTGTAGCTCATGGCAATGTTCCTGGTGAATGTTGGGTGCCAAGTGAGTGTTGGTTGGAGTGAAACTGCAGTTTGATCTGAGTGGCTCATTACAGTAACACACACACCTAGGTCTCTTCTAGTGCCGACTTCTCTGAAGGAGTCATATAGAACGGGGAATACAGCCAATATTTTATAATAACTTTAAATGGAGTATAATAAAAAAAAATATTGAATCACAAAGAGTTGGGGTGATGGGCAGCATGTGATCCCAGCACGCCGTTTACACAGCCATGCAGAATAGAAGTCAGCAGATTTGCGTGTGATATTCGATGAGACACCTCTGTGACTTTTCTTATCAGTTTTATCTGAGCACAATGCGCCCAGCGAAGGAACGCCTGAAAACAGACTCCTGCCTCATCATCGTATTGCAAACCACAGGCATGAAATCCCACGAGACGTCAGTAAGCAAGATGGATTGGGGAAATGAACCGTGAGATGAAAACAGGAACCCAGAACCTCCTCTCACAGTGGAGATTCACTGTTTAATGTAAAAACTGAAATCATGAGGCAAGCGGCAAGCCCTGGTCACAGGCCGCCCCCTCCGGCTTTGGGAAAGCAGCCCATGGAAGATGGTTTAATGTGCCCGATGGAGTCAGTCCCCTGCACAGGGAGCCCGGAGCCCTCCCTGCCTGCCCCCAGCCCCGCGGCCCTGCAGGAACGTCTGCCCTGCTCGCTGACCCAGCACGCTGGCAGCAGTGACCTCCTCCCCTTCTCTTCCAGGGCCCCTCTCCTCATAGTCCATCGGCCCAATTACATTTTCCAAGATACAAATGGGTTTCCATTCATTTCACTCAATACACGGCTATTTATAAGCGGAGGCCATTCTTCCATAGGTCACGACCTCCACGGTAGACCGCATAGACTACGTGACCTTTGAAGTCTGCTGTCATTCCCATGTTACAACCCCTGGGAGCTCAATGCCCATTAAAGCACAGTGACTTTCTAATCCCTAGAGAAAGCTTGGCTCCCTCCTTTTTTCTTTTCTTTCCCCCTTTCCTTTCAGGCAGGATCAGTGCTTTCTAAGTGTCATTCTCCTTTTCTCAACAAGAGCTGATTTTTTTTCTTTTTCCAGTCCTTAGATTGATGTTCCATTTGCCAAAGACATTTCTTAAAAGCATTCAGGTGCATCTGTGTAGTGTTAATTTCTGAAAAGGCTTTGCCCTTCTAGAACGCCCTTTCCTGTTCAATCAATAGGGCGACCTTGGCTCGAAGGCTTGGAATATTTATTTCTTCGGGGTCTTTGTAGAGAGTCCATCACATTACATGAGCATTTTGAAATCCAGTGTCATAATTTACTCGCATGATATGAGGTCTGTTCCAAGTTTAAAGATTCATCAGGACAGTGGATGCCAGCTCATGATTTTATGAGCATTCTAAATTGAAGCTGAAGGAAACATTTGATCTTAAAACATATTTAACTTATTTTTTACCAATTACATTGGGATTGTGGTAAAACCTAGATGAAAATTGTGGGTCTGGTGTTGAATTACTTTTTCTTTGGCCTGATTTTCCTGATATATGTTATGTTGGTAATTCCTTGTTTGTGAATGAGGGGGGATTTATTTTTTTCTTCACCCTTTCTTAGAGAGCAGTTTTCCAGCCTGGTGAAGTGAATTAATGAGGGTCTGACCTCCATCAAGTCTGGATTTAGGTGCACTCAAATGTAAAGATGTTGGAAAAAGACATAGCCGCCAATCCGCACACTAAGGCATGCCAGAAAATCAAAGCGCTTGGGTTATTACTTCTAGAAAAGATAGATCAGGACTCTGAAATTAAATCCCGTACAAACAGAGCATGACTCTATTTCCACTCTCTCTGCTTTCCTTGACTCGGCGGCTCCAAAAGCTACGTGTCACAAACAGATTTTAAGTTGATTTTCCTTGTATCTCTGCTTCCATCAGATTAAAATGTGGCACCTTCGCTGCCAACATTCTAGCTTCTTTTGGGACCAAATCACGCAGTGTCATCAGGGTCTCTGTTGAGAGCAAAGAACGGGAATTTCTTGTAAAGTGTGATGCGGATCAAGGGTAAAGTAATTTAACCCTGGAAATCTCGTAATCCGATCATTCCAGTTACTGAAAGGGTGGAAGAAAATGAAGTGGGCCATTCTTAATATCCAAGCATTAAAATGCCAGCTTGAAAAATTAGTTCAAAAACTTTTTATATAGTTTAATTTCCTGTTTGTAATGGCGTGAAAAATAAATCAGTGCGTGGCCGGTGCAGGCGGAGTGCCCGGATGTAGACACGGCATCAGGCGCCGCACTCTTTCCCCTCCTCTCGCAAACGTCCCTTCTTATTTTGTTTATGGAATTTAAAACGTTAGCCTGCACTAGCATCTTATAGTCTTACAAATGCAATTACCAAGGCAATTAGTGAAATTTTAGAGAAATGGAAATATTTGACTAGAGCAAGTCTATTCTGCAATTTGCTTGTGTAGGTTGGTGTGTCTATAGCTTTACATTACAAGTTTCTGAATAGGGTTCCATGCAATTGTTACAACAAATGGCACAATTCTGAGAAGAAAATAGGACTTTTCCCCTTTACACACTTCTTATCACCCTAGGCACTTAGGGGCCTTCACCTTTAATTAGAAATGGCCATGAGCTTGTGAATGCAAGTGACATTCGTGGTGACAAAATCACTTCACACCCAAATCCTGAAGAATTGATGGTTTCAAACTGTGGTGTTGGAGAAGACTCTTGAGAGTCCCTTGAACTGCAAGGAGATCCAACCAGCCAATCCTAAAGGAAATCAGTCCTGAATATTCATTGGAAAGACTGATGCTGAAGCTGAAACTCCAATACTTTGGCCACCTGATGCGGAGAACTGACTCATTGCAAAAGACCCTGATGCTGGGAAAGATTGAGGGCAGGAGGAGAAGGGGACGACAGAGGGTGAGATGGCTGGATGGCATCACCCACTGGGTGGACATGAACCTGACCAAACTCGGGCAGGTAGTAGAGGGCATAGGAGGCCGGTGCACTGCCGTCCTGGGGGTGCAGAGTCAGACCCAGCTTAGCGACTGGACAGCAGCAACAGCATGCCCGATCCTGGCCACGCTTGCGTCTGTGTCACCCCGCAGTTCATTCCGCATTCCTATTTTATTTATTGTTTATTGACTTCACCCTTTTATTCTGTATTGGGGTAGAGCCGATCAGCAATGTGGTGACAGCTTCAGCCATGCACACACTCCTGTTGGTGTTCAGATGAATCTGAGTGGTTCACCTCACAAGGCTCCCAGCATAGTCGGTGTGGAGAAGCGGGAGTCTGCCGTGTCCCAGATTCACAGCAGGGGAGCCATGCAGTGATCTGCTGTTTCTTTAGTTGCCGAGTCTGCACACCCGGGAGCAGGCGTGCCGTGCCAGGCAGGGCATCAGCCACGTGCGTGGCCAGGTCTGGCCTGAGCTCCCAGGAGCGCAGGCTGGGTTGGCAGGACAAGGTGAGCTTATCTTGGAGAAACAGATACTACATGTGTCTGGAGTCTGCCAGCCCAGGGAGTGGGAGGGAGGGCAGGGGCCAGAGCTGGGATAATTAATGGCTGGGGGGGATGAAAGGAAGTTGGGCTTTGCAGGGTTCCCTCTCCCCAGGTTCCGTCCCTCTCAGGGTACACGGTCTTGCATTGTCCAATGCCGTCAATGCTCATTTCACGCAGTTTGCTGGTCTTCCAGTTGTTTATGACTGGAGTGTAGTTCTGCACCCTGCCACTTTCTCAAGGCTGGAAGCGGGCATCTTGGTCCGGATCAAAAATAGGCATGCAGTTAAATGTGAATTTCGAATTAATGGCAAGTCATTTTTAGTGTAAGTATGTATCCCATGTCTGTGTTCTCACCATAGGAAGTGCCGGGGGCCCGGAGAGACCAACTCCTCCATGTGCCTTTTCTGTACTGAAGGTTTTTTAGAGCAAATCAGAAGCCCACAAAAAATTATTTTTCACATTAAGGGATTCTACATCCTTTGGGAAGACTTGGACAATTTCTAAAAGGAAAAGTAAGCACATTGCTGAATGCTAGAATCAGAAGGGACATGGGTAGACCAGCCTGGTTTCACCAGCAGGCTGGGGTCCTCAGCGTCTGCTCTGGTCTCCTGCCCACCTTCGGGTCTGATTTTTATGCTTCGTCACCTTGACCTGGGAGGGGAATTTGGGGGAGAATGTATACATGTGTGTGAACAGCTGGGTCCCTTCACTGTTCACTTGAAACTGTCACACCACTGTGTGTTAATTGGCTATACCCCGACACAGAATACAAAGATAAAAAAAAAGATTCTGTCATCTTAAGCTTGATGTTTATAAGTATGTTTATAACAAAATGTGAGTAAATAAAGTGAGGAAAGAACTATGAAATAAAATAGCCCACTTTCTTTTTTTAACTAATCAATTTAACTGGAGGATAATTTCTTTACAATATTGGGCAGTTTTTGCCATACATCGCCGTGACTCACCCATGAGCACATGTGTCTCCCCATCTTGGGCCCCCTCCCAGCTCCCTCCCCACCCCATCCCTCTGGGTTGTCCCAGAGCACCGGCTTTGAGTGTCCTGCTTCATGCATCAAACTTGCACTGGTCATCTGTTTTACATACGATAATACACATGTTTCAGTACTAAAATAGCCCACTTTCTTTGAAACTTCTGGTCCCAGATGAGATGACGAAGGTTCACTTTCTCTTTCACATCTCTCAAAATACAACTAAAAATCCTGGCAATAGTTACAGACAACCATGAAAGGACTCTGAAAGGTGGAAAGAGGGAAGCAGGCTGGCTAGGGACCTTAGGACTTGAGGAATGACATAGTGGTAAGTCCCCTGGAATTTCTCTTTGCTTCCCATATATCCTGGACGGTACTGAAGAAGGGCCCCAACTCAAACCACCAGAAGGTACAGATTTTTTAAAGTTCCAGCAAAAGCCAGCTCTCTCTGGCTGAAGGGCCGGGAAAGAGGCAGCAGAGCCCTAGTGGGGAACCCCACCTTCACCCCATCCCTGGCTGGCCTGCCCTGCCTGCGCCAGCAGCACCTGCAAGAGTGGGCGCCTGGCTCCACCCAGGAGCACCAACAGGCCCAGGGCCTCCTGGCCCTCCACTCAGCAGCAGAGGGAGACCTATGTCCACAGTCTCCTGGACCACATTCGCTGGTGGAGAATGACTCCCAGCACGAGAGGGAGAAGGAGGCCCCGGGAGATGTGCCCCTCCTCAGTGGCACTGGCACAGATGGAATAAGAAGCATGTTGGCACAAGGCGCCCTAGAGAGAAGGTCCTGGGCAACACTCTCTGCCCCACAGGCTCAGCATCCGCTACCCTAGCAGCACTGGGGGCCCAGGAAAGTACCTCCCACCCCCCTCAAGCAGCACCATCAGTGATGAGGCAGGCCCTAGGTAGTAGCCTTGAGAACAGGCTCAGGGAAGCAGAACTGCCCCATGGCCCAGCATCTCCCACACTCCCTCCAGCAGGACCTGCAGGGAAAGCGCACTCGGCCCCTGCAGCATCAACAGGATCAAACAGGAGCCCTGGGGG
Organism: Cervus canadensis; assembly: GCF_019320065.1. Taxonomy (NCBI): domain Eukaryota; kingdom Metazoa; phylum Chordata; class Mammalia; order Artiodactyla; family Cervidae; genus Cervus; species Cervus canadensis. The sequence goes on along the minus strand of NC_057415.1, from coordinate 42,331,529 downwards.
TGCCAGGCGAACACAGTGAACCAGAAAAGCACCCTCTAGGCTCTGAAACCTACACTGTCATTGGAACCAAAGCCAAAGAAAGCAAGCAAGGGACTGTGCCCTGAACATAAACAGGTGACTGCGTGCTGAAAGAAAAGACTTAAATAGGATCCAGAGTCTCATAACTTAATTCTCATAATGTCCAGGATACAAAAACAAAATCACTCATCATACCAAGAACCAGAAAAGTCACAACCTGAATGAGAAAAGGCAATCAACTGATATCAATATAAAGATAAACCAAATATTTGAATTATCTGACAAGGATTTGAGAGCAGCCCTCATAAAAAATGCTTCAGGAGGAGGGATAAATTGGAAGATTGGAACAGACATATACTCAATACTATATATTTAAAAAGTAAGTAATAACTGTGTGGCACAGGGAACTCTACTCAATACTCTGTAATGACCCACATAGGAAAAGAATCTAAAAAAGAGTAGATATATGTATATGTATAACCAATGTACTCTGCTCTACAGGAGAAAACTAACAAAACATTGTAAATCTATTCTCCAATAAAAATTAATTTAAAAACTGAAAATCCAATTCGTTTTACCGGGGGAAAAAATGCTTCAATAAGCAATTCCAAATTATCTCTAAACAAATGACAAAATAGAAAACTGTAGCAAAAACATTTCTATCTGTAGAAAGACACATACTATATATATATCACTTATGTATTACTTTACAAAACACAAAGTAACATTACATCCTATTGAGGGATACATACATAAGCAAAAGTCAGTTCAATTCAGTTCAGTCGCTCAGCTGTGTCTGACTCTTTGTGACCCCATGAATCGCAGCACACCAGGCCTCCCTGTCCATCACCAACTCCCGGAGTTTACTCAAACTCATGTCCATCGAGTCGGTGATGCCATCCAGCCATCTCATCCTCTGTCATCCCCTTCTCCTCCTGCCCTCAATCTTTCCCAGCATCAGGGTCTTTTCCAATGAGTCAGCCCTTCGCATCAGGTGGCCAAAGTATTGGAGTTTCAGCTTCAGCATCAGTCCTTCCAATGAACACCCAGGATTGGTCTCCCCTAGGATGGACTGGTTGGATCTCCTTGCAGTCCAAGGGACTCTCAAGAGTCTTCTCCAACACCACAGTTCAAAAGCATCAATTTTTCAGCACTCAACTTTCTTCACAGTCCAACTCTCACATCCATACATGACCACTGGAAAAACCATAGCCTTGACTAGAGGGACCTTTGTTGGCAAAGTAATGTCTCTGCTTTTTAATATGCTGTTTAGGTTGGGCATAACTTTCCTTCTAAGGAGCAAGCCTCTTTTAATTTCATGGCTGTAATCACCATCTGCAGTGATTTTGGAGCCCCCAAAAATAAAGTCTGACACTGTTTCCAGTTTCCCCATCTATTTCCCATGAAGTGATGGGACTGGATGCCATGATCTTAGTTTTCCGAATGTTGAGTTTTAAGCCAGCTTTTTCACTCTCCTCTTTCACTTCCATCAAGAGGTTTTTTCGTTCCTCTTCACTTTCTGCCATAAGGGTGGTGTCATCTGCATATCTGAGGTTATTGATATTTCTCCTGGCAATCATGATTCCAGCTTTTGCTTCTTCCAGCCCAGAGTTTTTCATGATGTACTCTGCATATACGTTAAATAAGCAGGGTGACAATATACAGCCTTGACGCACTCCTTTTCCTATTTGGAACCAGTCTGTTGGTCCATGTCCAGTTCTAACTGTTGCTTCCTGACCTGCATACAGGTTTCTCAAGAGGCCAGTCAGGTTGTCTGGTATGCCCATCTCTTTCAGAATTTTCCACAGTTTATTGTGATTCACACAGTCAAAGGCTTTGGCATAATCAATAAATCAGAAATAGATGTTTTCTGGAACTCTCTTGCCTTCTCGTGATCCAGCAGATGTTGGCAATTTGATCTCTGGTTCCTCTGCCTTTTCTAAAACCAGCTTGAACATCTGGAAGTTCATGGTTCACATATTGCTTAAGCCTGGCTTGGAGAATTTTGAGCATTACTTTACTAGCCTGTGAGATGAGTGTAACTGTGTGGTAGTTTGAGCATTCTTTGGCATTGCCTTTCTTTGGGATTGGAATGAAAACTGACCTTTTCCAGTCCTGTGGCCACTGCTGAGTTTTCCCAATTTGCTGGCACATTGAGTGCAGCACTTTCATAGCATCATCTTTTAGGATTTGAAATAGCTCAACTGGAATTCCATCTCCTCTACTAGCTTTGTTCGTAGTGATGCTTCCTAAGGTCCACTTGACTTCGTATTCCAGGATGTCTGGCTCTAGGTGAGTGATCATACCATTGTGATTATCTGGGTCGTGAAGATCTTTTTTGTACAGTTCTTCTGTGTATTCCTGCCACCTCTTCTTAATATCTTCTGCTTCTGTTAGGTCCATACCATTTCTGTCCTTTAGTGAGCCCATCTTTGTATGAAATGTTCCCTTGGTATCTCTCATTTTCTTGAAGAGATCTCTAGTCTTTCCCATTCTGTTGTTTTCCTCTACTTCTTTGCATTGATCGCTGAGAAAGACTTTCTTTCTCTCCTTGCTATTCTTTGGAACTCTGCATTCAAATGGGAATATCTTTCCTTTTCTCCTTTGCTTTTCGCTTCTCTTCTTTTCACAGCAATTTGTAAGGCCTCTTTAGACAACCATTTTGCCTTTTTGCATTTCTTTTTCTTGGGGATGGTCTTGATCCCTGTCTCCTGTACAATGTCACGAACCTCCGTCCATAGTTCATCAGGCACTCTGTCTATCAGATCTAGTCCCTTAAATCTATTTCTCACTTCCACTGTATAGTCATAAGGGATTTTATTTAGGTCATACATGAATGGTCTAGTGGTTTTCCCTACTTTCTTCGATTTAAGTCTGAATTTGGCAATAAGGAGTTAATATAAGGATATGAATTGCAAGAATGATCACCAAATTTGTGATTGTGGTTACTTTTATGATAGGAAGGAAATGCAATTTGAAAGGGAGATACAGTATGCTTCCTCTAGATGTGAAATGTTTTATTTCTTAAGCTTTGTTGTTGATACGTGTTCATTATAATAATCTTTACATGTTTATTTCTGAAATATTTCATAATAAACATGACTACTGAAAAACTCTACTTAAAGTGATGGCTGTCTCTTGTAGCTTGAAACTTTACACTTAGAACCTTAAACAGAGCATTAGTGCTTAACATGGTTAATTTTTGCTTTAAGGCTTTTAAAATATAAAAGAAGAAATAGAAAATTAGAATATCTTAAAAGAAATTGAATCAGAAAGGGAAAATCTTTTCATAAGAGTAACTCTAGGCCCTTTGCTCATACCATTTACAAAAATTAACTCAAACTGGATCAAGAATCTAAATGTATATTCCCAAATCTTGCCTATTGTAAATAGGGCTGCTATGAACATCAAAGTGGAGAAGGCAATGGCAACCCGCTCCAGTACTCTTGCCTGGAAATTCCCATGGACGGAGGAGCCTGGTAGGCTGCAGTCCATGGGGTCACTAAGAGTCGGACACGACTGAGCGACTTCACTTTCACTTTTCACTTTCATGCATTGGAGAAGGAAATGGCAACCCACTCCAGTGTTCTTGCCTGGGGTTTCCCAGGGACGGCGGAGCCTGGTGGGCTGCCGTCTATGGGGTCGCACAGAGTCGGACACGACTGAAGCGACTTAGCAGCAGCAGCAGCAGCAGGAACATCAAGGTGCATGTGTCTTTTCAAAGTAGTTTTCTTTCAATATCTGCCCAGGAGTGGGATTGCAAGATAATATGGTAACTCTATTTTTAGGTTTTCTGAGGAACCTCCATACTGTTCTCCATAGTGGTTGCACTAGTTTACATTTCCATCAATAGTGTATAGGAAGGTTCCTTTTTTCCACATCCTCTCCAGCATTTATTACATGCAGATTTTTTTTTAATGATGGCCATTCTGACTGGTGTGAGGTGATACCTCATTGTGGTTTTGCTTTGCATTTCCTTAATAGTTAGAAACTAAAGAGCCTCTTGATGAAAGTCAAAGAGGAGAGTGAAAAAGTTGGCTTAAAACTCAACATTCAGAAAAGACTAAGATCATGGCATCCAGTCCCATCACTTCATGGCAAATAGATGGGGAAACAGTGGAAACAGTGACAGACTTAATTTTTAGGGGCTCCAAAATCACTGCAGATGGTGATTGCAGCCATGAAATTAAAAGGCGCTTACTCCTTGGAAGAAAAGTTATGACCAACCTAAACAGCATATTAAAAAGCAGAGACATTACTTCGCCCACAAAGTCCCATCTAGTCAAAGCTATGGTTTTTTCAGTAGTCATGTATGGATGTGAGAGTTGGACCATAAAGAACGCTGAGCCCTGAAAAACTGATGCTTTTGAACTGTGGTGTTGGAGAAGACTCTTGAGATCCCTTGGACTGCAAGGAGATCCAACCAGTCCATCCTAAAGGAGATCAGTCCTGGGTGTTCATTGGAAGGACTGATGTTGAAGCTGAAACTCCAATAATTTGGCCACCTGATGCGAAGGGCTGACTCACTGGAAAAGACCCTGATGCTGGCAGGGATTGAAGGCGGGGGGAAAAGAGGATGACAGAGGATGAGATGGCTGGGTGGCGTCCCCGACTCGATGGGCGTGAGTCTGAGCAGCTCCGGGAGCTGGTGAAGCCGCGTGTGCTTTCTGTGCCTGTTGGTCATCTGTTATCTTTTTTGGAGAAATGTCTGTTTAGGTCTTCTGCCTATTTATTGGTTGAGTTGATTGTTTGTTTTTTGATATTAAGCTATGTGAACTTTTGTATATTTTGGAAATTAATCACTGGTTAGTAACATTATTTGCAAACATTTTCTCCCAGTCCTTAGGTTGTTTTTTTGTGATTGTGGTTTATGGTTTCCTTTACTGTGTCAAAACTTTTAAGTTTAATTAGGTCCCGTTTGTTTATTTTTGTTTTTATTTCCATTACTCTAGGAGATAAATCCAAAATGTATTGCTGCACTTTATGTCAGAGTGTGCTGCCTATGTTTTCCTTCAGGAGTTTTATAGTATCTGGTCTTACATTTCGGTCTTCAGTCCATTGTGATTTAGTTTTTGTATATGGTGTTAGAGAAGATCTAATTTCATTTTTTTACATACAGCTGTCCAGTTTTCCCAGTGTCACTTATTGAAGAGACTGTCTTTTTTTCCATTGCATATTCTTGCCGTCTTTGTCGGAGAGTAGCCGCCCGTAAGGGTGTGGGTCTGTCTCCGGTCTCTCTGTCCTCTCCTGTGATCTGCGCGTCTGTTTTGGTGCCGGTAGCACACAGCGCTGATAACTGTCGGGTTCAGTGCAGCCTGAAGGCAGGGGGTGTGATTCCTGAGCTGTGTTCTTCTTTCTCAAGATTGTTCCAGCTATTTAGAGTCTTTTGTGTTTCCATACATTTAAAATTTTTTGTTCTCGTTCTGTGAAAAATGCCACTGGTAATTTGATAGGGATTGCATTGACTCTGTAGATTGCCTTGGGGGACTATGGCTATTTTAACAATATTCAGTCTTGCAATCCAAGAATACATTTTATCTTTCTGTTTGTGTCATCTTCAATTTCTTTCATCAGCATCTTACAGTTTTCAGAGTACAGGTCTTTTGTCTCCTTAGATAGGTTTATTCATAGGTATTTTATTATTTTTTATGGAGAAGGGAATGGCAACTCATTCCAGTATTCTTTCCTGGAGAATTCCATGGACAGAAGAGCCTGGCAGGCCACAGTCTGTGGGGTCACAAAGAGTTGGATATGACTGAGTGACTATCACTTTCACTCTTCACTTTATTATTTTCGATGTGATGGTAAGCAGAATTGTTTTCTTAATGTCTCTTTCTGATAGTATATACATATATGTATACACACAAAACTTTTGTATATTAAAGTTTTGTACCTAGCAACTCTACCAAATTCATTGATGAGCTCCAGCAGTTTTCTGGTAGGGTTTGGGGGGTTTTCTGTGTATAATCGAGCATCAAGTCATCTACAAACAGTGCAGTTTTACTTCTTCTTTTCCAACTTGGATTCCTTTTATTTTTCTTCCCTGATTACTGTGTCCAGAACTTCCAAAACTATGTTGAATAAAAGTGGTGAGAGTGGACATCGTTGTCTTATTCCTGATCTTAGAGGAAATGCTTTCAGCTTTCCACCACTGAGTATGTTAGCCATGAGTTTGCCATAAGTGGCTTTTACTATGTTGAGATATGTTCCCTCTATACCCACTTTCTGAAGTTCGTTCATTGTTGTTCAGTCGCTCAGCCGTGTCCAACTCTTTGCAACCCCATAGACTGCAGCATGCCAGGCTTCCATGTCCTTCACTATTGCCTAGAGTTTCGTCAAACTCATGTCCAGAGTCGATGATGCCACCCAACCATCTCATCCTTTGTTGCCCCCTTCTCCTTCTGCCCTCAATCTTTCCCAGCATCAGCGTCTTTTCCAATGAGTCAGCTCTTTGCATCAGGAAGCCAAAGTATTGGAGCTTCAGCATCAGTCCTTCCAATGAATATTCAGGATTGATTTCCTTTAGAATTGTCTGGTTTGATCTCCTTGCAGTCCAAGGGACTCTCAAGAGTCTTGTCCAACACCACAGTTCAAAAGTATCAATTCTTTGGCTCTCAGCCTCCTTTATGGACCAACTTTCACATCCATTCATGACTACTGGAAAAACTATGGCTTCAACTATATGGACCTTTGTCAGCAAAGTGATGTTTCTGCTTTTTAATATACTGTCAAGGTTTGTCATAGCTTGCTTTCCAAGGAGCAAGTGCCCTTTTATTTGTCATGAAGTGATGGAACTGGATGCCATGACCTTAGTTTTTTACATCAACATGAAACAGCTTAGTTGTTTTAATGTTAAATTTCAAGCCAGATTTTTCACTCTCCTCTTTCACCTTCATCAAGAGGCTCTTTAGTTCCTCTTCACTTTCTGCCATTAGGGTGGTATCATCTCCATATCTGAGGTTGTTGATATTTCTCCTGTCAATCTTGATTCCAGCTTGTGACTCATGTATTTTGCATGATGTGCTCTGCATGTGAGTTAAACCAGTAAGGTGGCAACATACAGCCTCGCCGCACTCCTTTCCCAGTTTAGAATGAGTCAGTTGATCCATGTTCACTTCTAACTGTTGCTTCTTGACCCGCATACTGGTTTCTCAGGAGGCAGGTAAGGTTTCTTTCTCTCTATCCCTGTGTTTTATTCACAGGTCAGCTTCTCAGTGAGGCCTCCCTAATCACCTGGTCTAAACTTAGAGTTCCCCTCTCCAAAATTTTAAACTTAATTCTTTCTTCCTTAATTTATTTCTTCTCCTCAAAATTTATAGCCATATAGCATACTATATACTTTACTTATTTATCTTATTTATCATCCCCACACGATTGTAAGCGTCCATGAGTTCAGCGGTTTTGTCCACAGCTGTACTGTCAATGCCTACAAAAGTAACTGGCATATCGAAATTATTCAATCAATATCTGCCGAATTAACAAAAGAAGACATGACTGATGACTTTGGAAACTGTCCTCAGACTCTTAATTCATCTGCTTCTTTTTAAGCATCTAACTAGACAGGAAAGCCTGGCATGTTGCAGTCCATGCGGTCTCCAAGAGTCTGAGACGACTTAGCAACTGAACTAGGAGAAAGGAGTACATAGAAATTAACACCAGGTGGCGCAATATTACAAAGAAAGTAACGTCATCCTTTTCTGCCAGTTGGAATTGCTTCAAGAAAAGCCTAACTGTTGCCAAGTTTCCTCTGGCCTCCCCACTTCCTGGCCTGCTCCTGTGGTGTTTTGCTGTAATAACACACATTTCACTGAGTTACGCCCCACCTGCGTAAATGTTATTCTGCCCTGCTGAGTATTTCAGAGCTTCGATGTGCCAGTCCGTGTTACCAAGTTCCTCCTCCCCACCCCTTGGAAACTTCCAGCCTATCTTCAACTGGTCATTAATGCGCTAGAGCCTTCAATTTCTGGAGCTGTGGGTGGTCTGTGGTGAGAAAGAATCTGTCCCCTCTGGGTCGCACTCTGTTGAGCAGGGGGTGTCAAAGATTTTACCCCCAACCTCTTCTCTCCCTAGAGCTCACATTAGACTCATGGGTTCCGAGGGTTGGGGATGGATCTGAATGACAGCTGCCACATAGTCTTAAGAACCACTTCCCTGCACCACTTAACGCTTTCGTACTGGGCCAACTAACCTATCTTGACTGCTTATTCCCTAAGGGCTGGTTATCCCAGAAGGTGACTCGGTGCTCATGCCAAGAAGCTCCTGTCACTAATCAGCCTTCGCCAGTTCACAGTAGGCTAGGGGGATGAACTCATCCCAGTTTTCCAGGGACTTTCCCTGTTGAAACGCAGGAAGTCTCAGGTTCTGGGCAATCCCTCAGTCTGGAGCAAACCAGGGCAGTTGATAACCCTACATAAAGCCCAGATCTCATTCCATTCACACTCAAACCAGAACTGGGTCACATCTGTGTAAAAGTTTTAGTGCTCATCTAGATTTCTGTCCCCTGCTCCTACACATGTGACCAGCTGCCACGTCAGGGGAGTCTGTCTCTGTGTCAGCTCTCTTCATTTTCTCCTCTATGCGACTCTCACTGCAAAAGTTACTGGGAAACTACAGCAACCAAGACAAGAGGGAATCCCTGAAGATTCAGAGTCTTCAGGAATGGAGCTTTGGATCACACCACCTGATATAGTTGCTGGCTCAGAGCAAAGGAAATATGGAATGAGTAGGGGAATAAGGAAGTTACAAGTATCAACTACAGGCTCATGACCAGAGAGAAGAGGGGACTAATACCTAAATATTATTTTCTTCTTTGCTTAATGTATTTCTATAAATCTGTGTGTTTATATATTTGTGTATATACAAACTAATTTTTTCTTCCTTTGCACTGTAAGAATTAATGGCACTGGTTGACTTGACAGTTTCATCTTTAGCTTACAGGATATTCAAGAGGGACTCTAATAACTAAAGTTGAGGAGTAACTGACATCACCCAAAGATCACTAAAATAACATCTGCAATCTTCTCTTTTGTGGAAAAGGTGAGAGTGCCTATTTCTACAAAGGACAATTGTATTTTGTTAAAGAAAAGTTGAAGTTTGTGATTGCTGTACCAGAAGTTGAAATAGATGTAGAAAGTTGTGCACAGATATTGAGTAGGCAAAGTGATGAGCTGTCCCAGTTATTACAGCATCATCTCTCGGTCCAAACCCACACTTTAACACTCTGCTTTGTGATGCTAGGGCTGGGACTATGAAAACCATCTTTCTACTTTGCCAGTTGACTTTCTGTTTGATTCTGCAACGCAGAGGAGGGAGAAAGGATGTAGTATTCTCTGACAAGTGGTTAACAATTACAGTATTGAGCTTTGGGTTGGGGGATACTCCTAGAACCAGTCTCATCATGCCTAACCAAAGATACCATCAACTGTCAGCCTCAGGCGCTGTCTCAGAGATCTCCAGGTACTCTCCTTCAAGCTTCTTTTGTCCCTACAGTCCCAGGAGCGACAGCTTCATCACACAGTTCCTACCTGCGGGTTAGCTCAGTATCCCCTTTTTTGCCTTTTCAGTTCTCCAAAATTACTTCAGTTCAGTTCAGTCGCTTAGTCATGTCCGACTCTTTGTGACCCCACAGATCACAGCACGCCAGGCCTCCCTGTCCATCACCAACTCCCAGAGCTTGCTCAAACTCATGTCCATCCAGTCAGTGATGCCATCCAACCATCTCATCCTCTGTCATCCCCTTCTCCTCCCACCTTCAATCTTTCCCGGCATCAGGGTCTTTTCCAATGAGTCAGTTCCTCACATCAGGTGGCCAAAACTACTTAACCAATTCCTTGTATTGAATTTTCTCAGTTGAAATTCCAGGTGTGTTTTCTGTTGTTGTGAATATATCCTGACTGACACAGTTACCCTGCCAAGTAGATAACCCTAACCACCTGAAGGGCTAGCTTAAAAAAAAAAGGAAATATGGAATAATAGATAAAAGAGGGAAGTGATAAATAGCAGCTATGATCCTGTGACTCTTTATAGCAATCAGGATGATAATACTAAAGCATATTTTTGTTCTGTACCTATAAACCAATGATTTCTACTTTTCCCCTTCCCCATCTCCTACAGTTTTGTATGGAGTGTTGGTGGGACTTAATTTACAATTTAGTTCCTAGGTCACCAGGCCACAAAAAGTCACATCTGGACCTGCTGGGGAGGGGTGAGGCTCATCAATAGATCCTGAAGTCAAAAAGGAGACGGTGACTAATGGGACTTTGAGTCCCTCTTCCTGTTTGGGGAAAAGGGGGAGAGTGAAGTTTGAAGGTACTAAACATGGGCTGAAGGATGAATGAACTTAAATGCTGAGTAAAATAAGCACTGGGCCATATAGGTTCTGAATCCATTCACTGTGCTTCCACCACACTGCTCTGGACTGCAAGGGGCTGACCTCTGTTAATTGTGGCACCCACACTCACGATCAGCTGATTTCTGAAAGACTGGAAGACAGGAAGGAAAGGACCAGGCCAGGACACTCCTCTCCCTCTCTCTTCTAACTCAGGCGCTTCTCCAGCAGCGTCTGCATGTCCTCAGTGGCCCCAGCCCCCACCAGACAGGTCCTTAGAGGTCCTAGTCTCCAACAGGTGACCCACAGCTCTGGGATTCAGTAGCACAGGTTTTTCATTTTTGCGTCTCCAGGCTACAAGCTGTGGTGCCTCTGCTTCACTTTCTCAGTTAGGCTCTCAGTTCTTTCATGTCATAAGCACTTCCCTGCATTACATTTCCTCTGTTGTAAATACTAGCGTTGAAAGAAAAGCATTAGTCGCCCAGTCATGTCCGACTCTTTGTTAGAAGTGGGTGTTATTTTTCTGGTCATTCCTGTTTCTGTAGATGACTGCTAATCCCATTCCAGGTCCACTGTAATACTAAGTCAATATTCTGCGATTCTCTCACTTCTAGGTATTCATATCACAAATATACCTACCTACCTACAAAACGAAGTCTGTAGCAGGTTATTCATTGCAGTGTTGCTTGCAATGCCGAAAAGGAGAAACAAACCCTATTTCCTATAGGGAACTGGTTAAGCAAACATTACAGCATCCACACAGCTGGAAAAAAAGAACAAAGAAGCTCTCTATTTACCAATGCACATTATTCACTGAAGAAAGCAGACCTATGGAGACAAGATCAGTGGTTGCCTGGGGTTTGGAGGGAGGGATGAATAAGTGAAGCCTGCAGGATTTTTAAGGCAGTGAAAATACTCTGAATGATATTATAGTCATCTGTCAGTTTAGTCGCTCAGTCGTGTCCGACTCTTTCGATTCCACGGACTGTAGCACACCAGGCTTCCTGGTCCATCAGCAACTCCCAGAGCTCACTCAAACTCATGTCCATCCAGTCGGTGATGCCACCCAACCATCTCATCCTCTTGTTATTATGCATCTGTCCAAATCCACAGAATGTACACCAAGAGTGAACCCTGAGGTAAACTGTGGACTTTGGGGGATGATGACGTGTCAGTGTAGGTATATCCTTTGTAACAACTGTACTGTTCTCATGAGGGATGTTGATAACGGTGGAGACTATGCATACGCAGGTTCAAGAAATACAGGTATACCTCAGAGATGTTGTGGGTTCAGTTCCAGACCACTGCAATAAAGCAAATATCACAATGAAGCAAGTCACATGAATTTTTTTGTCTTCTCAGTGCATATAAAATTTATATTTACCCTATACTATAGTCTATTAAGTGTTGAACAGCATTATGTCTTTTTTTTTTTTCATTTATTTTTATTAGTTGGAGGCTAATTACTTTACAATATTGTAGTGGTTTTTGCCATACATTGACATGAATCAGCCATGGCTTTACATGTGTTCCCCATCCCGATCCCCCCTCCCGCCTCCCTCCCCATCCCATCCCTCTGGGTCTTCCCAGTGCACCAGGCCCGAGCACTTGTCTCATGCATCCAACCTGGGCTGGTGATCTGTTTCACCCTTGATAATACACATTTCGATGCCCGAACAGCATTATGTCTTAAAAAAAAAAAAAAAAATTACATACCTTGACTAAGAAATACTTTATTGCTTAAATGCTAATCATCATCTGAGCCTTCAGCAAATCATAATCTTTTTGTTGGGGGAGAGTTTGCCTCAGTGTTGGTGGCTGTTGACTGACAAGGGTGGCAGTTGCTGAAGGTTGGGATGAAAATGTCTTAGAATAAGACACAAATGTCGTATATTAACATATATACACACACACATATATATGTAATCTAGGAAGATCTACTAATGAACCTATTTGGAAGGCAGCAAAGGAGACGCAGACTTGTGCACACAGTGGGGGAGGGGCGGTGGGACGAGCTGAGAGGGCAGCACTGAAACATTTACATCACCATGTGTAAACCAGAGAGCCAGCGGGAGTTCGCTGTGTCACACATGGAGCGCAGACCAGATGCTCTGTGACAACCTAGAGGGGCGGGACGGGGGTGAGAGGTGGGAGGGAGAGTCAAGAGGGCAGGGACATGTGTACACCTACGGCTGATATATGGTAGAAACCAACACAATATTGTAATTATCCCCCAATTAAAAATAAACAAATTTTAAAAAGACAACAATGAAGTTTGCCACATCAGTGACTTCCTTTCACAAACAATTTCTCCGTAATTGCCATGCTGTTTGATAGCATTTTACCCACCACAGAACATCTTTCAAATTGGAACCAACTCTCTCAAACCCTACTGCAACTTTATCAATTAGGTTTATGTAATATTCTAAATCCTTTGTTGTCTTTCAACAATTATTACAGCATCATTACCAGAAGTAGATTCCATTTCAAGAAGTCCATTTCTTTGCTCATCCATAAGAAGCAACTCCTCATCCATTAATGTTTCATCAGGAGATTGCAGCAGTGCAGTCACGTCTTCAGGCTGCGCTTTAATTCCAGTTCTCTTACTGTTCCCACCACACCTGAAGTTGCTTCCTCAATTTAAGTCTTGAACGCCCCAAAATCGTCCATGAGAATTGGAATCAACTCCTTCCAAATCCCTGTCTGTGTTGATATTTTGACCTATACCCATGAATCACGAATGTTTTTAGTGGCATCTAGAATGGTGAATCCTTTCAAGAAGGTTGTCAATGTACTTTCCCAGATCCATCAGAGGAATATCTATCTATGGCAGCTATGGCCTTATGAAATGTATTTCTTAAATAATAGGACTTGAAAGTTAAAATTACTCTTGATCCATGGGCTGCAGAGTAGATGTTGTGTTAGCTGGCATGAAAACAACATTAAGTTCATTGTACATTTCCATTAGAGCTCTTGGGTGACCAAGTGCATTATCAGTGAACAGTAATGTTTTTAAAGAAGTCCTTTTTTTCTGAGCAATAGGTCTCAATCATGGGGTTAAAATATTCGCTGTCATCTTGGATTTGTTGTTTCATTTATAGAGCACAGGCAGAGTAAATTTAGCAGAATTCCTAGGGGCCCCATGATTTTTGAACTGGTAAATGAGACCGGCTTCAACTTTAAGTCACCAGCTGTGTTAGCTACTAATATGAGAGTGAGTCTGTCCTTTGAAGCCAGGCATTTATTTTTTCCTCTCTAGTTATGAATGTCCCAGATGGCATCTTCTTCCAATATTAAGGCCATTTTGTTGACATTGAAAATCTATTGTTTAGCATAGCCACCTTTGTTAATTTTCTTAGCTAAGATTTTTGGGAAAACTTGCTGTAGGTTCTATATCAGAACATATATACTTCTTCATCTTGTACTTTTATGTTAAAGGGATGGCTTCTTTCCTTAAATCCCACGAACCAGCCTCTGCTAGCTTCAAACTTTTCTTCTGTAGCTTTCTTACTGTAGCTTTCATCAAAATGAGAATTTAGAGCCTTGCTCTGGATTAGGCTTTGGCTTACCGGAATGTTATGGTGGTTTAATCTTCTATCTAATCTAGTGGCCTAATCTCAGACCACTAAAACTTTCTCCACATCAACAGCAAGGCTGTTTTGCTTGCTTATCATCTGTGTGTTCAATGGAGTAGCACTTTTAATTTCTTTCAAGAACATTTCCTTTGCATTCACAACTTGGCTGACCGGTGCAAGAGGCCTAACTTTTGGCCCATCTTGGCTTTCAATGTGCCTTCCTCGCTAAGGCTTAATCATGTCTAGTTTTTTACTTAAAGTGAAAGATATGCAACTCTTCCTTTCACTTGAGCACTTAGAGACCACTGTGAAGTTATTAATTAGCCTAATTTCAATACTGCTGTGTCTCAGGGAATAGGAAGGCCCAAGGAGAGGGAGAGAGACAGGAGAACAGCCGATTGGTGGAGTAGTCAGAATACACACATTTATCAATTATCTTACACAGGCATGGTTCATGACTCCCCCAAATAACCATAATATTAACATCAAGAGTCACTGATCACAGATCACCATAACAAATGTCATAATAACGAAAAACTTTGAAATATTGCAATAATTACTGAAACTGACATAGGGACAAGAGGTGAACAAATGCTGTTGGAAAAAAATGGCACTGACAGGCTTGCTTGATGCAGGGTTGCCACAGACCTTCTATTTGTAAAAACACACAGTATCTGCAAGCACCAAACAGCAAAGCCCAATAAAACAAGGTATGCCTATATACGGGAAATCTCTGTGTCTTCCCCCCAATTTTATTATAAACACAAAGCTGCTCTTTAAAAGTGTTTTTAAAAGATGAAGAAGAAGAGGAAGAGGAGGAAAGATGAAAGACAAGGGAGGGAGAGAGAAAGAGAGCAAATTCATGGAGAACAGTCTTCATTTACACAAATGGTCAAGAAGCCAGAGTGGCTATTAGGTTGGTGCAAAAATAACTGCAGTTTTGCATAGAATTTTGTCGTTTGATACTGGAATATATTCTTAAATAAATGCGGTTATGCTATCCATCATTTTAATGCTCATTTCTCACTTTATTTTTTTTAGCTAATGACATTACTTGCTGTTTATTTTAGACTACAGATAGAAATGATGTTAGAGAAAAGGCAAATTCCAGCGATTTTCTTATTCAAGTTCAAAATGGGTCATAAAGCAGCAGAGACAACGCACAACGTCAACAACACATTAGGCCCAGGAATTACTAATGAAAACACAGCGCAGTGGTGGTTCAAGAAATTTTGCAAAGGAGATGAGAGCTTGAATATGAGGAGTACAGCGGCCAGCCATCGGAAGTTACAATGACCAACTGACACCTATCATCAAAGCTGATCCTCTTACATGAGAAGTTTCTGAAGAACTCACTGTCAACCATTCTACAGTCATTCGGCATTCATTTGAAGCAAACTGGAAAGGTGAAAAAGCTCAATAAGTGGGTGCCTCATGAGCTGACCGCAAATCAAAAAAATGATCATTTTGAAGTATCATCTTCTCTTATTCTACACAACAATGAACCATTTCTCAACTGGATTAGGATGCGTGGTGAAAAGTGGATTTTCTAAGACAACCAGCAACGACCAGCACAGTGGCTGAACCAAAAAGAAGCTCCAAAGCACTTCCCAAGCCAAACTTGCACCAACAAAAGGTCATGGTTACTGTTTCATGGTCTTCTGCCAGTGTGAGCCACTACAGCTTTCTCAGCCCCAGGGAAACCGTTACATTTGCTGAGAAGCATGCTCAGCAGATCGATGAGATGCACTGCAAACTGCAATGCCTGCAGCTGGTGGCACTGGTCACCAGAAAGGGCCCGATTCTCCTCCATGACAATGCCCAACCACATGTCGCACAAGCAGTGCTTCAGAAATTGAACGAATTGGGTTATGAAGTTCTGCCTCATCCTCCATATTCACCAGCCCTCTCGCCAACAGACTACCACTTCTTCAAGCATATCAACGACTTTTTGTAGGGAAAATACTTCTGCAACCAGCAGGAGGCAAGATATGTTTTCCAAGAGTTTGTCAAATCCTGAAGCACAGATTTTTTTTTTTTTTATTATGAAGTGAAAGTGAAGTCGCTCAGTCATGTCCGACTCTGCGACTCCATGGACTGTAGCCTACCATGTCCCTCCATCCATGGGATTTTCCAGACAAGAGTACTGGAGTGTGTTGCCATTTCCTTCTCCAGGAGATCTTTCCGACCCAGGGGGTTTATATTTAATCACCATGACTATATTAATGCCTATACTGATCCATAATCTACCTTTTTTTTAATTCATTTTTAATTGAAAGATAATTGCTTTACAGTATAGTGTTGGCTTCTGCCAAACATCAACATGAATCAGCCGTAGGTATACCTATGTCCCCTCCCTCTTACGCCTCCCTCCTGCCTCCCTCCCCATCCCACCCTCTTGTTGTTACAGAGCCTGGTTTGAACTTTCTGAATCACACAGAAAACTACACTATAGGAGTAAACACGCTTATTTCTTGTTGGCAAACATGTGTTGATTACAATGGTTACTATATTGATTAATAAAGATGTGTTTGAGCCGAGTTATAAGGATTTAAGATTCATGGTCCACACTTCCTTCCCCTACCAATCCAAGCTTTGGTTGTCTTTGGCTATCATAAGTCAGTTAAAGTTCTCTGCCTGGTCAGCTGACCCAAATTTTGATTCCTGAGGTATCTAAGCCTACTTTATTTTTTGTTAAACTTATTAACTAGGCATGTAAGAGAAAGTGTCCAGACTCTGCTAGCTTTATAACAGTAACCCTAATTTACCCTTGATGATCAGGGCCAAGCATACCAACCAACACTAGAAGCCCTGCTTCTCTAGCTGTGAACTGAGTTTCCTGACTGGTCACAATGTTTAATGCAGATTACATGTCAATTTTGATGATTAAAAAATGTTTCCCCTGAGGCCTCCAGATAAAGATGCCAGACTGAATACAATAATTTTCAATTTCACTTCCTCTAAAACTACTCTAAAGGGATTTTTAAAAACTCATAATCCTATAAATCCAGAGAGAAAAGAAGAGGAGACAACAGCAATAAAACATTAAGGCTGGAATGCAGAAAAGTGACTTAGAATATAGTAGGGAAAGCCAAGAACGAAATTGTCATGTATCACAGAATCTTCCAAAGGCTCAGGAACTGAATGGACATTTGGAGGTGGGGGTAAGAAAGGATATTCAATAAGGATTGCTAGAATGCTTTTTTTAAAAGTACATTCCCTATCCCTTGAGTGTGGTCTGGGCTTAGCAACTTTCTTCTAAAGACTAGGGTACAGAAGGACTTACCAGTGGTCCAGGAGATAAGACTCCAGGTTCCCAATGCAGGGGGCCCAGGTTCGATCCCTGGTCAAGGAACTAGATCCCACATGCCAATTATGAGTTTGCACGCTGCAGACAGAGACTTGGTGCAGCCAAATAAATAGATATTAAAAAAAAATACACAGTATGGAGAGACACAAGTAACTAGAGAAACAAGACCCAGCACCTTAGCCAAGTGAGCACTCCAAGGGTAAGTCATAAGTCATGTTCTGTCCATTCTTCTGATGTGATACAGTGAAAAGGGAGGCTCACCTCTGTGGCATTTGTCCCCCAAACCCATACCCCCAGTGGAATCATTACAAATCCAAACACCAGGCAAACATAAATAGAGGGACAGCGCACAATACCTGACCTGGACTCTTCAAAAGAAGCTTCCCTGATAGCTCAGTTGGTAAAGAACCTGCCTGCAACAGAGAAGACCCCAGTTCAATTCCTGGGTCAGGAAGATCCCCTGGAGAAGGGATAGGCTACTCACTCTAGTATCCTGGCAGCAGCTGCACGGTGCAGGAGCGGCAGAGAGGAGATACCCCACGTCCAAGGTCAGGAGCAGTGGCTACGCTTTGCTGGAGCAGCCGTGAAGAGATACCCCACGACCAAAGTAATAGAAACCCAAGTAAGACATTAGGTGCTGAGAGAGAGCATCAGAGGGCAGATAAATTGAAACCACAATCACAGAAAACTAGCCAATCTGATCACAGGACCACAGCCTTGTCTAACTCAATGAAACTAAGCCATGCCGTGTGGGGCCACCCAAGACGGACGGGTCATGGTGGAGAGGTCTGACAGACTGTGGTCCACTGGAGAAGGGAATGACAAACCACTTCAGTATTCTTGCCTTGAGAACCCCATGAACAGTATGAAAAGGCAAAAAGATAGGACACTGAAAGATGAACTCCACAGGTCAGTAGGTGCCCAATATGCTACTGAAGATCAGTGGAGAAATAACTCCAGAAAGAATGAGGGGATGGAGCCAAAGAAAAACAACACCCAGTTGTGGATGTGACTGGTGAAGCAAGGTTCAATGCTGTAAAGAGCAATATTGCATAGGAACCTGGAATGTTAGGTCCATGAATCAAGGCAAATTGGAAGTGGTCAAACAAGAGATGGCAAGAGTGAACGTTGACATTCTAGGAATCAGCAAACTAAGATAGACTGGAATGGGTGAATTTAACTCAGATGATGATTGTATCTACTACTGTGGGCAGGAATCCCTTAGAAGAAATGGAGTAGCCATGATAGTCAACAAAAGAGTCGAAAATGCAGTACTTAATGCAATCTCAAAAATGACAGAATGATTTCTGTTCATTTCCAAGGCAAACCATTCATTATCACGGTAATCCAAGCCTATACCCCGACCAGTAATGCTGAAGAAGCTGAAGTTGAAAGTCCAGTGGACCTTGTAGGTCTTCATAGAACCAACACCCAAAAAAGATGTCCTTTTCATTACAGGGGACTGGAATGCAAAAGTAGGAAGTCAAGAAATACCTGGAGTAACAGGCAAATCTGTCCTTGGAGTACAGAATGAAGCAGGGCAAAGGCTAATAGAGTTTTGCCAAGAGAACCCACTGGTCATAGCAAACACCCTCCTTCAATAACACAAGAGAAGACTCTACACATGGACATCACCAGATGGTCAACACCAAAATCAGATTGATTATATTCTTTGCAGCCAAAGATGGAAAAGCTCTGTAAAGTCAGCAAAAACAAGACCGGGAGCTGACTGTGGCTCAGATCATGAACTTCTTATTGGCAAATTCATACTTAAATTGAAGAAAGTGGGGAAAACCACTAGACCATTCAGGTATGACTTAAATCCCTTATGACTATACAGTGGAAGTGAGAAATAGATTTATGGGACTAGATCTGATAGACAGAGTACCTGATGAACTATGGGCAGAGGTTCGTGACAATGTACAGGAGACAGGGATCAAGACCATCCCCAAGAAAGAGAAATACAAAAAAGCAAAATGACTGTCTAAGGAGGCCTTACCAATAGCTGTGAAAAGAAGAGAAGCGAAAAGCAAAGGAGAAAAGGAAAGATATACCCATTTGAGTGCAGAGTTCCAAAGACTAGCAAGGACAGATAAGAAAGCCTTCCTCAGTGATCAGTGCAAAGAAATAGAGGAAAACAACAGAATGGGAAAGACTAGAGATCTCTTCAAGAAAATGAGAGATACCAAGGGAACATTTCATACAAAGATGGGCTCACTAAAGGACAGAAATGGTATGGACCTAACAGAAGCAGAAGATATTAAGAAGAGGTGGCAAGAATACACAGAAGAACTATACCAAAAAGATCTTCATGACCCAGATAACCATGATGCTGCTATCACTCACCTAGAGCCAGACATCCTGGAATGTGAAGTCAAGTGGACCTTAAGAAGCATCACTACAAACAAAGCTAGTGCAGGTGATGGAATTCCAGTTGAGCTATTTCAAATCCTAAAAGATGATGCTGTGAAAGTGCTGCACTCAATGTGCCAGCAATTTGGGAAACTCAGCAGTGGCCACAGGACTGGAAAAGGTCAGTTTTCATTTCAATCCCAAAGGAAGACAATGCTAAAGAATGCTCACACTACTGTACAATTGCACTTATCTCACATGCTAGTAAGTAATGCTCAAAATTCTCCAAGCCAGGCTTAAGCAATACGTGAACCATGAACTTCCAGATATTCAAGCTGGTTTTAGAAAAGGCAGAGGAACCAGAGATCAAATTGCCAACATCTGCTGGATCATCGAGAAAGCAATAGTGTTCCAGAAAAACATCTATTTCTGCTTTCTTGACTATTCCAAAGCCTTTGACTGTGTGGATCACAATAAACTGGAAAATTCTGAAAGAGATGGGAATACCAGACAACCTGACCTGCCTCTTGAGAAACCTGTGTGCAGGTCAGGAAGCAGCAGTTAGAACTGGACATGGAACAACAGACTGGTTCCAAATAGGAAAAGGAGTGCGTCAAGGCTGTATATTGTCACCCTGCCTATTTAACTTATATTCAGAGTAGATCATGAGAAATGCTGGGTTGGAGGAAGCACAAGCTGGAATCAAGATTGCCTGGAAAAATATCAATAACCTCAGATATGCAGATGATACTACCCTTATGCAGAAAGTGAAGAAGAACTAAAGAGACTCTTGATGAAAGTGAAAGAGGAGAGTGAAAAGGTTGGCTTACAGCTCAACACTCAGAAAACTAAGATCATGGCATCTGGTCCCATCACTTCATGGGAAATAGATGGGGAGACAGTGGAAACAGTGGCTAACTATTTTTTCTGGCTCCAAAATCACTGCAGATGGTGATTGCAGCCATGAGATTAAAATACGCCTACTCCTTGGAAGGGAAGTTATGACAACCCTAGACAGCATATTAAAAAGCAGAGACATTACTTTGCCAACAAAGGTCTGTCTAATCAAGTATGGATTTTTCCAGTAGTCATGTATGGATGTGCGAGTTGGACTATAAAGAAAGCTGAGTGCCGAAGAATTGATGCTTTTGAACTGTGGTGTTGGAGAAGACTTTTGAGAGTCCCTTGGACTGCAAGGAGATCCAACCAGTTCATCCGAAAGGAGATCAGTCCTGGGTGTTCATTGGAAGGACTGATGTTGAAGCTGAAACACCAGTACTTTGGCCACCTGATGCGAAGGGCTGACTCATTGGAAAAGACCCTGATGCTGGGAGGGATTGGGGGCAGGAGGAGAAGGGGATGAGACAGAGGATGAGATGGTTGGATGGCATCACCAACTCAATGAACATGAGTTTGGATAAAATCCGGGGTTGGTGATGGACAGGAAGGCCTGGCGTGCAGTGGTACATGGAGTCACAAAGAGTCGGACATGACTGAGCAACTGAACTGAACTGAACTGAACTCTTCAAAACTGCCAAGGGCACAAAAGACAAGGAAAAGCCAAAAAAAAGTATCACAGCTTGGAGACTAAAGGATCATGATGCTTGAATGCAGTGTAACATCCTGAAACAATCGCAGCACTGTTTATAACAGCCAGGACATGGAAGCAACCTGGATGCCCATCAGCAGACGAATGGATAAGGAAGCTGTGGTACATATACACAATGGAATATTACTCAGCCATTAAAAAGAATACATTTGAATCAGTTCTAATGAGATGGATGAAACTGGAGCCCATTATACAGAGTGAAGTAAGCCAGAAAGATAAAGACCAATATAGTATACTAACGCATATATATGGAATTTAAAAAGATGGTAACAATAACCCTATAACAAAAAGAAAAAGAGACACAGATGTACAGAACAGACTTTTGGACTCTGTGGGAGAAGGTGAGGGTGGGATGTTCTGAGAGAATAGCATTGAAACAAGTATACTATCAAGGGTGAAACAGATCACCAGCCCAGGTTGGATGCATGAGACAAGTGCTCAGGGCTGGTGCACTGGGAAGACCCAGAGGGATGGGGTGGGGAGGGGGGATCGGGATTTACACGTAAATCCATGGCTGATTCATGTCAGTGTATGGCAAAAACCACTACAATATTGTAAAGTAATTAGCCTCTAACTAATAAAAATAAATGAAAAAAAAAAAAATCCTGGAACAGAGAACGGGCATCAGCAAAAATAAACTGGGGAAAGCCAAATAAAGTTTGTGGTTTTGTTAACAGTATTGCACTCTTGTTAATGTCTTAGTTTTCTAAATGCAGCTTTATTGTGGAAGATGTTACCTTTCAAGGAAGCCTGGGGAAGAGTATACAGGAGACCTGTACTATCTTTGCAAGTTTTTTGTAATTTCAATGGCTTCCCTGGTGGCTCAGTGGAACAACCTGCTTGCCAATGCAGGAGGCACAGGTTCGATCCCTGGTCCAGGAAGATCCCATGTGCCAAGGAGCAACTCAGCACCACAACTACTGATCTTGTGCTCCAGATCCTGGGAGCCGCAACTACTGAGGCCACATGCCACAAATGCTGAAGCCTGTGCTCCCTAGAGTCCGTGTGCCACAATGAGAAAAGCCACCGCAATGGGAACCCATGCACTACAACTGGAGAGCAGCCCCCACCCCCCACCCCCGCCTCAACCAGAGAAAAGCCTGCGGAGCAACAAAGACCCAGCACAGCCAAAATAAATAAATAAACTTATTAAAAAATAAAAGTCTTTCCAAATAGAAAGATTTAAAATACAAAAAGGAGAGAAGGAACTAGAGCCCTAGTTCCCCTCCCTCATGGCATGAACTCTTTCTGCAGAGACTGAACTGGTAAGCGCAGAATAGCTGTGGAGTAGGTACCCTACTGGGGAAAAAGGGCATGACCTAAGCAGTACACATGAATGATAAGACCCAGTGCCAGCCTTAGAACTCGTCACCTGGGCCCCACTTGCTAGAGAGCCCCCTACGTAGCAGAGAGAGAATAGATTCATAAAAGAACAAAGGGATGTCGATACCAGTCTGGGCCTGGCACTCAGTGCTGGCACAGGGCAATCTATGACCTGAAGTAGGTCCCTGTTGTGACACTGATTTAATTTGGGCTCCAGGGAGATGTTTTTCTGCATCTCTTGTTCTTGTCCTCCGTTCCCCTCTAAATAACTCTCCCTGAAGCCTGTGTAGGCATGTGGGTTGTGCTTCTGCTATCAAAGACAGACTTTGCTATGGAAGAAATAGGAACAGCACAAGCACTTTGATAAGAGAAAATGCAAATTAAATTGTTTGACAAATCCTCTCTGAGAGCATGGATGAAGTAGATACTTGTATATTAAAGTCTCAGAGTGGTGCATGTCCGTTTTTTAATTTCACTTCAAATTCTAGTTGGAGTATCCAGTGTGATACTCACTAATTAACATACTATTCAACACCACTATGCAGGGAAGCTGAGAAACACTTTGCAATATTAAATAATTCATATTACTAATTCCATGTGTGTATATATATCATCAGATGTAACAAGTGTGAAGTGAGCTATGCATTTGACGCTGACAGATGGATACTTATGCTAGAATTGCAATTTGTTTTACTTTTATAAAGTGTTTAATATGATTTTAACAGTGTTAAGTGTGAATTACTAGATAAATGATAATGAGAGATGGAGCATGAGACGACTTCTCGGTTTTCTGTGAGTCATGGTTTCCTCAAGCAAGGTTTACACAACAGGTAACACTTATCCAACGCTTCTCAAACCAGAGGCAATTTCCCCCCTTGCCTCACCGGGTTGGGGGTGGGCATTGGGCAATATCTGGAGACAGTTTTGATTGCCGTGTCTCAGGGATGGGGTGCTAGTGGCATCTGGTAGGTGGAGGCCAGGGATGCTGCTGAACATCTCACAATGCCCCGGGCAGCCCCCCACAACAAAATAATCCATTCCAAAATGTTAACAGTGCCACAATGGAGAATTCTATTTTGGATAAATCTAAGAGTTTGGGGTTCTTTAAGCCTTGATGTTTTCATATGCTGCTATTCCATTTGTTAAGACCCCATTATTCACTAATCTAGCTTAACCTGACATTCATATAAAATGCTTGCAAAGTATGTGAATTCACATACTAACATAATTTACCAAATCACAGAATCAATCTCTGAATTTGGCTTTCAGTTATCTCAGCCCTGACTACAAACTATAAGAGATTGTTTTTTTACAACACTATCCCATAAAGGCTTTCAGTTGTACTCCATTAAAGCAATACTTCTGCAATCTGAATGTGTCACCTGCTTGCTTTAAATTACCCCATGCCATTAAAGACACCCATCATGGTTCAATCACGCCTGTTCCCCGTTAAACTGACCTATGGCAACAGCTATCGGATTCCCCAGAACTTCCTGCTCAGTGAGTACACAGTCCCATATAATCATACAAGATAACTTCATGAGCTACTTTTCCATTTCATATGAAATGCCACTTTACCATGCTGGAACATGAAAGCAAGTCTGCATTTTGCCTGACCTCTATGTAGTAACCATTTCCCTGACAACATGTTGCCTGCAGCCCACTGTCCAGAACCACTAGACAGTAAGCTCCATGGAGGCAGGGACTAAGCCTGTCCTATTTATCACCATATCCCCAGTACCTAGGCTGTGCTGGGCAGACAGCAGGCACCTAGTTAATATTTGCTGAATTAAGTCAAGTGTCAATTCCTCTAAGAAACTTTATTATAATACTTATTACATATTTTTCTTCATCTGTTTTCCCTCCTCAACTAAGTCTCTGGAGGCAGAGATCTAATAACATAGATACCTAGAAACCTCGTAACCAAGATACAGGAAAGACCTTTCAAACAACTCCTACAATAAAGTCAACACCCCTACTACCATCGTCAAAAGAAACTGTGAAAGACCTGAGAGCTTAAGAAATAACAGGCTCTTCACACAGGAAGTGAACCTGAAAAGGCTGAACAGCTTAGGCTTCTAACTACCCACAGAACCGGTCTCCAAAAAATAACCAAACGCTTTCACCCCTACCCCCAAAAGTGCCCTCTTAAAACAGCCTGATTTTTTTTTTACATTCTAATAATGAAAGAAATTCTTTCAAATTCAAGTTCATTTGAATAGGCATTCCTCTTTAAAGTATCAATTATATTCGAACACATTAAGAGGCTGGCTGTTAATAATCCATATATTCATTCTCTCTCTCTCTCAAAGTTGCTCAGTCATGTCTGACTGTTTCTGATCCCATGAACTGTAGCCCACCTGTTCTTCTGTCCATGGAGCTCTCCTGGCAAGAATGCTGGAGTGGGTAGCCATTCCCTTCTCCAAGGGATCTTCCCGACCCAGGGATCGAACCGTAGGCGCTTGCACTGCAGGCAGATTCCTTACCATCTGAGCCACCAGGGAAGCCCATGTATTCATTAGGGCAAATCAATACAATGGAGTTACTTTTTTTTCTAATATCAGAGACTCTCCAAAAGATGAATGTAGATAATTCTGGATCAAAGAGAGCTTTGACAGAAGATGACAAGCTCAGATGGATTGGAGCATCGTGGTAATTAGGGTAATTAGCACCAAGCACTACGGTACTTTATATAGTGTTTATATGTATTAATATTTTTATTAACTGATGTAGATTTTAATACATGTAAGCTTGTGTATTTTTGTAAATAGTTTGCAATTTATTTCTTGACCTATATGTAAATATCTAGAGCCCCATTTCTTCAAAGCTTATTTGAAACTGAGTTGTGGGTTTGGAGTTTTGTTTGCTTTGGTCGGGGGTGGCAGGGACAGAAGGGATTTTGTACTCTGATAATCTAAATGGAGATACTTTAAGGTTTAAAGCAAGTGTTGCACTGAAAGCAATTCAAATATTGACAAAATTACTTCAGGTTAAAACAGGAAAAAAAAAAAAAGACAGTTTCACTATGCTGAAATCAAAATCACTTTGTTAAGTGTTACACATGATTTAATTTTATCAATTTTGAGGAGATTTATAAAAATCACCCCTAATTTTATGAAACGCAGATTACAACACAGTGAAAGGAAAAAGAAAAGAAAAAGGAAAAAGCAATCATTAGTTTACTTCCTATATAGGGTTTGACTAACCTTTAGTAATCATGACCCCTATGTTCAGTACAGATTAGAAGAAACTTTATATTCAGATCATTTTAACTTTTCAAGGGATGTAAATTATATCAGGAATAAAGTTTTCATTTATATTTAATTGAAATTCAGTGTTTACTATTAAAAACCAGATGGCACTGAGAGGCAGAAAAGAAGATACGACTACATGGAGAGACATACACTTGTGGGCCAGAAAACTGGCCCTTCAACCATCCATGCACTGCCAAGTCCTGCCAGAGGTTAGCTCCTCCAGCCTGTCATGAAACACCCACAGATTTCCTGTGTCCCTCAACTAGTCAACTGGTACCTTCAGATTTTCTATTTCAGTCGAATCCACCTGCCATCATCTCTCTGCCTTTCAAAATCTATACATCACTTTCTCTCTTGAGTGTTCTCTGCCTAAAAACAACCCTTTTTTCCTGCCATTTTCTGTTCTTGGTAAGATGCAGCACGTTTTCTCCAGATCACAGCAGCCCAAGAGTAAGGTAGGATCTCAGAAAGTCTCTCAACTCTGCATGTTTCGGACTTGGATTCTGACTCTATCTGCACATCAAGAGCTCCAGTTCCCTGCAACAGCTTTGGGCACCTCAGTGGCTGCCTCATGGATGCTCTAAAGAAAAATCTGCTAGACTACCCACCTGGATGGCACCACTTGTTCTTCTGCTGGTGATTTTCCCTGGTGCTGTTAATGAACAAGACAGCATCTGTGCTGCCATGCCCACTGATGGTGCTACAGCTGCCTTCTGGGACCCGCCAATAGGTATAGTACTGCTGGAACCTGCCAATGGCTGGATGAAGCACAAGCTGGAATCAAGATTTCTGGGGAAAATATCAATAATCTCAGATATGCAGATGACACCACCCTTATGGCAGAAAGTGGAGAAGTAAAGAACCTCTTGATGAAAGTGAAAAAGTTGGCTTAAAATTCAACATTCATAAAACTAAGATCATGGCATCTGGTCCCATCACTTCATGGCAAATAGATGGGAAAACAATGGAAACAGTGACAGACTTTATTTTGGGGGGCTCCAAAACCACTGCAGATGGTGACTGCAGCCATGAAATTAGAAGATGCTTACTCCTTGGAAGAAAAGCTATGACCAAGCTACACAGCATATTATAAAGCAGAGACATTACTTTGCCAACAAAGGTCCATCTAGTCAAAGCTAAGGTTTTCCCAGTAGTCATGTATGGGATGTACAAGTTGGACTATAAAGAAAGCTGAGCGCCGAAGAATTGATGCTTTTGAACTGTGGTGTTCGGAGTAGACTCTTGTGAGTTCCTTAGAAAGCAAGGAGATTCAACCAGTCCATCCTAAAGGAGATCAACCCTGAGTATTCAGGATTCAGTTCAGTTCAGCTGCTCAGTCGTGTCCGACTCTTTAAACTCCATGTACCGCAGCATGCCAGTCCTCCCTGTCCATTACCAACTCCCGGAGTTTACCCAAACTCATGTCCATCCAACCATCTCATCCTCTGTCTTCTCTTTCTCCTACCCTCAATCTTTCCCAGCATCAGGGTCTTTTCCAATGAGTCAGCTCTTCGCATCAGGTGGCCAAAGTATTGGAGTTTCAGCTTCAACATCAGTCCTTCCAATGAACACCCAGGACTGATCTCCTTTAGGATGGACTGGTTGGATCTCTTTGCAGTCCAAGGGACTCTCAAGAATCTTCTCCAACACCACAGTTCAAAAGCATCAATTCTTCGGCACTCAGCTTTCTTTATAGCCCAACTTGCACATCCATACATGACTACTGGAAAAACCATAGCCTTTACTAGATGGATCTTTGTTGGCAAAGTAATGTCTCTGCTTTTTAATATGCTGTCTAGATTGGTCATAACGTTCCTTCCAAGGAGTAAGCTTCTTTTAATTTCATGGCTGCAATCACCATCTGCAGTGATTTTGGAGCCCCCAAACATAAAGTTGGCTACTGTTTCCAGTGTTTCCCCATCTATTTGCCATGAAGTGATGGGACTGGATGCCATGATCTTAGTTTTCTGAATGTTGAGCTTTAAGCCAACTTTTTCACTCTCCTCTTTTCACTTTCATCAAGAGGCTCTTTAGTTCTTCTTCACTTTCTGCCATAAGGGTGGTGTCATCTGCATATCTGAGGTTATTGATATTTCTCCCGGCAATCTTGATTCCAGCTTGTACTTCATCCAGCCCAGCGTTTCTCATGATGTACTCTGCATATAAGTTAAATAAGCAGGGTGACAATATACAGCCTTGACATACTCCTTTCCTGATTTGGAACCAGTCTGTTGTTCCATGTCCAGTTCTAACTGCTGCTTCCTGACCTGCACACAGGTTTCTCAAGAGGCAGGTCAGGTTGTCTGGTATTCCCATCTCTTTCAGAATTTTCCAGTTTATTGTGATCCACACAGTCAAAGGCTTTGGAATAGTCAAGAAAGCAGAAATAGATGTTTTCTGGAACTCTATTGCTTTCTCGATGATCAAGCTGATGTTGGCAATTTTATCTCTGGTTCATCTGACTTTTCTAAATCCAGCTTGAACATCTGGAAGTTCACGGTTCACATATTGCTGAAGCCTGGCTTGGAGAATTTTGAGCATTACTTTACTAGCATGTGAGATAAGTGCAATTGTGCAGTAGTTTGAGCATTCTTTGGCATTGCCTTTCTTTGGGATTGGAATGAAAACTGACCTTTTCCAGTCCTGTGGCCACTGCTGAGTTTTCCAAATTGCTGGCATATTGAGTGCAGCACTTTCACAGCATCATCTTTTAGGATTTGAAATAGCTCAACTGGAATTCCATCACCTGCACTAGCTTTGTTCGTAGTGATGCTTCCTAAGGCCCACTTGACTTCACATTCCAGGATGTCTGGCTCTAGGTGAGTGATAGCAGCATCATGGTTATCTGGGTCATGAAGATCTTTTTGGTATAGTTCTTCTGTGTATTCCTGCCACCTCTTCTTAATATCTTCTGCTTCTGTTAGGTCCATATCATTTCTGTCCTTTAGTGAGCCCATCTTTGTATGAAATGTTCCCTTGGTATCTCTCATTTTCTTGAAGAGATCTCTAGTCTTTCCCATTCTGTTGTTTTCCTCTATTTCTTTGCACTGATCACTGAGGAAGGCTTTCTTATCTGTCCTTGCTAGTCTTTGGAACTCTGCACTCAAATGGGTATATCTTTCCTTTTCTCCTTTGCTTTTCGCTTCTCTTCTTTTCACAGCTATTGGTAAGGCCTCCTTAGACAGTCATTTTGCTTTTTTGTATTTCTTTCTCTTGGGGATGGTCTTGATCCCTGTCTCCTGTACATTGTCACGAACCTCTGCCCATAGTTCATCAGGTACTCTGTCTATCAGATCTAGTCCCATAAATCTATTTCTCACTTCCACTGTATAGTCATAAGGGATTTAAGTCATACCTGAATGGTCTAGTGGTTTTCCCCACTTTCTTCAATTTAAGTATGAATTTGCCAATAAGAAGTTCATGATCGGAGCCACAATCAGCTCCTGGTCTTGTTTTTGCTGACTTTACAGAGCTTTTCCATCTTTGGCTGCAAAGAATATAATCAATCTGATTTTGGTGTTGACCATCTGGTGACGTCCATGTGTAGAGTCTTCTCTTGTGTTGTTGGAAGAGGGTGTTTGCTATGACCAGTGGGTTCTCTTGGCAAAACTCTATTAGCCTTTGCCCTGCTTCATTCTGTACTCCAAGGACAGATTTGCCTGTTACTCCAGGTGTTTCTTGACTTCCTATAGTTGCATTCCAGTCCCCTGTAATGAAAAGGACATCTTTTTTGGGTGTTAGTTCTAGAAGCCATTGTAGGTCTTTAGTACCTTTCAACTTCAGCTTCTTCAGCATTACTGGTCGGGGTATAGGCTTGGATTACCGTGATATTGAATGGTTTGCCTTGGAAATGAACAGAAATCATTCTGTCATTTTTGAGATTGCATTAAGTACTGCATTTTGGACTCTTTTGTTGACTATCATGGCTACTCCATTTCTTCTAAGGGATTCCTGCCCACAGTAGTAGATACAATCATCATCTGAGTTAAATTCACCCATTCCAGTCCATCTTAGTTCGCTGATTCCTAGAATGTCAACGTTCACTCTTGCCATCTCCTGTTTGACCACTTCCAATTTGCCTTGATTCATGGACCTAACATTCCAGGTTCCTATGCAATATTGCTCTTTACAGCATTGAACCTTGCTTCTTTCACCAGTCACATCCACAACTGGGTGCTGTTTTTGCTTTGGCCCCATCCCTTCATTCTTTCTGGAGTTATTTCTCCACTGATCTTCAGTAGCATATTGGGCACCTACCGACCTGGGGAGTTCATCTTTCAGTATCCTATCATTTTGCCTATTCATACTGTTTATAGGGTTCTCAAGGCAAGAATACTGAAGTGGTTTGCCATTCCCTTCTCCAGTGGACCACAGTCTGTCAGACCTCTCCACCATGACCCATCCGTCTTGGGTGGCCCCACATGGCATGGCTTAGTTTCACTGATTTAGACAAGGCTGTGGTCCTGTGATCAGATTGGCTAATTTCTGTGATTGTGGTTTCAGTCTGCCCTTTGATGCCCTCTCTCAGTGCATACTGTCTCACTTGGGTTTCTCTTACCTTGGTCGTAGGGTGTCTCTTCACGGCTGCCCCAGCAAAGCACAGCCACTGCTCCTGACCTTGGATGTGGGGTTGCTTCTCTCGGCTGCCACCCCTGACCTTGGACGTGGGGTAGCTCCTCTCAGCCACTGCCCCTGACCTTGGACGTGGGGGAGCTCCTCTCAGCCACTGCCCCTGACCTTGGACGTGGGGGAGCTCCTCTCAGCCGCCACCCCTGACCTTGGACGTGGGGTAGCTCCTCTCAGCCACCGCCCCTGACCTTGGACGTGGGGGAGCTCCTCTCAGCCACCGCCCCTGACCTTGGACGTGGGGGAGCTCCTCTTAGCCGCCACCCCTGACCTTGGACGTGGGGGAGCTCCTCTCAGCCACCGCCCCTGACCTTGGACGTGGGGTAGCTCCTCTCAGCCGCCACCCCTGACCTTGGATGTGGCGGAGCCCCTCTCGGCTGCTCCTGGGCCGTGCAGCCACTGCTCCTAAACTTAAAGTGAGGTCTTTCTCATAAGGATTGGTGTTCCTTTATATAAATGGAAGCCTGGAGTCACCTAGGCATGCCACAAGTCAGATACACTGACTTGTGAGGTAAGCAAGGCTTCAGCTTGAGCTGAGAACTCTGCTACACCCAGGTTGTAATTTCTGCAAAGTTACATTCCTCTTTCTGACCCTTTCAGCTGTTTCTTCCCATCTGTCTTAAGCACAATTCTTGAAAACAAGTATGAGTTTACAACTGCATAGTCACAACAGAGAGAAAACTGAAACCATCTGGGGAGCTTTTTCAAAAGATACATACCTAGAGCTTGACCTTAAGAAATTTCCATTTCTTGGGTGGGGTCTCAGCACATGATCTTGAAAAAGTCTCCAGACAATTCTGATAAAACCTCTCTGAAAGAGAAGTGTTTCCCTGAAACCATATTTAGGCTTTTTTCCTGAAGAAACTATGCAAATGATTCCTGACTTCCCATGGTTCGACTTAGAACTTTGACTTTACAATGGTGCAAAAGGGATACACCTTCAGAAGAAACTGTACTTTGAATTGTGAATTTTGACCTTTTCCTAGGCTATCAACAGCATTCTGTCTTGATGCTGGGCAGCCACAGTTCCTATTAAGCCACACAATCACAAGGGGGAAACAACATATACTTACAACCACTCTGTACCCACACAACTATACTGTTTTTCACTGTCAATACAGAAGTCAATAAACTGCATGAGATAGTCAACACTATATTATAAAATAGGCTTTGCATGACATGACTTAGCCCAATAGTAGGCTAATGTAAGTGTTCTGAGTACGCTTAAGGTAGGCTAGGCTATGCTATGATGTTCTGTGGGTTAGATGCACTAAATGTATTTTTGACTCACAATATTTTCAACTCATGATTTCAACTTAGTTTCTTTGGGACATAACTCCATCACAAGTTAAGGAAGACCTATATACATAAGAAAGGGTTGGGGCAGATTTAGAAATTGAAAATATAAATATCAACTTAGGAAACTAAAAAAAAAAAATTCAAATTATTGGTATCAGTAGTCATTTAATGCTGCTCACTGATGTCTATCTAATTCTCTCTTTCCTAAACCCAGCTGCTGCTGCTGCTGCTAAGTCACTTCAGTCATATCTGACTCTGTGTGATCCCATAGACGGCAGCCCACCAGGCTCCCCCATCCCTGGGAGTCTCCAGGCAAGAACACTGGAGTGGGTTGCCATTTCCTTCTCCAATGTGTGAAAGTGAAAAGTGAAAGTGAAGTCGCTCAGTCATGTCTGACTCTTAGTGACCCCATGGACTACCAGGCTCCTCCATCCATGAGATTTTCCAGGCAAGAGTACTGGAGTGGGGTGCCATTGCCTTCTCCATCCTAAACCCAGAGAACCACACTTTTCCCTGCTTGTCTGAAGTTTGACCTGGCTAAGTTACTGGCTTCCATCAATGAAACATAAACATCAGGGCACGTGTCACTTCCAAGCAGAAGCCTTCAAGAGAGAGTACACAAGTCACCTCATCCCCTTTTCTTTCCCTTGTGATGGTGGAAGCACATGTCAAGGTGGAGTGTCCATCAGCTGAGATCCCTGGGTGACTAATGAAAAGGCCTCTGTCATCCCAGGAGTAAGAAACAAAGACTTTTGTGAAAAATCATGGAAATATGAAAGCTGTTCATTGCTGCTGCTGTTGTTCAGTGCCTCAGTCATGTCTGACTCTGAGACCCCACAGACTGCAGCATGCCAGGCTTCCCTGTCCTTCCCTGTCCACCTCTCAGAGTTTGCTCAAAATTCAGTTGGTGATGCTACCCAACCGTCTCGTCCTCTGTCATCGCCTTCTCCTCCTGCCTTCAATCTTTCCCAGCATCATGGTCTTTCCCAAAGCTCATTAATGCAACATAATCTACTCTGTCCTAACTGATAAACTGGCACATCTTTCACTGAGTCTAAGCAATTTAAAGAGAATTGGAAAAAAAAATAATAATAAAGAGAATTGGTTCTGTCTTTAACAATGATAAAGTAAAACTCTCACTGTTTGCAGATGACATGATCCTCTACACAGAAAACCCTAAAGACTCTACCAGAAAATTACTAGAGCTAATCAATGAATATAGTAAAGTTGCAGGATATAAAATTAACACACAGAAATCCCTTGCATTCCTATACACTAACAATGAGAAAACAGAAAGAGAAATTAGGGAAACAATACCATTCATCATTGCAACAAAAAGAATAAAATACTTAGGAGCATATCTACCTAAAGAAACAAAAGACCTATATATAGAAAACTATAAAACACTTATGAAAGAAATCAAAGAGGACACAAACAGATGGAGAAATATACTGTGTTCATGGATTGGAAGAATCAATATTGTGAAAATGAGTATGCTACCCAAAGCAATCTATAGAGTCAATGCAACCCCTATCAAGCTACCAATGGTATTCTTCACAGAATTAGAACAAATAACTTCACAATTTGTATGGAAATACAAAAAACCTTGAATAGCCAAAGAAATCTTGAGAAAGAAGAATGGAACTGGAGGAATCAACCTGCCTGACTTCAGGCTCTACTACAAAGCCACAGTCATCAAGACAGTATGGTACTGGCACAAAGACAGAAATATAGATCAATGG
This sequence comes from Cervus canadensis, assembly GCF_019320065.1. Taxonomy (NCBI): domain Eukaryota; kingdom Metazoa; phylum Chordata; class Mammalia; order Artiodactyla; family Cervidae; genus Cervus; species Cervus canadensis. The sequence continues at coordinate 42,298,094 of NC_057415.1, read as the reverse complement.
AACTAAATAGAAAGCCCAGAGATAAATCCACGAACCTATGGACACCTTATGTGACAAAGGAGGCAAGGATATACAATGGAAAAAAGACAACTTCTTTAACAAGTGGTCTGGGAAAACTGGTCAACCACTTGTAAAAGAATGAAACTAGAACACTTTCTAACACCATACACAAAAATAAACTCAAAATGGATTAAAGATCTAAATGTAAGACCAGAAACTATAAAACTCCTAGAGGAGAACATAGGCAAAACACTCTCCAACATAAATCACAGCAAGATCCTCTATGACCCACTTCCCAGAATATTGGAAATAAAAGCAAAAATAAATAAATGGGCCCTAATTAAACTTAAAAGCTTTTGCACAACAAAGGAAACTATAAGCAAGGTGAAAAGACAGCCTTCAGAATGGGAGAAAATAATAGCAAACGAAGCAACAGACAAAGGATTAATCTCAAAAATATACAAGCAACTCCTGCAGTTCAGTTCCAGAAAAATAAATGATCCAATCAAAAAATGGGCCAAAGAACTAAACAGACATTTCTCCAAAGAAGACACACAGATGGCTAACAAACACATGAAAAGATGCTCAACATCACTATCAGAGAAATGCAAATCAAAACCACAAGGAGGTACCACTACACGCCAGTCAGAATGGCTGCTATCCAAAGTCTACAAGCAATAAATGCTGGAGAGAGTGTGGAGAAAAGGGAACCCTCTTACACTGTTGGTGGGAATGCAAACTAGTACAGCCACTATGGAAAACAGTGTGGAGATTCCTTAAAAAACTGGAAATAGAACTGCCATATGACCCAGCAATCTGACTCCTGGGCATACACACCGAGGAAACCAGAACTGAAAGAGGCAGGTGTACCCCAATGTTCATCGCAGCACTGTTTATAATAGCCAGGACATGGAAGCAACCTAGATGCCCATCAGCAGACGAATGGATAAGAAAGCTATGGTACATATACACAATGGAATATTACTCAGCCATTAAAAAGAATACATTTGAATCAGTCCTAATGAGATGGATGAAACTGGAGCCCATTATACAGAGTGAAGTAAGCCAGAAAGATAAACACCAATACAGTATACTAACGCATATATATGGAACTTAGAAAGATGGTAACGATAACCCTATATGCAAGACAGAACAAGAAACACAGATGTATAGAACAGACTTTTGGACTCTATGGGAGAAGGCGAGGGTGGGATGATCTTAGAGAATAGCATCGAAACATGTATATTATCAAGTGTGAAACAGATCGCCAGCCCAGGTTGGATGCATGAGACAAGTGCTCAGGGCTGGTGCACTGGGATGACCCAGAGGGATGGGATGGGGAGGGAGGTGGGAGGGGGGTTCAGGATGGCGAACACATGTAAATCCATGGCTGATTCATGTCAAAGTATGGCAGAAACCACTACAATATTGTAAAGTAATTAGCCTCCAACTAATAAAAATAAATGGAAAAAAAAAAAAAAAAAACTGAAACCTTACAGAGATGGCACTGATTAGAGGGAAATGGGGGAGTTTAAGCGTCAGAGTGACCTAAGTTTAATCTGTGGTGTTGCTTGCTTATTGTAATAATAAAAATTAATATATAAAGTCTGTATAAGATATAATTACTTTTAGCAACCACTAACACATATTAAAGAGCCTCTTGATGAAAGTGAAAGAGGAGAGTGAAAAAGTTGGCTTAAAGCTCAACATTCAGAAAACTAAGATCATGGCATCCAGTCCCATCACTTCATGGCAAATAGATGGGGAAACACTGGAAACAGTAGCCAACTTTATGTTTGGGGGCTCCAAAATCACTGCAGATGGTGATTGCAGCCATGAAATTAAAAGAAGCTTACTCCTTGGAAGGAACGTTATGACCAATCTAGACAGCATATTAAAAAGCAGAGACATTACTTTGCCAGCAAAGATCCATCTAGTAAAGGCTATGGTTTTTCCAGTAGTCATGTATGGATGTGCAAGTTGGGCTATAAAGAAAGCTGAGTGCCAAAGAATTGATGCTTTTGAACTGTGGTGTTGGAGAAGATTCTTGAGAGTCCGTTGGACTGCAAAGAGATCCAACCAGTCCATCCTAAAGGAGATCAGTCCTGGGTGTTCATTGGAAGGACTGATGTTGAAGCTGAAACTCCAATACTTTGGCCACCTGATGCGAAGAGCTGACTCATTGGAAAAGACCCTGATGCTGGGAAAGATTGAGGGTAGGAGAAAGAGAAGACAGAGGATGAGATGGTTGGATGGACATGAGTTTGGGTAAACTCCGGGAGTTGGTGATGGACAGGGAGGCCTGGCATGCTGCAGTTCATGGGGTCGCAAAGAGTCGGTCACAACTGAACGACTGAACTGAACTGAACACATACGAAGTTGTTTACTATGTGCCCGGCATTGTGCTATGCACTTTACACGGGTTATTTCACTTACTTTTCCATTTTAAAGATGAGAAAAATGAAAAAAAAAAATGAGAAAAATGAAGAGTAAAGGTGTTAAATAAATTGCCCAAGGTCAGAGCGCTATGAAATGGTGGAACAAGGACTCTAACACAGGCAGCCGGGCCACATGATCTTCATGACTCCTCTACACTGTCTCCCAGAGTGACTCTGACCAAATTATTTTGCATCTCAGCTTCCTCAATTTAGGATGAGGTTGAAAGCAATCAGGCAACGTGTTTATGAGGATTAAAGGAGATACTATCATTCCTGGCATACAGTAAGCATTTAAGACACGGTAGCTAGTATTTTTCAGTAGCCAATATGTCAATCATTTCTGCCTGTTCTATAAATGGAGATTAGTCAATGTGCAAGAAAAAGGTAACATTAGTGAATACTTGTCATAACCTATGGGAATACTGTACTGTAAAAAGATAGGTAGCACAGGCACAATAATCAAATCCTACATTACTATGCTTGCATTCCTTAATGGCCGATATGGAAATGATTATTGTTAATTTCCTTAAATAAATAAAGTTTTTTTAAAATAAAGATACAGTGTACAAATAGCACCCATAAAATTTCCAATGATGTATCCAGTAACTTCAAGCCATTATTATTATTTTTTAATATTTATTTATTTTCTTTGGTTGTGCTAAGTCCTAGTTGCAGCATGTGGGATCCAGTTCCCTGAGCACGGACTGAACCCAGGCCCCTTGCATTGGGAACATGGAATCTTAGCCACTGGACCACCAGGGAAGTCCCAAGCCATTATGCTTTAAAGTCCAAGGAAAAACATCTCAAGAATAGTGAGAAGATATTTTATGCTCAGCTAGCCACAAATGATATGCTGGGATCATTCAATAACCTTATGTTCACATGTTAATTACTGACTACATAAGAAAACACCATTATTAAATGTGAAACTATTTGTTCTGGGCCTTTTCTTTAACTTCCTCATTTCTTTTGCTTCCTTATGTAATGTTATAAGAGTATATACTTTCTACACAGACAATCATGTCTTCTGCAAAGACAATTTTATTTTCTTCCTTCCAAATCTGTATACTTTCCACTTCCTCTTTTTCATTAGCTAGGAGCTTCCTGGGTAGCTCAAATGGTAAAGAATCTGCCTGCAATGTGGGAGACCTGCGTTTGACGCCTGGGTCGGAAGATCCCCTGGAGGAGGGCATGGCAACCCACTCCAGTATTCTTGCCTGGAGAATCCCACGGACGGAGGAGCCTGAGGGGCTACAGTCCATGGGGTCGCAGAGTCGGACACGACTGAATGACTATCACTCTCACTATTAGGACATCCAGTATGATGTTGAAAAGGAGTTTCCTTGCTCCTGATCTTAGTGGGAAAGCTCCTACTGTCTCTCTGTTAAGTATGACGTTCACTGTAAGTTTTCTGTACATGTTCTTTATCAAGTTGAGGAGGCCTCTCTATTCCTCTCTATTTACTCAGTTCTTATGATGAGTATTGGATTCTGTCAAATGCTTTTTCTGCATCTGTTGATAGGATCATGTGACTTTTCTTTAGCCTGTTGATGTGACAGATTATACTGACTGATTTTCAAATGCTGAACCATTTCATATGTAACTGCATATAATCCTTTTTATATGTTGTTGGATTACATTTGCTTACATTTTGTTGAGAACTTTTGTACCTATCTTCATGAGTGATACTGGTCTATAGTTTTCTTTTATGTAACATCTTTGTCTGATTTTGGTATCAGAGTAATGCTGGCCTCATAGAATGAGTTAGGAAGTATTCCTTTTGTTTCTATTTTATAGAAGAGATTGTAGAGAACTGGTATAATTTCTTTCTTAAATGTTTGGTAGAAATCACCAGTGACCACATCTGGGCCCACTACTGTCTGTTTCAGAAGCTTATTACTTATTTAATTTCTTAAATAGATAAAGACTTATTTAGATTGTCTATTACATGATCTTTTGATAAGAGGAGTTCATTCCATCCCTCTTGTTAAGATCCTTCATAACTTACAGCTTCATAATTATCTTCTAAGTTTGGCATATGCTTTTTAGTCCATTGTCATTTCTTACCACTTTCACTCCCTGCATATCTGATTACACACATTTCCCCCCAAAATATCAAGCTCTGATATACCCACATGCATTTACAGAGGCATCCTCTGTATTCCAAAGGTATCCTTTTCTAACTTGTATTTGTCTTACTAAACTCAGCTTTCTGCAGAAGCTGTTCTTGATGTCTCCAGGCAGTTCAGCTGTCCCATTCAACTTGTATAATAGAGAAACAAAAACTACTCTTTAAAACTACCAAAAATTCCAAGCTTTTCAGTAGTTATTTTACATGTTCCATGTAATTCAAGGTATACAATAAACTATATGATACTGACCTGGTTGTAGATTGTGTCCTTTATAAATTCATTACCTAAAACAGACACATTTTGATACAACATATCAAGGACAGTGCAAACACTGAACAATAAAGCATCATTTCAAGATAAAGGTTAAGTATATATCAAGAGTAAAGACTCAGTATATATCAAGACTGAAGACAAACATGAGTACTCATTTGGATGCATGCTTAGATGTGTCATTTATCAAGGCTGTATTATGAAATGTTTGAGTCTTTCTGTTTCTTTTATTTATTGTGAATGATTAAGAGCTAAAACTCTGGAGTCACACAGACTTGAGGGAAACACTACTTATACTTTGTGAGATCTTGGCCAAGGAAGTAAACCCCATCTGGGTTTTCTCAGGGGATAAATAAAGAACTAGTAATTGGTAGTGATAGTAAATGATGATACTGATATTGCTAGAGTTACTAAAAATAGTGTCATTATATAGACCTCTTTCCTTCCACATACAACGGTGAAAAAAAAAAAAACTTTTTTTTACCATGACTCTTTAGTGCCCTGTGAATAATAACCTATTGAAAAGAGAACCCCTTCTCCAACCTAATTCTCCCTTTTTCATTTTTATAACTTTGACAAAAGTAGTTGAATATAGCAGTCACTAGATGGAGCAACATTCCTAGCAGAGTAATTCTTCTAACCAAGAACTTTCCATTTAGTATTTAATAAAAATAAACCAAGTCTAGAAGAAAAATCACTCATAAGTAGGTTACCTGGTACATTTTGTTACCTGGTACATTTGAGCACAAATGATTTTGAATACCTCAGAGATATGGATATGAGAAAACAAGAGAGATATTTGGATACACCACAGTCATATGTGGTATTAAAAGCTGAACTGGGTTCCCCCAAGTCATATGTTGAAATCCTAACCCCCAGCACCTTAGAATGTCACTGTATTTGGGAGTAGGGTCTTTAAAGAGGTAATTAAGTTAAAATGAGGTCATTAGGCTAGGCTCTAATCCAATATGACTGGTGTCCTTATAGCAAGAGGGGATTTGGGCACAGAAGTATACAGAGAGAAGACAACATGAAAAAACAAGAAAAAGAAAATTATCTACAAGTCAAGAAGAGAGACCTGGAACAGATGCTTCCTTCAGGCTCCTTAGAAGACACCAACTCTGCTGAACCTCAATCTTGGACTTCTCACTTCCAAAACTGCAAGAAAAATAAACTTCTGATGTTTTAGCCATCCAGTCCATTGCACTTGACTATGTAAACCCCAGCAAACCAATACAGGCTTCCCAGATGGCACTAGTAGTAAAGAATCTGCCTGCTAATGCAGGAGACGCAAGAGACTTGGGTTCAATCCCTGGGTTGGGAAGATCCCCTGCAGGAGGAAATGGCAACCCATTCCAATATTCTTGCCTGGAGAATTCCAGGGAGAGAGGAACCTGGCAGGGTGTAATCAAGGGGACTGCTAAGAGTAGGATCTGACTGAGTACACACACAGAGCAAACTACTACATGTGGAAAGTAATACTAGAAAATAAGCTCCATACAGGCAAGAATTTTTGTCTTTTTTGTCCATTGTTATATCCCAAGCACCTAGAACAATGCCTGGCACATAATATGTGTTTGATAAATATCTGCTTTGTGAACTAATAAAGCAGATTAATAAAATTCTTGCCATAGATGACTCTACTAAATACCAGTGATGTTTTCTATTTTCATAAGATCCGAGAACATGAACACCCAGTGCTCTTACCAAGTACTATGGTGTAATTGGTCTGCTGCCACAGCCCAAATACAAAAAGTCCTCTGGTGAAACTCCTGTTATGATTCAGTTCCTGGAGTAATTTCCTGAAGAACAGAAGAGTCAAGAAGACAAATACTACTGTAATATAATAAATGTGAATTAGTCCACACAGAGAAACAGATCAACCTTGTTAGACCCACCCTGGGGAAAATGCCACAGATACAGCTTGCTGGTAAGTCTGTTCTCACATAAGCATCTGGTTAGCTGATTTCACCACAGGCATTGTGAACAGCCTGGAATCATAATTTAAAGGAAAAATAAATAAGGACTTTCTCTGCTGTTCTTCAAGCACTTTTTAGATGGACACAGAAAAAAAACACTAATTAAATTGCCTTCTTATATATTCAGTTACAAAGTCACGGTGCATGTCTGTCTTAAACCCATATCCAGGTCTTAATGTCACCACTATTACCATCAATCGATACTTAATTTGGTACCCTGAAGATGCTAGGAAAATAACAGCAAAATAAAACAAAAGAAATATGGGATGAAGACTCTGATTTTAAATTATACGCAAATATCCTTTAAATAGGGCTTCCCTGGTGTCTCACGTGGTAAAGAATCCCCCTGCAATGAGGGAGAGCTGGGTTCGATCCCTGGGTCGGGAAGATCCCCTGGAGGAGGGCATGGCCACCCACTCCAGTATTCTTGCCTGGAGAATCCCCACGGACAGAGGTGCCTGGTGGGCTACAGTCCATGGGGTTGCAAAGTTGGAAAAGACTGAGCAACTAAGCACAGCACAGCATATCCTTTAAATAACAGCTAGAAGAAAAATTCACCAAAATGATAATAGTTCTGTCAGAGGCAAGAATACTATAAATAATTCTTTCTCTCTTCAATTTGTAATTTTATATAATAAGTCTGTTTTTAGAGCATAAAGTTCTCAAAAAACATTCTAACCTCTAATCATTACTGAAGTGAAAGTCACTTAGTCGTGTCCAACTCTGCGACCCCATGGACGGTAGCCTGCCAGCCTCCTCTGTCCATGTGGATTCTCCAGGCAAGAATACTGGAATGGGCTGCCATGCCCATCTCCAGGGGATTTTCCCAACCCAGGGTTGGAACCCAGGTCTCCCGAATTGCAGGCAGATTCTTTACCGTCTGAGCCACCAGGGAGCCCAAATCATTACTGAAATTTCCCCCAAAGAGAGAGGACGATACAACAGTATTTATTTTTAAAGCATATTTTAAATTTTATTTATTAATTAATTTTTGGCTGCACTGGGTCTTTGTTGCTGCAGACAGGCTTTCTCTAGTTGAAGTAAGCTCGGGCTACTCTTCATTGAGGTGTTCAGGCTCTAGAATGTGACTTCAGTAGTTGTCCACATGCTCCACGCCATGTAGAATCTTTCCAGATAAGGGATCAAACCCTCATCCCCTGCATTGGCAGGTGGATTCCTAACCACTGGACCACCAGAAAGTCTTAAAGTATGTTTAATCAATAAATTTATATAAAGTATGTATAAGAAAGTCAGAATACAATAGCTTCATGGGCAAATAAAATTCAGCATTTTAAACTCTAAATTTGGAGATTCCCATCTACTTTGAAAGTAATTTAAAAATCAAGTCAAAGCTTGTTCTGTTTGTGGCCTGGAATTAGCTCCCAAACTGATGCAATCTGAAGCCAGGGCCAACAAGTGTTTACCAAAGTCTTCGTCCCAGAGGGAGAAGCCGCTTTTCTAATTCTCCAGAAGTGATGCTGTTGGGATTGGCTTGAGATGTGAAACAGGCAACAGGAGTAGTAGGAGTACGAACATGAAATTCATTCTGAAATACTCCCCTTTCCAGCAAAAATGAAAGCTACTTTCCCACGATATACAATTTATAATCAAGCCCTCCTTTATTAAAGGTTTTAATTAGCTGCTTGTGCATTCCCTCCTTCTTCCTAGGAACCATGGCATAAACAGGAAGTTCATGCCTCTGGGGCTTATTTGTTGCGGAATGGAAAATATGAAGCTGTGGACTTTCTCAAGGATGATTTAGAGGGAAAGGAGCCTTAAATTACCATACTCCCCTCCTTATCTTCTCCAGAAGGCTTAAAAACCAAGCCACTTCACAAGCAGTACTCCACTCCCACGAATATAAACAGTTCTTTCCCGCCTGTGACTGGAGATAAACTTGAGAGCTCTGCTGTAGGCCTGTGCCATACTCTAGTGTGGGCACCCCAAAGCAACGATGATCTGCCACTCAGCACCCTTACAACTGTGTGCTGCAGTCTGCCGACAACCACAGGGCTCCAGAGCTAAAACTAGAAAGTCTACCGTATCGACTGCCCAAACACCACAAAGTGTTGGATATTCTAAGGCCAGGCCGATGGAAGAGCTCTGCAGCTTGACTGTAACGGTGGTTATACAAAACTAGGCACGAGATAAGACGGCACGGAAGGATACGTATACATCGTGTGCCACTGTCCATTTCCTAGCTTTGCTACTACACCTAAGTTAAGATGTAACTATGACAGCACACTGGAGAGAGTGTACACACAAGCTCTCGCTACTGTCTTTGCAACTTGCGGAGAATCTGTATTTGTTTCCAGATGAAATGTTTTTTAAAGTGCGTCTGCTCGTGCACCTCGCTATACTTTGAATGGCTTGCATCCGGACAAGTCATCCAGAATAAAACACAGCCTGGTTTTCTACCGTGAGGTTGCAGCCGCCTCCCAGCAGAAAGCTGGAGGTGGGGAATACTCTGGCTAGTGCTCGCCTCTCTGCCTGGGATTCCCTCATCGCCCTCCCACCCCGCCTGTCCTTCCCAAGGGTGGCTCCTTCTCGTCTTTCAGGTCACACCTCACTGCCGCCTCCTTACAGAGGCTTTCCCTTGGCCCGATATCTAGAGTAGCTACTCCCGGGGCTTTCCGAGTTCCCCGAACCCTTCACGGCGCGCGCCCGTGGCCACGTGTAATGCTTTGCTTTACTTGCCGGTTACCTGTAACACCTCCAGGAGGGCGGGCCCCGTGTCCCCCTGGCGTGCTCGGTCCCCAGCAATGAGTACCCCGCCCGACGACGGCAGGGAGAGGACTTTATTTCAATAAAGGCACCTCATTCGAATTCCCTGAGCTCGAGGCTGGTCGCACCGCTTCCTTCCCCTCACATCACGGGAGCTCCCGGTCTAGGGCTGACTTTGGTGCCCTCACTCGGGCCACACGAGTGCGCCTCTGCTTCCTGCCTTCACCTGGACCCTAACCCGCCCAAGGAGGGCACCATCTTCTTCTAATTCGTTTGCCCAGAAGGGAGCCGCTTCAGAGTCTTTCTCCACAGCCTTTCCTCAGGCCATCCTCTCAGCCCCCTCCCGTATCTCTTCTACCGCAGCTCCCGCCCCCGGGACCTCCGCCCTTCATTTCCGGCGAGGCCCCTCCCTTCCGGCGCTGCCCCCGGCCCGGACCCCCGCCTCAGGGGCGCCTCGCCCCTCAGGCCACGCCCCTCAACCCTGGGATCGCTGGAAGGGCGGGAGAAGAGGCCGCGCGGGAGGGGCGGGCGGCGGCTGGGGGGGCGTGTCCTCCTCGGTCCTGGGAGGCGATTGGCTGGACCGCGGAGAAGGGGCGGGACTGCTGCCTGTGTCTAGGGGCTCCCGGGTCATCTCCGGGCATTCTTCGCAGTTCCACCTCAGGCTGTGGCGACTTCGACTCGAGAGTAGCGACTCTGGTTCCTGGCAGCATGTCTGACAAGCGGCCAGCAGCGGACACCCAAGCTCGGCGGCTTCCCGATTCCTTCAAGGGTGAGCCCCGTGCCCCTGGCGAGGCCCGTGGGGTCTCCCGCCGTCTCCCTTCACCTCCTTTCGGGAAGGGCCCCAGCCCAAAGGCCCCAGGAATATCTGCGATGTTTCTTAGCCTAGTGACCGTTGCTCACAACCGACGTTTCTGCCCATTGTACGCTGAGAATGACGAACCCTACTTCCCAGGCTGGGGGGAAAGTTTTAGGGATGTTAGGGTGCAGGATGCCCGCCCAGTGCCCCGCACTGCCGGGACGCGGCATCGAGGGCGTGTCTCCGGTGCCCACGGCCAGAGCGGGGACTCGCGTTATCCAGCGGCTGCCAGATGCCAGGCCCTGTGCCAGCGCTTTCCGCTCGTTATCTCGTGGCGTGCACGCGTGACTGGCGGCAGCGGCTGGTGGAGTCGGGGCCCAAACCTGCCCGCCACGCCCGGGCGCGGGGAAAGTCGGCGTCTTCGCCCCGCTCCCCTTCAGCCCCATCCGAGGACAGCTCCGCCACCCCGCCCTCGCCCACCCTCAGAGTAAGCCCGGGTCCTCCCGAACTAGAGAGAACTCCTGCTCCCCACCCTGACCAGTTGGTCCTACTAAACCCCGCAACAGACCCGTGCGGTTTTGCCACAGGCTCCCTACACAGTTGCGGAAGAAGGCTCTTTTTGGCATCCTTCCTGTATCGCTTTCCAGCTTCACTTTCTGCCTCACTCTGGCCCCTCCACTTTACTTCCTTTGTTCTAGGAACATCGCCATCCTGGCTTTTGGCCCTCACTAAGAATTGTGAGTTCCCCACCCTACCAGGGCCTTCCCAGTCTTGAAGACAGAAATTGTGTAACTCAGTTTGTTCCCCTGTGAAGGGACTAACACTCTTGAGAGGGCTATCTCCTCCAACCGTTATTGGCTAACTCCTTGGGGGAGATGGGGGTGGTTCATAAAGAGATGCTTGTAAACCTCTCAGGAGTACTGATAACCTCCCAGGGGTTCTTCATGATCCAAAGGAATTCTTTCTAAGGACAGAATTTCGGACAGAATGACAGTGAAAAAAATTTGGAGGCTGGGTGGGCTTTTCCAGCACCCCACAAAGAACACGATACTGCAGGGGTCCCCAAACTCTGGGATTTAATGCCTGATGATCTGAGGTGGAGCTGATGTAATAATATTAGAAATAAAGTGTACAGTAAAGGTAATGCACTTGAGTCATCCCATCCACCCCTACCCCGCCTCCATGCGTGGAAAAATTGTCTTCCAGGAAACTGGTCCTTGGTGCTAAAAAAGGTTGAGGACTGCTGCACTGGACTCATCAATTCTGATTATTTGTGATGACAGCCTTGTCCACTGATCCAACATGTCCCCGTTTCCTTTTCCAGCAATCTTTGTCTTTAGTTCCATTCCAGGAACATCTAAAGAATTATAGAAATCTTAAATTGTCACTTTTCTGTACCTTGGAGAGTTATTTTCCCAAATCAGGAGTGTAGTAGAGAGGATATTCTTGAAGAAACTGATACTTGAGAGGTTAAATTACTTTGTCACACAGTTTATGAGAAATGGAGTCAGATTTTAAGTCTGGGTTTTTGGCTGATCCTAAAACTTGCCCATATAAAAATTATGCAGTCTCCCTCTTTGATAGTCAGTTGTCTTTTTCTGGAAGGGAAAGTGGGCAGGATCCTTTCCTCTTCACCCTGAAATCCTGGTGGGAAAATAGAGGACCATGAGGACAATGTTAGAAGTTTGGTGACACTCTGGTAGGAAATTTGTAGAAGTTCTCTGGGAATAAACATGATCTTTGGACTTAATGTGAGTTGTTTTTCGTGCTCACAGAACAGCATTCACTCTTAAGTTCTTTTTCTTGATTCTGCACTTCACTGCATTTTAGACAGAAGTCTTTTTAAGAATCTAATGAAAACTGTGCACCTTTTCCTCTGAAAATCATACATATATAAACAAAATTTTGCCTGGGCTCTGTCACCTTTTTTTTTTTTTTAAATGTGAGACTTAGAGATGTGACACTGATAGGAAAGCAAATACTAGAATTTATTAAATAGAATTTACCAAGTGCTTGCCAGATGCCAAACACAGCCCAGATACTTTAAAAGCATTATCCAGTGCAATCCTCTAACAGCTCCACAAGGAGAATGTCATTCTCTATCCCTTTGCAGCCAGGAAGCTGAAGCTCGGAGTGGAAAAATCACCCACACCTGTGAACTAGGTTCAACCTTGAACTAACTTTACAAATCATTTTCCCTATCCTAGAGCTGTTTCCAGAAAGTGAAGGTGTTAGTCGCAGTTCATGTGGGACTCTTTGCAACCCTACGGGCTGTAGCCTACTAGGCTTCTCTGTCCATGGATTCTCCAGGCAAGAATACTGGAGTAGCTAGTCATTCTCTTACTCCAGGAGATCTTCCCGACGTGGGGATTGAGCTTCCAGAACCAGGGGTTGAATCCAGGTTTCCTGCATTGCAGGCAGATTCTTTACTGTCTGAGCCTTCAGGGAAGCCCTAGGACTGTCTCTGAAACGCACACCCAAAAGGAGGAACTTGACAAGCATCAGAAGCTGAGAGACCACAAAGGAATCTAGCTTCATTCTAGAATTCCTGGATAAGATGACTCCAGAGGGTTGCTTCTGAGAGAAGCAGTGGAATATAAAAGCCCAAGCTGTCCCTTTATGATTTTGCTGATAATTAGTCTTAGGAACGTAAATATGACCAAACCCTCGGGCAAGACTAGTTTTTCTTTAAAGTCATTGCATTCACTTTGTAATGAAATAATGCAAGTGGGTTACAAAGAAATGCATGATTATAATTAAGAGTCATGTCAACAGAATAAATCCCTTTGGGAGAATGCCTGAAAATAAGCAGAATCAGGGGACTGCTTTGTTTATTTCAGTTGTTACAGTCGATCAGATGGGGAGTACTTTCTAACTTATTTAATAATTAATCTGAGTTAAATCCATCAGTGGTCATAGATTAACTCAAGTGATGACAAGTCTGCAGAAGTTGGCATTTATGTCATTTATTATAATTAAATAGGTTATTGGACCCACCTCATGGTATAACTTCCACACTGTAAAAGACAGAGTCGTTGATCACCTGGTCAACTTTGAAGAAAAATAATTTTTTAGTGTTGATAAATATGATAAAGATTGGATTCAAAGTCTGTTTTGTAAGATGTCAGAAAACACTTTTCCTGAAAACTATTGTAACCAGAAAAAGTGAGCCCCTCTTCTCTGTTTCTCCCTGACAATCTGAACCGGCCTCTGTCATACTGTTTATTACACAGTACTGTAAATGTAAATTATAATCACCTTTGTTAGACCAGGAGAACTTCTGAAAGCAGAGGATTGTGTCCTTGATGACTGTAGTAAGTTCAGGGTCAAGTGCCTAGTAGGTTTGCAAACATATTTGTTGAAAGAAAAAGGAAAGAGTGAGATAAAGTTTACATTGGTGGAGACATTTTTCTGTTTCCAGTTTGTTTTATTAAGTTTGTTACAACTCAAAGGATTGATTTTAGGGTGTGGACTTGTTCCTCATACATGTCCTCATTACAGATAGACTGGGTTTACGTTATCGGTAAAGGGATTGTAATTGTCAAAGTAATATATTGTACTTAATAAGGAATCTCCTTTGTTTATGAAAGTGTGGAAAGAGCAGTTAGAGGTCACAGTAGAAAGAAGGAAGTGTGTGTCAGATCTCTGTTGACACAAATCATTCTTCCATTCTCTTTGGACCTTTGTCTATACTCTGAGACTTGTAAAGATGCCTGAACCCCAAACATTTGCCCTGACATTTCAGTAGATTGGCCTTGAAGTTACTGGCAGTAACATGTCTGTCCTAAAATATCAGATTATGAAAATTAGATACCAGCCTTGCCTAGTTGTAAATATGCATGGATGGTAAGATTGTATACATAGCAAAATGAGGATGGAATCTATTTTTTTTTTTGATGAATTTTTTTTCCATTTATTTTTATTAGTTGGAGGCTAATTACAATATTGTAGTGGTTTTTGCCATACATTGACATGAATCAGCCATGGATTTGCATGTGTTCCCCATCCCGATCCCCCCTCCCGCCTCCCTCTCCATCCCATCCCTCTGGGTCTTCCCAGTGCACCAGCCCTGAGTGAGGATGGAATCTAAAATTCAAAGATCTGAATTGAGACCTCAGTAGCATCACTCACCACCTGGGTCACCTGGGGAAGTCTCTCAATCTCCAGAGTCAATTCCTCATCTAGATATTGAGCATCATCTTACTGTACTATCTAGCTCCCAAAGTTTTGAGTATCAAATGAGAACATTTTTGTGAATGTACTTTTGAAACTTTAAATTATTAAGATATTATTTATTGGGGACAACAGAACAAAAAAGTTAACAACAGCTTAGTAATTATACAGAATATTAAAATTTATGGACAAAAAGTGTGAAAGTCCAAGAAAGTTTAGGACTCTGACTTATCTCCCCAAATGTGGTCTGTTTCTCCCCCAGGGACAGAATCCCCAAGCAGGTTGTTAGTCTTGATGTTTGTCTATGGTGTGCAGGTCCCAGAAGATAATTCACTTAATATAAAGTTTATTCCTTTGTACTGTCAATAATTACCTTACAGTTCTGATCATAATAATGGTTAACTATTTACTGAACACTTCCTAAATGTCAGGCACTCTACATATTTTTTCATATGAGATAACTATTCTCTTCCCTCATTTAGTGAAAGTGAAATCACTCAGTTGTGTCCGACTCTTTGCGACCCCATGGACTGTAGCCTACCAGTCTCCTCCATCCATGGAATTTTCCAGGCAAGAGTACTGGAGTGGGTTGCCATTTCCTTCTCCAGGGGATCTTCCTGACTCAGGGATTGAACCCAGGTCTCCTGCATTGCAGGCAGATGCTTTACCGTCTGAGTCACCAGACTCTTCTACTTTTCACTTTCCTAAGTGTCAGGCACTATATATTTTCTCATATGAGATAACTATTCTCTTCCCTCATTTCACTTCTCTCGTGGCTCAGACGGTAAAGCGTCTGCCTACAGTGAGGGAGACCCGGGATTCAACCCCTGAGTTGGGAAGATCTCCTGGAGAAGGAAATGGCAACCCACTCCAGTACTCTTGCCTGGAAAATCCCATGGGCAGAGGAGCCTGGTAGACTACAGTCCATGGGGTCGCGAAGAGTCAGACACAACTGAGCGACTTCACTTTCCCTTATTTTACCAATAAGAAAATTTAGCAGTAGAATGGAACTCTAACAGCAAAACCCCAAGCTTCTAGCCACTGCTTAGCTACTTAGCCTCTGTTGGAGAATTGGGAACCTTAAGAGCTAGTTTCCTTACGCTTCTGTTTTCCATTTTTTAATTAAAATGATGTTGCTCTCCAAAGACTTTTATGAGAAAAACTCAATTATAGATACTTTAAAGGGTTCCCTTGTGGCCCAGCTGGTAAAGAATCCGCCTGCAATGCGGGAGACCTGGGTTCGATCCCTGGGTTGAGAAGATCCCCTGGGGAAGGGAAAGGCTACCCACTCCAGTATTCTGGCCTGGAGAATTCCATGGGCTGTATAGTCCATGGGATCGCAAAGAATCGGACATGACTGAGCGACTTTCACTTTTCACTTTCACTTAAGATGTCTACGGCTTCTTCCCTGGTGGCTCAGACAGTAAAGAATCTGCCTGCGATGCAGGAGACTCAGGATCGATCCCTGGGCTGGGAAGATCCCCTGGAAAAGGGAATGGCTATCCACTCCAGTATTCTTGCCTGGAGAAGCCCATGGACAGGGAAAGCTGGTAGGCTTCAGTCCATGGAGTCACAGAGTCGAGCACAACTGAGTGACTAGCACTTAAGATGTCCAAGTGAAAGAGTTCGGGGGAAAAAACTCAAGAAGTATGAGGGTTTTGTTCTATTTAATATATTTCAGGCTCAGTCTAAATTAAGAACATCAATCTTTCCAGACATGGGTCATATTCAATTCATACCTTCCCTGAATTCTCTAACCTCGTGGGTGTAAAGGGCTGATTTTAAAAAGAAAAAAGGAAAGAAAACGTTTGGGGAGAGCAGTATGACCACCACTTTGGGACCGAGGATGATTCTGAGTTGTGTGTGTGTGGTTGTTGTTGTTTAAATAACACTGGTTTGTAACATATAAGTTTCATGAGTTAAATAACATTGTATTTCTACTTCTATCTACCTCCCCTATTGCCTGCTCACCACCAAAAATTGATGAACTGTGTTCTGGGATCCTATATATGGACATGTAACTTCCATTTATCTTCTGTAATAGTCAGCCTATTCTTTTCCCCACAGAACAGCAGAATGTGGGAATTCCCTCCAGGTCCAGTCATTAGGACTCCTTGCTCTTAGTGTTCAAGGGCCCACGTTCATTTCCTGGTCAGGGAACTAAGATCCCACAAGCTGCATGGCACAGCCCCAAAAAAACAAAAACAAAAAACCCAAAAACAGTAGAATCACTCAGCTCATTCAGCAGCTATTTATTTAACAAATGCTTGAGCACTTGCTGTATACGAGGTATCCTGCATGATAGCTCACTTACTCTTCACACTGACCCTCTGAGGAGGTGCTCTTTTTTGGCCCTCTTTTTAGATGGTTAGACTAAAGCACAGAAAGTTAAGACACTTGCAGAGAACACAGAGCTAATAGGTAACAGAGCCAACTCTGAAGCCTTGCTGCTGCTAAGTCACTTCAGTCGTGTCCGACTCTGTGCGACCCCATAGACAGCAACCCTTCAGGCTCCGCCGTTGCTGGGATTCTCCAGACAAGGACACTGGAGTGGGTTGCCATTTCCTTCTCCAATGAATGAAAGTGAAAAGTGAAAGTGAAGTCTCTCAGTCGTGTCCGACCCCTAGCAACCCCATGGACTGCAGCCTACCAGGCTCCTCCATCCATAGGATTGCTATACTATTTTAACAAGGCCAAAAATCTGGGAAAGACAGACATTGGGTAAGATAATTACAAATATGATAAATGGTATTTAGAGATGGTAAAGTGCTATAGATTAGGAGAGGGAGTCCTTTTAAAGACGGGTTCAAATTTGAAATTACAGATGATACTTTCACCTATTTTTTTCTCCTGTTTTATGACTAGAAATATTCAAATGAGGGAAAGCTGCAGAAAATCCTCAAGATGCTTGAGAAATAAAATACTTACACTTATTTAATTTCTGTATTCTTTTTGAGCTAAGCACAACATTCCTTTTATTTCGTTTTTTTTTTTTTTAATTGAAAATCTTCCTTAAAAGGACTAGTCTATTTCCTTACTTCTCATGGTAAACAAATTTTAAGTTTCATAATTCAGGTCACATAATGCTTCACCAGTACTAGTTCTTTGAGTCTAGTATGTATAGGTTTATAACAGGGAGAGAAAGTTAGTCTTTGGTCATGATTTTTAACCTGATACCATCTGGCCTGTAGCCAGTCCAGCCCAGAGAGTAATTTCTTCCCTAGAGGTTTAATGATAAGGGCATTCAAAGAACCATCGACCATGCCTAATTAAAATAATCATTTGAAAGATGGATTATAGAGTGCTCTTGTTTGCTTTCAAAGCTTCTGCCCAGTGAATTGCAAGTTGTGGTCGTCAGTCAGGTAAATGCCAACATTTTTTCAACATGTATTTGTTGATACCCGACTGTGTGCTAAACTCTGCCTCTTTCTCCCCTCTCTACCTGTTTTCATCTTTCTCTCTATAGGATGCTGCCTTCACTTTTGTTTCTGTTCCTTTCTCCATTTATCTTATTTGCCTTTTCTTCTATTGTTTGCTTCCCTTCTCTGTCTCCTAAAATCCCAGTTAACTGAAAATCGCAGTTATAGTAAAATTTTGATTAATTGAAGACATATTTACATTCACATATTTTATCTGTCCTTTGCTTGTTTCCACCTTGAGTTCTTATTTAGCAGATCTTTCAAAGACCCTGTTTCAAAACAATATAAGGGAAGAGAAACTGGGACTGTGGAAAGTATACCCTTATTTGAAAAGTTGGAAGAAAGATCCAGTGTCTTATTTAACTTATGATGTCCTCTCCCTCAAATAGATGAATATGATGTAGAGCAGGAATGGCTCGTATGGCCCATGGACCAGATCTGGCCGACCACCTGCTTTTGTCAGCCCCACAAGCTGAGAGTAGTTTTTATACTTATACATTTTTTTAGAAAGAGGAAGATCTGAAAATTACATGGAACTCAGATTTCAGTGTTCATAAATTACACTTTCCTGGAACACAGCCGTGTTTCTTCACGTATGTGTAGTTTGTGGCTTCTTTTGCATAGTATTCAGTGGTTGTAACAGATTTTATGGCCAGTAAAGCTTTGTGTTTATTCTTTGGCCGTTTACAGGAAAAGTTTGCCACACCTTGACTTTGAATCTCCAATGAGGCCAAAAAAGAACACCTGTATGCTGAATAAATATGCTTTTAAGAAAAACTCGAAAAATGCTAAGACCTTTCATTTTGACCTACTGTTACCCCTTAAAACTTGCTCTTCGAACCAGATAACATGTTTTTGAGACTAAATTAGCCAGGCTATCTTTCATGACCCAAGCGACACTGTTCTTGGCTATTTCTGCTATGGAGTGTTTCACCTGCGTTCTGGGAAGGGGAAGGAAAAAATCGTGCTTTCAGTGTTCTCTCTCTCTCTCGGTCACTAAGTCGTGTCCGACTCTTGTGACCCCATGGACTGTAGCCTGCTAGGCTCCTCTGTCCGTGGGATCCTCCAGGCAAGAATACTGGAGTGGGTTGCCATTTCCTTCTCCAGCTTTCAATGTTGGTATTTCAATAATTCGCTGACACACCTCTTCTTTCTGTGTGTAGTAATGTGTATGACTCAGTCACATTTTCAGATACGCCAGGAGGTATTTGCTTGAAGAGGAAATCCAGTATCTTTTGAACTTTAGAACAGAGTCACAATAGTAAACAGAATTGATCATTTCACATAATTTCTAGTGGTGGCAAATTCAATCAACCTTAAGGAAATTGGCTGATACAGGATCATGATCAACATGCAGTGCTCTGGTATTATGCATGTTATGATCTTGAAAAGAATATTTTGCTGCTTGTCTGGAAGCCAGCCCAACAACAATTACTCTACAATTTGGTTTTGTCCTTTTTTTTTTTCATTTGTTTCATGGTTTTGTTTTGTTTTTTTCTTTTGTCTCTTCTCCAAAAGTCTTTTTCTTTAGTACTTTGGTACTCTGAGTGGAATATTTTACACCTACTTTACAGATTTTTATAAATATGAGAAATAATGTATATAAGAAGTTAGCTTGTGGCTGACATGTAATAGGCATTCAACAAATGGTTATTATTAGTATTCATAAAAGATACCTCCAGAATGAGAGAAATTTAAGAATTGTGTAATTGCATCTTTTCAACAAAATTAGTTTATACAATGAAGATGTATAGAAGCTTTACTACAAGTATATTCAAAACAACTGAGTTTCTAATTGAGAAAGCTGGACACAACCTAAATGTTCATCATATGAAACAATGAAATATTATAATAAAGGATATTTAATTGTATCCTTTTAATAATAAAGTATACTTATTTAATAATAAAGAGTATTAATAAAGGATAATAAAGAATAAATAATAATAAAGGATATTTATTTCATAATATCCTTTAATAATAAAGGATAATAAAGGATGTTAATAATATAGGATATTAATAATAATAAAGGATATTTCCTGATATGAAAAGATGTCCACAGTATAGAGGAGGAAAACAGATTTTAAATTATTACATATATCACTATATCATTTTGGGGAAAAGGAAAAGCAAGGCAGAAAATAATCACCACCTAGAGATAATGAAAGTATAGATCACTTTTTCCTTCCTCTATTCTGAACTATAAGTTTAATATAGTGACAATACCTTGCTTTTAAAATAAGAAAAGAAAGTAAGATTTTTTAAAATGTGTACAAGTTTCTTGGAAGAAAGCCCAATTGGAATGCTCAATTAAAAAATGTTAATGTATGGGCTTGTATCCATTTTCAAAACCTTGCTTGGTCAAAAATTAATTCTAACACAGTTTTCAGGAAAGAGTTTGATAGTAAAAGAAAAAAAATACTCTAAACCAGGGCAAAGTAGTGTTTACAACCAGTTATCATGGCGTCCCTGATCTTTCCCACAGTTGTTCCTACCCAGCAATATCAACCAGTATATCAACCAAAATATCTCAAATACCTATTACTCGTTATTTTTCTTTTAACCTCATAAAGGTAGGAGGGAGGATCCAGTCCTCAAGTTAATGAATGGGAATCTTGGAGGAAATGAATTTCCTACAATCTGGGAGGAGTAACTGAGGATTTCTTTTCCCCTTGACTTGTAGTAACTGTAGATGATTAAGGGTTCATTTACAGCCTGGTGGAGTTTAAACCTCACCTTTCCAAGGAATGTGATTTTATACATCTTTTAAAGCTATAACCAGGTGGGGAGGAGTTTCAGGGTGAAACAGTGCTGATTCCCCAGTGTGTATGCTCAGATTATTTCTAGCTGAGCCTTTGAAAAGTGAAAGACCAAGCCCAGAAAATCCACTTAGTTTCTTCTTCCTCTTGATTGGCAGTCAAATCCCCTGTACTCATCTGGTATTAATAATTCATTCATAAATGAGCTTCTTGAGGGTCTTTGACTCTCCAGGCCTAGCCAGTCAGGCACAAAGTGAGGGAAAAATTAAGTAGTTTCAGAGGTTTTTATCAAGAAGGGAAAAGGTGCCTATTTTCCCATTTTTTGTGGTGGAAATTGAACACTTGAATAAAATAGGAGAGTGACAGAAAACTCATCTGTGTTTATTGAGCACTGCCTCAATCCTGGGAGACCAGTCTGATTATTTCAAGACACAAAAGTTCAGGGAGGTAAAGATCACACAAGTAAGAAGTCACAGAGAGTTGAAGCTGGAAATTCATCTTACAAGGGATATAAATGCACAAAGAAATTATACATCCAACAGGTAAGCTAAGAAGTATTTGATATCCTATCTCTGGGAGATAACTGTGCTAGACATCGAAAATATAAACATAAAAAAGAAACAGTCCTGCCTTCAGGGAGTTTATAGTCTAGGATGTTGAGGACATGGAGCTTTGCCTGGAGTAAGGGCGTCTTGGAGCAGTGTTTCAGAAAGTACCAGGCGCGGTCAGGTAAGTTTTTGTGGCCCATCTGTTCCTCGTGTGGAATTCCCTTCACTTTGGACACCTAGGCCTGAGCCTGGCAATGAGCCTTGAGACTGTCTCTTGCTATAAACAGGCACAGCTGGAATTAGGAGGGCTCCCTCTGTTATGAATATCAGAATTCATTCTGAGAACTCCACCAGGCTTTTCCAGTTGGAAGCTGGTCTTGAGGAAGTGCTCCAAACACAACAGCTTCTTCAATAAGGATTTTATTATTATTATTATTATTATTATTATTATTATTCAGAGGCAAAGGGTCAAAGAGGGAGTTGATTTATAACATGGGCTTTGGAGTGAGATGACCTATATTTGAAGCCCAAGTCCTCCATTGTGTGTGACCTCGGGAAAAATGTTTTTTCAGTGACTTCATTGGTATGGTAAAGTGGAATTAAAAACACCTGACTTCCCAGGGACTTTGTAAGGAGTAAATGAGACATGTGTCTAAAGTAATTCAGCACAGCGCAGGAAGTGTAAGAAGCCGCCTAAAAAGGCTGCCGTGATACGACGGCACCTGCCAGGCCTTACCCACAAGCTGCGTGGGGCCGTGCCCCTCAAAGAGATACCTGAGAAGCCTCCGGGGTTAACTTAGGTCACTTGTAGGACGTTTACTCACACTGTGACACAGGATCAGGAAACTACAGCGTCACGTGTAACCAAAGGACTCAGGTAGGGACCTGCCTGGCCACTCTTAAGACTCCATGCTTCCACTGCAGGAGGCACGGGTTTGACCCCTGGTTGGGAAGATCCCAGTGGCACGGCCAAAACCAAGCCAAACCAAACCAAGGTACTCATGTATATTTCTCGTCTTTCACCTTAGGTTTTGGAGCACTTGACCTGGGTGCTCACATGTGTCTGTCTTTGCTCTGGGCTCTCAGCCATCACTGCTGCTTGCTTGGCCTCCTATTTATTCGGAACCTCTTCTCACTGCCGTCTAGATCGCTCCTTCTGATCTAAGGAATCACCCACGCCTGGCCTACCTCTTCCTCTGTGGCCCCTCCTCCCTCCCTCTCATTATTAAAACAACTCCTGGAAAGACCATTCTTCCGTGCTTAAAAAGAACAGGGATCTATCCCTGAGCCTATTCAGGCCCTCTGTCCCCCACAAAAAGGAAACCAGGAACCAGGAAGACATCTGATACAGAGTAGGAAGCAGCTCAGGGAGAGAAGGAGGATTTCCAGGACAGCAGTGAGAGGCCGGCAGAGGAACAAGAGTCGGTCCGGACGCGCCTGCGAGCTGCTTCCTCAGAAGGTGAAGTGGGTAGAATACCTGAGCCTGCGGAAAGGAGGTGTAGACAACTGAAGAAAGTTGCGCCTTAAGTACACTGGAGACGAAGCAAAGGGAGGATGAAAGAGGACAGTGACTCCAGAGAAAAGATGTCAGTAAATTGTCTGAGTGAAAAACAAATTACGCCTCACTGCATGGCTTAGCTCGGAATCATATTTGCATATTTATGAAATATAAAATTTGATATTTTTATGCAACTCCAAGGATAGGTATCTTTATGTGGTTGGGGGAGGGGTAGGAAGTCAATAGATGAAGCTCAAAACTGTAAAAGCAAAAACAAAACTAGTGTGTTATTTAGAAACAGGTTAAGTCAAATACCACAATACACAGCTGAAAGAGCACTTGCCTTAAATAGAAGAAATCAGAAGAGGTGAGCAGAGGACTGCCCTCTTTTTGCACTCATCTTGTGGAACTATTTGACTTTTTAACTTTGTGCAAGTGTAATTGATAAAAACTCCTTGACCCCTTGTAGCTCAGTTGGTGAAAAATCTGCCTGCAGTGCAGGAGACTTGGGTTTGATTCCTGGGTTGGGAAGATCCCCTGGAGAAGTAAATACAAACCACTCCAGTATTCTTGCCTGGAGAATCCCATGGACAGAGGACCCTGGCAGACTACAGTCCATGGGGTTGCAAGAGTTGGACACGACTCAGCAAATAAACCACCAATTGATAAAAAAATAAAACAGAAAAAGCACAAATGCGTAGCAACAAAGCCTGAAAAGGAACCTGAAAGGACAACACCTAGAAGGGAGGAAAATAGGTTGCAAAGTTTATGTATTTACTTTGAAAAATGTGCATGCACAAAAAGTGTTTGGAAGAATATTTATCATCTTGGAATTGAGTAACGTTTCCTTCCTTTTCTATACTATTCTAAACTATTTGGAGTGGGACATGTATTAATATTATCGTGATCAGACAAAAAGCTATTTCAGGAAATCCCCTTATGGACCAGTGGTTAGGACTCTGCACTTTCACTGCCAAGGGCATAGGTTCAATCCCTGATCGAGGAACTAAGGTCCCACAAGCCACTGCACACCAAGAAAAGAAAACCCAATTTCATGTTACAGAAAAGGTAAACTATTAGGAATGTAAGAGGAAAACCATGTACAAAGATGTTCATTATAGCATTTTCATAATAGTAAGAAATCAGAACCAACATGGATGATAAATTGTGCGTACACCTAGTGAGATGTTTTACAGGTATTTTAGAGGACCTCTGTGAGCTTGTACAGTATATCATATGATTTTCACCTTTAATTATTCTGTACCCTCAGCTTAAATGCCTTTTATCCTCCTTCCGCTTCTTTGTCACTGGTTTTTCCTTAACCATCACGTCCTGCAAGAAGCCCCTCTAACAACTGCCACCATTGCCTACCCACCCCACTCTGCTTTCACCTCCATTCCAACAGTGTGGTATGAATTGCTCCTATTCTTGTGTTTTCAAAATGTTTTGAACAGATACTGTATCTATACTTACTACTTAGTATTATAATGATTTTGCCACTAAACTTAACCTTGGTAGTTGGGTATGGATCTTAAAAGTGTTATCACTTCATCACATAATAAAGGTTAGGGAGAGTAGCACTTGCTCCTCCAAGGTGTTTATGTGGGTTCGATGGGAAAATCCATGTAAACAGTTGATGTTCCGTGAATGGAAAGGATGAGGTTGGGGGGATCATGCTAAGAACAGTGATAAGAACTGTATGTTTTTTTGTTTTCACAGATAGCCCCAGTGCAGGCCTCGGTGTTTGTGGATGGATTTTGGTGGCTATATCATTCTTGTTCACGGTTATAACTTTCCCACTGTCAATATGGATGTGCATAAAGGTAAAAAAGATTTCATTCACATCTGGAAAGGGGTAACTCATAAGTACATAAGCCAATGAAAGGTGTGTGTGTGTGTGTGTGTGTAAGAGAGACCATACTGACCTATAGTTCTTTTCCCTTCATCTCTTGAAAAATTTACTCTAGCCACCTATTACAATGGAATTTTAAGACTGCTTTTCAGGGACTTCCTAGTGGTCCAGTGGTTAAGACTCCACCTTTCAACGCCTGGGAGTGTGGGTTTGATCTCTGGTCAGAGAACTAAGGTCCCTCATGCCGTGGGGTGTGGCCAAAAAATAAATAATTGTCTTTATCCAGTCCTTCCCATGGGTTAAAGTAGGGATCACCATCTAAAGTTTTCTGGAATCAGGGATGCAGGACAATCCTGTGAGAAAAAGTCCTCCAGAGTCAGGACTCTGAGCTGTGATTGCAGGCGCTACTGTTACTGTGTGACCTTTGCCGAATTCCCTCACCTGTCAGGTGGGAGGAGACGGCAACAGCTGTCTTACAGGGCTGTTGTGAGGATTAAATGAATTACCTACTTAACGCAACACCTGGCACGTAGCTATCGTCCTACCTATGCTGGTTATTTCTTCTATAAAGTTATTCAGTTCAGTTCAGTCGCTCAGTCGTGTCTGACTCTTTGCAACCCCATGAACCGCAGCATGCCAGGCCTCCCTGTCCATCACCAACTCCTGTAGTCCACCCAAACGCATGTCCATTGAGGCGGTGATGCCATCCAACCATCTCACCCTCTGTCGTCCCCTTCTCCTCCTGCCCTCAATCCCTCCCAGCATCAGGGTCTTTTCCAGTGAGTCAGCTCTTCGCATCAGGTGGCCAGAGTATTGGAGTTTCAGCTTCAACATCAGTCCTTCCAATGAACACTCAGGACTGATCTCCTTTAGGATGGACTGGGTGGATCTCCTTTGCAGTCCAAGGGACTCTCAAGAGTCTTCTCCAACACCACAGTTCAAAAGCATCAATTCTTTGGCACTCAGCTTTCTTTATAGTCCAACTCTCACATTCATATATGAACACTGGAAAAACCATAGCCTTGACTAGACAGACCTTTGTGGGCGAAGTAATGTCTCTAATTTTTAATATGCTGTTTAGGTCGGTCATACTGTTCCTTCCAAGGAGTAAGCGTCTTTTAATTTCATGGCTGTAATCACCATCTGCAGTGATTTTGGAGCCCAGAAAAATAAAGTTAGCCACTGTTTCCACTGTTTTCCCATCTATTTGCCATGAAATTATTAATACTGTGATAAATGACAGTCACGTATTCCTAAAAAGACAAAATATGCTCTAAGAATTTTCAGGTAAGTTACTATTATAATTTAAGGAACCAGAAGACAGACTATGAGGATGTTAACTTTTTTCCCCTGTGTTGACAATGCATGAGTAATTGAATAATAATGTTAACAGCTGAGGAGTGAAGTTATGAATTTGTTTCTGTATACTCTTTCTATACTATCCGGATTTTATACAATGAGTATCTACTTCTTTTATAATCCACAGAAAAAGTAATTAATTTTTGGTTATTTTGGGAGGGGTCATTAAACATTAACCATGTTGCCTGTAGCTGTTATCTGGTATTATAAACATCTCACCCGTTTAGAGGAGAAATATATATATATTATTTCTAAAGCTTTGCACGTAATTACTTGCACTCCTCATGTTAAATTATGATCCGTGTTTTTAATCTAGATCATAAAAGAATATGAGAGAGCCATCATCTTTAGACTGGGCCGCATCTTACAAGGGGGAGCCAAAGGACCTGGTGAGTGCTTGCACTGTTTGTCTGGGAAGCAAAAGCCGTCCTTTTACTGATGCGATTTCCTTCATGAAGGTCTCTATTGACTTGGAAGACTTCTCACAGCAGAATTTGCAGCAACAATAGCAGTACAGCTTACCAGAAATTACCCTTTCCTTCCCGCCTCTCCCCTCCCCTTCCTATTTGAGTTGATAAGATTATCTTTACGCCAAGAATAGCTGCAGCTATCGAAATTTGAGCGTGAGAATCCCTACTGAAATAAATGCTTCCAGTCATTATTTTCGGCAAACTTCAGTTAAGCTCCCACTGAGTTCCAGGCTCTGAGAATTCAAGGGACACGAAAGCAGAGTCTCTGCCCTCGAGGATCTTTCTGCCTGGTGGTGGGACACAGTAAGGAAACAGCTGACAGTTAGAATCCCGCTTGGTAAATGTTATGTCAAGAAGTCACAGATGGCTGTGGAAACCAGTGTCGAGCCCAAGTGGTAGGATGCTTTCTGGAGGTGACACCTTGGCAGGACAAGGTGAGCCCGGGAGAGAGGCGTCCCCAGAGTCAGAACAGTGCAGAGCCGTGCAGAGAAGAGCACTGCAGGCTGAGTGAGCTGCAGGCAGCCCCGCGCAGCAGGGTGCAGGGCGGGAGGAGGGGTGGGGAGGCGGTGAGCAGGGGCAGGTTGTGCAGGGCCTGGTACGGCTTGTTTGTAGGAAACAAACTGGAAGCAGCAGCAAGATGACGTCAGAAGCGATTGCATCTTCTAAGTGAAAACAGGGATTTCCCTGGTGGTCCAGTGGTTAAGACTCCACGCTTCCACTGTAGTGGGCATGGGTTCAGTCCCTGCGGGGAACTAAGATCCCACATGCTGTGTGGGACTACCAAAAAAAAAAAATCGTAAGTAAAAGCAAATGGGTGACAGTAAAAGCGGAGTAAGGAAACGCAACCCACAGGCCTTGTGGGGACGGCTGGACGTGGGAAGAAAGCAGCGGGAGTCAAGGATGACACTCCTGGCTTCCAGCTCATCCACCGAGAGGCACTGCTTTCTCGCGGTTAATGGGGCCGGTCCTGTTAGAACTGAAGTGAGCTGGTGAGGGGAGATGCCGGTGTGCCTCTGACCTCGGGTGTGTCTGTTGCAGGTTTGTTTTTTATTCTGCCATGCACCGACAGCTTCATCAAAGTGGACATGAGGACCATCTCATTTGACATCCCTCCTCAGGAGGTGAGGCTGTCTTCTGTTGTGGGTGACTGAGCTGTCATGGGCTGGCGTGGAGAGGCAGCAGGGGGCAGTGGTCACAGCACAGCTGGAGAGCCTTGCTGCCCTCCGCGTTTTCTGGCTGTGTGACCTCCAGCAAGTTCTTTAACTTCTCTTTATGCCCCCATTTCCTCATCTATAAAATAGAGGTTATAATAGGAGGACCTACTCTATAGTTCTTGTGAGGACTAAAGGAGACGCTCTATGTCAAGTGCCTAGAGCAGAGGCTGATGAATAGTAAGTGCTGTGAAAGTGCTTGTTATTATTACAAAACACACCATAATGTACAACGTTACCATTACCACTGTCGTCAGCGTTCTCCCTTCCACACTTCTCTCTGGGCTTCTGATAGAACATTCTTCTTACAGTTCTTGACAGTATGCTAGATAAACTGGTTAGAAGCCAAAGAATTAGAAACTGCCCATTTGGTATTTTAGATAAGAATAAGATATTTTATATTAGGAATTATTTCAGGCTTTTTCACAGTGCCTCACCGTTGAAGCTCACAGCAGAATCCGAGAAAGTAGATGGTTGCAGTGAGACAGGAATTCCTCCTGACTACAGGGGCAGGGCCAGGACTTCGTGCCAGCCCTTCAGAGTCCCTGATGAAGGCTTCCCACACAGCTCCATGCTATCCCAGCCCCTGACACAGCGATGGCCATCCTGGCCCTTGTGTCTAAGGAAGCATCATGACTGTCACAGGTAGAAAGCCTGAAAACATGAAGGGAAGGACCAAAGAAAACTGCTGGTGTTTGCTGGCCAGAGGCCAGGTCCTCAGCAAAGTGCTGGAGCCTGGTCACAAAATCCAGAAAGCAACTCAGAAGCTTCCCTGCTGGCCCTGAGCCAAGTGGTTAGTGAGGTGAGACTTTGTAATCCGCACATACATAGTGACACCAGAAACCATTTTTACCCGTCAAAGGAAGTCTGAGACCATGTCTGTATTCTCTGTGTGGAAGGTTGACTCTCAGAAGGAGCCCTTTCAGGGTAGCGGGGAGTTCTGGCACTTTCCTCCGTAAACATGGCAGGCATCTGGCAGGGTCACGTAAGCTTCTGCCTTCCAGCTGCTCCCTGAACGCAGAGCGGTTTGAAACTTGGCAAGCAGTCCTTTTTCTGATCCCCTGTGAACTTGTTATGAAGGAAGATAAACACTCTGCCTACAACAATCAGTAGATAGAGAGGCTGCAACTTTACAAAGCTCCAGCCGTGGCAGTCTCTGTGGCAAAAATTCCTTTAGAAATGACCTACATTTTCCATCACATCATGGGAAAAAATTAACTTTCACACAAGATGGTAATATATTATGTATCTATTTACAAACACCTCACTTCTCCAAATTTGAAGTATTTTTAGGTTACTGAAAAAAAAGAATTAACTCTTTTGATGCCTGACAGAATAGCTTTTTATTGTCATTTTTTACTTTTCCATGTACATAGCTCTTTAACACTCTCAAAATGGCTTCACTTGCAAAAATCTTATTTGACCTTCAAAGAAATTTGTGTACAATTGGGCAGTATTAGTAGCCCCATTTTACAGATGAGGAATCGCTAAGTCAAACAGTCTAAAACCCTTGCTGGAGGTCCCTGAAGGAGGAACCAGCAGAGCTGGAGCTGTAGTTGAGGTCTCCTGACCCTTCCCACACTGTTCCTCCCTCTTTCTGTCCCTGGGACCATGTTTCAGTCTAGTCCATCTCTCGTTTTATTGACTACCTGCTGTGTATCAAGCGCTCTGCCCGTGCTAGAGACAGAAAGACAAACTGCCTTCAGGAAGTTCATGGTTGAACAGGGAGGTAGTGGTGTCAACAGATCACGTCACTGCAGGGAATGGGTGAGGGAATGAGCGTGTAACTCTGCCGGGGGTGGGCAGGCGAGCTTCCTAGAGAAGAGGACACTTGAGCGGTGTCTTCGATGCCATTCCAGTCTGACACTGTGAGGAGGAGAGATGGGGGGACGTCCTCGCAGAGGAACGCCTGCAGGAGGCCTGGGACACGGAGCGTGGTGTGTGTGGGATCCTCACGTCTAGTGGAGGACGTGTGCAGGGGTGGGGGGGAAGGAGGCTGGAGGGCCAGTGTCAAAGGGCTTTGCACCAGACCGAGGACTCTGCCGCTGAACGTGACAGGAAGCAGTGACAGCCTGGGTCTGTGTCCTGTAACCATTTTATGAAGCACATTGTAAATACACTTTCACCCTGACATCGCCCTGTGGAGAGAGTTCAGTTCTTCTTTTGTCCCAGTGACACTGTGCTACTTAAAGTTCATCAAACAGGGCCTCCCTGGTACCTCTGCTCCTTTTCACACATTATTATCTGCCTTGAATACTCTTATTCCATCCTCAGAAAATTTTTATTTCCTTTTTCAAGACTTAGTTTGTGTCTCACCCCTGCTACCTACAACTGTCCCATCTTTGTCCCTTAGAGTGTCCCTTGATTCCCTGACCTCCTTGAAAGTAGGAACTGTTTTTCATACCTTTATCCCCAAAACCTAGCACAGTGCCTGCTAGTGACTGTGACTAAGTCTCAGTATTTGTTGAATGATCAAATGAATGAATGGAATTAACAGTAAATGAATGTACTTTATTAAAATTTTTAAGACACAGTGAACATTCTGATACTTCGCAGTCTTAGTCCCTTGGGGCCGCTGAAATAAATTAGGTGGCTTATAAACCAGATATGTATTGTTCACAGTTCTGAAGTAGTGCTGGTGAAGACACCAGCAAATTTGGTGTCTGATGAGGGCCTACCTTCTCATTCCTAGATCACTGTTTGCTCATTATATCCTCACGTAGTAGAAGGGGAAGGGGTCTCTCTGGGGTCTCTTCTGTAAGGGTGCCAATCCCATCCACCCTCATGGCCTCCCAAAGGGCCTACCTCCAAACACCAACGTTGGGGATGGAGATTCAGCATGAGTTTTAGGGGGATGCAAACATTCAGTCAATAGCACTTACTAAAAAAAAATCAGCTCTTGTTTTAAGACATTCAGTGGAATAACAGTCCTTACGGTTTTGTTAAAGAAGAGACCGACAAGTCTCCCGTTGCTTCCCCGTGTCGTAGATCCTCACTAAGGACTCAGTTACCATCAGTGTGGACGGCGTGGTCTATTACCGTGTGCAGAACGCCACCCTGGCTGTGGCAAACATCACCAACGCTGACTCGGCAACCCGTCTTTTGGCACAAACGACCCTGAGGAACGTCCTGGGCACCAAGAACCTTTCCCAGATCCTCTCTGACAGGGAAGAAATTGCGCACAACATGCAGGTGAGGACCGCTGATGGGATTCAGCTGCAGGTTTGGGAAGTGAAGTATCGGGTCCATGGGCATTTGAGAACTTTTCATTAAGTCAACTTGGAGAATCACTGGCCATTTTTTCTTTGTAGAAAACTCTCACCAAACTTGATGGAAGGGGATTTTTTTCACATAAGTAGGTTATAAGTTAATAACACTCCAATGCATGGATTGGTTTTTAATTCCCTCCAGTGTATATTTTTTTCCCCCAAAATTAGTGTTAGCCTTTTTCTTTTAGCATAATAGTTCAGAGGCTATTCTGCAAGATAGGGAAGGTGTAGTTAGAGCCATATTCTGTGCGAGTCCTGTGACTTCGTTTGTAACTCTTACCCTTTCCAATCTTGCCTTCGTAACAGATGATGAATCAAATCTGACTTGGTCAAAAAAGATAAAGAACTATACATCTGAGCTGTTAATATTTGTGTAGATTTCTTTGGTCTTACATGATACCCGCAGCAATCATATGAAATAGAGTAGTGTGATTTCACTCCTACCGTTGTGAAGGGAGGAGGCTGAAGCACAAAGAAGTACCATGGCTCACACAGATGCACATTAGCTCAGGAGCTCTCTGGCCACCTGTTTTAATAACTGAAGTTTTATTAGAATGCAGCCACACCCATTGATTGGTATATTATTTTCCATGGCCACTTTTAATCTGCAAGGGAGAGTTAGTTGCAACAGAGACTGAAAATCAATAATCACTGTCTCACCCTTTTAGGGCTTCCCAGGTGGCACCAGTGGTAAGGAACCCGCCTGCCAATGCGGGAGACATAAGAATGCAGGTTCAATTCTTGGGTCAGGAAGATTCCCTGGAGGAGGGCATGACAACCCACTCCAGTATTCTTGCTTGGAGAACTCTATGGACAGAGGAGCCTGGTGGACTACAGTCCATTGGGTCGCAAAGATTTGGACACGGCTGAAGGAATTTAGCTCTTTTAGAAAACGTTTGCCAACCCACATTAGCTTATTAGTAGCAGAATCAAGAACAACTTCCCAGTAATCCTGCCTCCCGCTTCAGCCTGCATGCCTCCATGGGTAACTCTCTGCAGCCCTCCACCAGCACCTCACCCACTCCAGATCCCAATGAACACAGCTGCCTTAGGCTCCTGTGCGAGGGCTGAACGTTTTCAGCCAGCCTTCTCTCTTCCTAACAGAGCACCCTGGATGATGCCACTGATGACTGGGGAATAAAAGTGGAGCGTGTGGAGATCAAGGACGTGAAGCTCCCCGTGCAGCTGCAGAGGGCCATGGCTGCGGAGGCGGAGGCGTCCCGGGAGGCCCGAGCCAAGGTAGCTTTGCTGTTTTTTTGTGGTTTGTTTTTCCTGTTGAGTCTTCTTTTTAAATATACAATGTAAAACATGCTGGTTATAAAAAAATCAAAATAGTCCCAAAGTAGTAAAGATGAAAGCTCCCCTCATCACTTTACATCATATCCCCCTCCCACCAGAGGCCACCACTCTTAACAGCTTAGTGTATATGTTAATACCTCCAGATTTTCATTTGGGGTTTAGTTGACTAGGCTGTTAGTCTACTGGCTTGTTTATTTTACAGAAGTAGAGTTACAATACAAACTGCTCCTCACCTCGCTTTTGTACAAACCACATCTCCTGGGAATACCAGTACATAGATAGCTGCCTCCTTCTGTTAGAACTGCTTATGCCCTGCGTTATTCTCCCAGTCCTCTGTTCAGGACACACTAACAGTCTGACTTCAGAGTGAACAGGCTGTCTGATCAGTTTGCGTACATTCATTCATTCCTTATTTTTGTTTTCTCTTTCATTCTTTTCCCAAGTTCTTCCTCATTCTTGCAGTTTCCATCTTCCTTTCCCTGCCCTTTTTTTTCCCACTTCTTTTTCCTTGATTTCTGCTCCCCCCCGCCTTTTTTTATCATCATCCCTGACTGTGTCTTAACCCTGCATGGGTGTGTGACATCCATGGGCGGTGCTGAGGGAATGTTTGTGAATCTGGAAAAGAAGATATGTTCAAATGAGTTCATAGGGATGTCTTACCAAACCCAAGGGTAGGAAGTAGAGTCAAGCCTCACCAGAATCAAAGCCGGAGACCAGAAGGCAGCCTCAAGGGAGGCAGGCATTCCACATCCTGGGCCACGTCTCACTGCAGACAGCTGGAGGGGGAGAAGGTCTGATTCTCAAGTGCACGTGTCTCCCAGCTGAATGCTGTGGGAAACAGACCAGCCCCCATCCCAAATTCACACCAGAGTGATTCTCTCTGATCCAGCTTCGATCAAAGATCCTAAAAAGGTCCCACAACCCCTCACCTGTGAATGGATGGAGAAAGGAGGATAGCCTTCATGGGAGCAGTTGCCATGGGCGTGACAGATCTCCCAAGATACCAGCAGTGAACCAATTTGTTGTTTTTAGAAAACAGTAGCAGCTGGTGATAATTGACTCACCAACAGAACCCTGCCCTTCTGCTAGGATGCCCTGTAAGCCACAGATGCTGCTGCCGCTGCTGCTGCTAAGTCGCTCCAGTCGTGTCTGACTCTGTGCGACCCCATAGACGGCAGCCCACCAGGCTCCCCCATCCCTGGGATTCTCCAGGCAAGAACACTGGAGTGGGTTGCCATTTCCTTCTCCAATGCGTGAAAGTGAAGTTGCTCAGTTGTGTCCGACTCTTAGCGACCCCATGGACTGCAGCCCACCAGGCTCCTCTGTCCGTGGGATTTTCCAGGCAAGAGCACTGGAGTGGGGTGCCATTGCTTTCTCCGAAGCCACAGGTGGATCACTCTAATTTTTTAGCCAGCACCAAATAGATTCATTTGACACATCGCCTCCAGAATGTTTTACTAACCAGAACTTGTAGATTTTCCTAATGTGTTAATTGGGCTTCTCAGGTGGCTCAGTGCTAAAGAATCCACCTGACAAACAGGAGAGTCATGTTCAATCCCTGGGTCAGGAAGATCTTCTAGAGAAGGAAATATCAACCCACTCCAGTATTCTTGCCTGGAAAAGCCCATGGACAGAGGAGCCTGGTGGGCTGCAGTCCGTGGGGTCACAGGGTTGGATGTGACTGAGCAACTAAACAACAACGTGTTAATTGATGCTTCTGATACTGCAGAACCCTGAAGTATTTTCTCTCCAAACCATGATATTTTATTTAGAAGATTAAATTGTATCGATGAGAATGATATTAAATATGCCTCACTATAATCTAGTTAATTTTGAAAATTAGGGATCCCTTTTACATAGAATCTGTCATTAACCAAAAGCCCCATTTCCAAACCATGTTGAATAATAGAATTTATCATGCATAGACTACACAGAACATTGGCGCCCCAAGGGTCCTCAGGGGTTTCTTCTGAAGGTGACAAATCCCTGCCCAGGTGCTGCCTGTCCCACTCCGGCTCCCATGCCGTCACTGACCACAGCGCGGCTTCGCTCTGAGCTCCGACCTCAGAATGCTGCTGAAGCGCTCCAGGTGTGCGTGTAGGCGTTCTCTTGCTTCGGTCATGTCTGGCTGTTTGCCACCCTGTGGGCTGTGGCCTGCCAGGCTCCACTCTCTGCCCCTCTGTGGGCTGTGGCCTGCCAGGCTCCACTCTCTGCCCCTCTGTGGGCTGTGGCCTGCCAGGCTCCTCTCCTCTGTCCATGGGAGTTTTCAGGCAAGAACACTAGAGTGGGCTGCCATCTCCTCCTGCAGGGGATTTTCCCAACCCAGGGATCGAACCCACGTCTCTTGTGTCTCCTGCATTGGCAGGCAGGTTCTTTACCACTAGTGCCACCTGGGAAGCCCTGATGTGCTCTAGGTAACAGCCTGCAGCTGCTTGAAATCGGCCCTAAAAATGAAACTTATTTGCCATCCCACTATTCAGATGAAAATATCAAATCCCAAAAAAGTGATGTGATCGCCTCAGAATCACACAATTGATTAGTGACCGTGGAAATCTGAATTGCTTGTGCTCCTCACTGCCTTCTTTCCAGGAAGGACTGAGCCTCCTCTGCAAACATTCTCAGCAGTTACGAAAGATAGCACGTGACTTCCCTTTACAAGGAAAAATAAAGGAAGTCAAATAGAATTGTGCATTACTGGGCTCTCACTGGATCTGGCTGTCTTTAAGGGGGTGGGGTTAACATGCAGAATCTCAAGGAGTCTAATTCTTCCATAGAGTCCAGTTACCGTGCAACAACCACAAGGCCCAGTATTCAAGTTCTCAGGGAAATGGGGGTCACTGTTTCTTAAATAAATTGCAAAGGAAAAGATGGTGAGAGTCTATAGACTTCAGAGAAAAATTCCTCAAGTTAATTAGCCGGAAATGCAAACTCATGTCACAAGCAGATGCCACACTAAACATTCACTGTAACGGCTTTAAACAAGAAAGAAAAAGATCCAAATGTGGGTGAGGGGTAGGTCTCGGTGGTGAGAACGTATGTTGGTACGACAGCTCTGGACTGTCTGGCCGCATGGATCTGAGCGGAATGCACTTGCCTGTTTACCAGAAGACGTGTACTGGAGTGTTCCCAGCAGCGCTTTGTAGTTACCGCTGACGAGAAATTATCCACACATCTGCTGCTAGCTGGGTGGATAATGGTTGGTTGAGATGAAGGCATCCTACACAGCAGAGAGAATGAGCACATTAAGTGCTCACAAGCGTCATTTGAGAGAAAAGTTACAAAAGAGGACAGATTCTCCTGAACATGTTCTGTTAGCGGGACCTCTTTTTAAGGTTTTCAGACCATGACTGGAAATGTACTATCTTCTGTGCCTGCAGAGTCTCCCTGTTCTCCTTTGTCAGGGTTCTCAGAAAAGTGCCTGGCATGGGCTCTCCGGCTCTTATCTCTGGGCCTAGTTGTGTGATCACCGAGCGGGTGGAGTACAGGATACAGGCCACCTTTCTCGGCCCTTCCCTCAGAGCAGCCCCCTGGGCCATAGGAGGAGACAGCAGGACCCTTCCCACAGGCCTGACGACGCCAGCTTTTGACACGACACTCCGTAAATAGGAAGTGTTGATTGACCAGGACTCCGGCGCTTCCGGCAGAAACTGCGCATGCCTACGGGTTGCCTTTGCTGCTTTCTGAGACCCTGCCCACAGCGCCCACTCGGCTTCTATTAGACACATTTAGGGTATTGTGTTCACATCTTTGGCAGCTCGCTCAGACCAGCTTTTCTAGTAACAAAATGTGTGCCCAGCCGGGTGGGTCTGGCTTCCCAGCCAAGAGATGGTGTGTTGATTGGTAGTGGGAGCTGAGCTATCTTTGCAGTTGATCTGTGTCCAGACAGAAAAAAAAAAAAGCGCGTCATTGGACATCTGAGATGACAGGGGAAGAGTCAGAGCCTGCTGTGCCCGCTGCAGGGTCAGCTTGTGTGTTCTGTCCAGGGCTTGCCTGGGAGACAGTTCCCAGAGCCCCTCTCAGTGTGGCTGGCACTGGTCCCTTCTCACACACCTAGTGGGACATAATGCTTTCCCTGGATAAATTCAGGCTTTTGTCCTCTAACCTGGTCCCTTCTTCCAGTAAGGCCCCTCTGTCTCACCTAACACACAGCCCAGAACCTGGACACAGCCTGTCCCCCTCACAGCCCGCCCAGTCCACCCCACACTGTTGAGTCTCTCTCGACAGCCCATTTCCTCCTCCATCCCCACCGCTGGTGACTGACACCAGGCCTCTCTGAAAGCTGCCCTTCTCTTCTCTTCTCTTATTGATGCTCTAACATCTGTTGGAGTGTGTTCTCAAACTCGCTCTCAGGCTCCCCATCACCTTCAGGATAAAGACAAACACCTGGGTCCCTGCTGCCCTTCCCGCCCTCCCCCTTCACCCCCACCTCCCCCTCCCCCAGTCACTCTTCACTTCCCCCTCTGCCCTGTTCACCCCCCATCTTCCCCTCTTCCTCACAGTGCTCACCCACTTGCAGGTTCCTGGAACATGCCAGCTTTTTATACCGCACTACCTTTTCATGTGTTCTGCCCAAAATATTCTTTCTCACCTTAGTCCAAACAGCAAGGCCTCCATCCTCTGTTGTTCTGCTTCACAGAGGGCATGACCCCACCACTTCACCTTTGGCAGAAACTGCTTTCCTCTTCCTGCCAGCCCTGGGCCTTGGACCTGCCGCAGTTAGCATTTGTCACGTTGGAATGAAATGATCTGCTTCCAAGTCTGTCTCCCCTGCTTGGCCAGGAGCTGAAGGAGGTCAGGGAGTCCCTCCTCTATCCCTAGGCCCTTCACAGGTCTTGACACCCGGGAGACCCCAGAGTTTGCTGTATGACTGAATGAAATTATACTGGTCATAAGGCCATTGCTTTCAGTTCTCACATTCACAGAAGTGTTAAAACCTTCGTACTGCTCCCAGCTGTAGATTTACCGGCTTAGTGGTTTGTTAGGATCTGTGCAGTCCTGTCTGCAGTCTTATTTTCTCTAAGAAATCCCCTGTGGGTGTCATAATTGTTATATACTGAATAAATTGCATAACATTGAAATAAAAATGTAGCATGAGAAGAAGAAAAAGAACCATTAATATTTTGAGATTCCTGTGAGAACAACCTAACTACACTTTTAAGAGGGTTATGGTATCTTTACACCTCTCCTCCTAGGATTAGGACTTAGGAATAGCTGCCTTGATTTGGCTTCTGAATCTTTTAAGAATTAGGGCATAGGTGGATCCAAAAATTAGGTCTTGTCACTTGCCCTTGCTATATAATTAGCCTCTGTTTATACACTTCAACACATAATAGACCTCTGTCTTCTTCACAATGGTCCCGTGAGGTCGGTGCTGTCCCATTTTAAGAATAAGAAACTGAGGCTCAGAATGTTAAATAACCTTTCTGAGGACATTCAGCTAGGAAGTGTTCGGTTTGCAATTTGAGCTCAAGACCACCTAAACTCTAAACCCCTGCCCTCCCCACCTCTCCAGAAGCCTTCAAACTTTGCTCACATAACCCCTCAAGGAATTCAGGAAATCTGTGTGTCCCATTTCACATTTTAAATAGACATGTACATTTTTTCATTTTGAATGTGGATACTTGCCAAACATATAAGTCCTGGCATGTTTTAAATATTGACATTTTAAGGTAAAACTGTTAACATCATTCTTTTAAATGCTTTCTGTGAAATTTAGGTAACATAATGATTCCATTCTCTATTTTATAGAATGATGAGAAAATAAGCTCTTAATAGTTAGGAATTTTCATTTTTCCTTTTTCTCCTTGAATTTATATTTTCGTTTCCCATCCCCTACAGAGTCTTTTCCTAATAGATTTTGTTATGAATTATTTTATCACCCTTCTGAAACACATCTACTATATAAGTTAAAATACTTCTCAGGTTTCTCTAACTACAACCAAGGGTCTCAATGAGATGAATGAGGAATGAATTCATGTCTTGTTGATGGCTGTTACTTATTGCTAGAATAAGGCAAGATTCAGCATCAGTTCTCTTATTTTTCATTTTTACAGGTATGAGGAATTAGAAACCTTATTTATATAAATAAGTACATGGAAATGGAAGGGTTTTTGTTTTTTTTAAGTACCTTTATACAATTCTTAGCACTCTCTCTGAATTTATGTGCTGAAAAATCCTATGACTTTTTTGATCTTTCGTCAAAAAACATTTTTAATTCTCTATCAGCTTGCAGTACAATAAGGTCCTCTTCCCTTTCTTTGAAATCAAAGAATTGGAAATCCATCTGACTTGCAGAAGGCTTTGTGCCCAGTCACTGGGTCATTCTCTCTCTCAACTCCTACACGGCGTTCTGAATTTTCCCTCTGTTTGATGCCCTAGAAATGAGAGAAAGACAATCAATAGTAAAAGAGGACGTCTTCTTTTCTTAAATTCTTATTGGAGTGTAGTTGCTTTATGATGTTGGTTTCTGCTGTACAGCACAGTGAACCCGTGATATGTGTGCACACATTCCTGCTGTTTTTTTGGATTTTCTTCGCATACAGGTCACCACAGAGCCTTAAGTACAGTCCCCTGTGCTATACTCAGTTCCCTTTAGTTATCCATTATGTCCCTAGCACTGTGTACACATCAGTCCACATCCCCCAGCCCCCAGTCCATCCCCCTCCTCTAAAGAGGACGTCTTGACCTCCGGCACACACTCGGGCAAATCAGTTACAGGGGAAAGGCCACATAGAAACTGAGTGTCTGGAAACTGTTCTCCTTGGAACAGTTGTGGCCAACTCCCTGGGAAACTTCGTGTGCTGCCTGAGCTAGCTGGGCCCGAGTTTGAAGGCTGCAGCTTGACACCCAGCGTTTCCTCTGGTTTAATCTGTCCTTGCCACTGCTCCGTAGGTCATTGCGGCTGAGGGAGAAATGAACGCGTCCAGGGCTCTGAAAGAGGCCTCCATGGTCATCACCGAGTCCCCTGCTGCCCTCCAGCTGCGGTACCTTCAGACGCTGACCACCATCGCTGCCGAGAAAAACTCGACCATCATCTTCCCTCTGCCCATAGATATGTTGCAGGCTGTCATGGGGACAAAACAGTGAGCCACGGGAGCCGATCAGAGATGAGATGGGGACCAAACCAGCCTCTCACCCAGGAGGTAGTAGGGAGGGAACCTTGACATTCCCCCTCCCTTCCTTTTTCCATAGGTTGAGTGCGATATTCTTACAATATGTAGTGATCCTAGCAACAGATGAAGGTTCTTGTAAATACGACATGAGAGAGAGAGTGGTGATTAATGTAAGATAACCTTGCCCTAAAACATTTAAAAGTTCATATGTTTAGATTGTTCCATGATAGGTGAAGTCCATCTTCTTTCAAACTTCATTGAGTCATTCTGCACCCTCTATCAGCAGCCAGGCCAGAAGCAAGAAGATAGAGTGTCTTCCCAACCTGACACTCTGGCTAGACAAATGTTTGCAGAGAATAGTGACCTTGGGCTACACCCAGCTTCTCTGGGCCACGTGTGCCTTATTTCCGGGGAATCTTAATTAAGGAAATTTTCCTAACATCCGTCTGGTTTCTAAAATCAAAGCAGGTTGCAGAATAATCCTTCCTTGAGAGGAGACATTTTCTTGCCAGTGCCTGTCAGCACTGGAGATAAAGGTCAAGGTCAAGGGAGATGATCACCCTGATTCTTGAGAGACTTAACCCACTGCTTTAGAGGTCCTTTTAAAATAATGCGGGCTTTTTTTTTTAAACTTTGTTGAGCCCCTTTATGAGTAAATGATTCCTCTGTCTTTCAAACCAGCTAAATACTTGTCACAGAAGTGCTTTTTTTCTCACTTTTGCCTATTCTCATATATCAGATTCTAAATATTTGAATTTTTAAAATAAGATTTTCTCTAAGTCCTATAAATAGTTGTTTATATACCAATTTAAATAGCTTAAGGACTAATACTTGATAAAACATATCTTTAGAAAACTTATATTTTACTGTCTGCATGTTATCAACTCTTGGACGCTGTGAGCTATCTTGGTTGCCATTCATTACGTAACAAGGAATTCATAGTCTGTCAGGCACACTGTATCCAAGGAGCTTCGGAAAAACACTGTCAGACTGGGCATATCTGTACAGATATGGGTCTTTTTTATGTGCCTGGTCGTTTTTCTGTCTTATATGTTGATGCTGAAGGAGGAACTGGTCAGCCCTCCTGAACTGCTATAATTTTAGGAAGCATCTTCCATTTCACAAATGCCTGTGAAGCCAAGCACCCTGGTACTCTTCCTATTGGTCTGGAAATCCGGCTGGTGACATTTGTACCACTTCCGCTCGGGAGCTGTGAGATCACCTTTAAAAATCTAAGAATAGCAGTTTCCGTACCCAGAGCCACCCTGTGTATCTGTCCTTAGCTGGGTCACTCCGTCAGTCTTCATGAGTCCCCTCCCCAACAGCCCATTTCCAAATTCATTTTACGAAGCCTTGAACCACCGTGGATCCAGGTCCTGGCTGAGTTCATTAGATGTATATAGAGCATTTTGACTTGGAACTCAAGCTGCATTTCTATTTTCAATTTTAAAATAATGATTTTCTCTCTTTTGTGAGGTGGCTCACCCTTGACTACTAAGGACCAGGATACAACCACATATCCTGGCTAAAAGTCTCTTCTCAGACTTAGAGGTTCAGTGCTTTCTGTTCTTTGAGTCTGTTTCCAGACACCAAACAGTCCTCGCTCTTCTGCCTTGTGGGTTGTGGGTTGAAATTAAATCGCCTGGGCGGGAGGACACGTAGAAGGAGCTGTAGGATGACAGCGGACAGTGTTAGTGTGAGAGTTTTTTCCAGGTGGCCTCCCTCTGTGACGCTGTATGTAATAAAGTGTGCGCTTTTACTGGTTCTCTTGGGATGAGAAGCTGTTTCTTTCTGCATGTGGTGTGTGTGGATTTCGTTCTTCAGAAGTGGCACATGTGTTTCTCCAGGCCTGGACTGGCTGCTTTGGCTGCTGTGTGCTCTTCCTGGGCCAGAGGAAGAGGGGAGGCCGTGGCCCATCTGCCGTCTGTCACGTCTTACTCCCTCTGGTGCCCACACAGCTTCCCTGAGGAGTTTGAAATCCGCAAATCCTTGGCTGGTCTGATTTCCCAAACAGGACAGGACCTCACTTCTTCCTGTCACCCAGCTAACCCACTGGCATAAACCCTGCTTAAAAAGAGGAATAAATGATATATAAAACCAATGGGGGGTGTTGTAAAAATCTATACCAAAGAGTTAAGGATGGATGTTTTTGGAAGACACCACATAGAAGCTTTCACTCTTTCTATATTTTAATTTTTTACGATAATCACAAACCTATCAGGAAAAGCAAATAGGATATTTCCGTCCGGAAAACTTTAAAGAGAAAAAACAACCCCTACCCCCAAAAAAGCCATGGGTGTTACCTGTGACCTTCAACCTTTAAAGAACTGTCCTGAGGGACTTCCCTGGTGGTCCAGTGGTTAAGAATCTGCCTTCCAACGCAGGGGACGAGAGTTTAGTCCCTAGTCAGGGAGCCAAGATCCCACGTGCCGAAGGGCCCCTAAGCCCGCTGGCCACCACCACAGAGCAGCACCGCCACCCCGGCCACAGCTGGAGAAAGCCCCGGTGCTGCAGCGAGGGCCCAGCCCGCCGCCACACGCGCACGCACAGCCGCGCCCGACTCTGCGGCCCGCGGAGGGGCTGGCCAAGCCCCTCTGTCCGCGGAAATAACAAAACACGCACAGCACGTCTGGCTCTTTGTGGCCCCGTGGACTGGGGCCTGCCAAGCCCCTCTGTCCGTGAAATTTTCCAGGCAAGAACACTGGAGTGGGTTTCCATTCCCTATTGCAGGGGATCTTTCCAACGCAGGGATTGAACCTGCATTCAATGCGTCTCCTGCACTGCAGGCGGACTCTTTACCGCTGGTGCCCCTGAGAAACGCGGAGGAAAGGAAGACCGGCCTTGGGTCAATGGTGCCACCCGTAGCGCACCAGCTACCTGGCTCTGCGCTCGGACACGTGTGGTGCATTTTATCTTCACAACAGCTCTATGAGGTACATTTTTATCCCCGTTTTACGGATGGGGACCCTGGAGTTCAAAGTGACTTCCCCGACGTCACCTGGTTACTAAGCAGCAGCTTGAGATTCAAACACGGATCTGCCAGCTGTCAGAGACCCCGCGGTGTCTACGTATCCTCACGTGCCGGTGCCCGCCTCCCTTACTCCCCCGTACCCACCGCCACCAACAGTCGTCCTATATGTAGATCACAACGTTTCAGCACTGCCGGGATTCA
Organism: Cervus canadensis; assembly: GCF_019320065.1. Lineage (NCBI taxonomy): Eukaryota > Metazoa > Chordata > Mammalia > Artiodactyla > Cervidae > Cervus > Cervus canadensis. Next base: position 42,255,617 of record NC_057415.1, on the reverse strand, counting down.
AACTTGACTAGTGAAATTTTGCATTCATAGCCAAGCAGGCCTTAAACTTTAGTTTGGGGCTGTCAGATCTAGGCCGAAGTTCAGTCCAAGTGAAAGAAGCAGATTGGGTACTTGTAGGCGCGACATGTTACAACACACTCAGCTGAGCGGGAGGAGACCAGGGTTGCACAGTCTCTGAGGTTACCTGGCCTTTTAAAATACCTCTGTGATCCTCACACTGGGCTTCTTCACCAGGTCACTCTGCTAGGAAACAGTGAACCGCCCATTCCCAAACTTCTTTTTAGCAGCAACCTTCCCCCCTGTTTTTTCAAAGGAAACTCCAAAGTAAACAAAAGAATAAATTCTCAAGTTCACATTTATAACATTTACTTAATGTCAATCAACGAGGCTGCATTGAGAAAAATTAATTGGAGTTACGAAAGGCAATTACATCCTTAAATGAGGCTCTACCTTCAATTTCTCCATTTTGCTTCAAGTGTCTGTGATAATTGTTACCACTTTAAAAACTAAATTTCAATCAAATTGTAAAATCACTGAAGCACCCGGTAGAATTCTATTGATCCTAGTTTTAAAATCACTGAATTTGACTTGAACCCAGGTCTGACTTCAAAGTCCAGCTTTCAACCCCTACATTGTAACAACTCTGGTTAGGTACTCTACAAAGACAGTATTACCATTTTGTAGGTGGAAAAACTGAAGCTCACATAAATTTTCTATCCTATCCCTAGTGCCTTGCACACTGCCTGGCATAAATATGTTATCTATTCAACTGAATTGTCCGAGACAGGACGCAGATTCTGAGCCCAAGCCAGCCTCTTTCCAGGAGATGCCCCCTTGGTACTTGGACATTTCGTGGCATTTTGCAGTGACTTCTCCATTGTACATGACGGAATCCACCATCTCAAAAACCATTAGGAAGAGAAAAATATGTGGTTGAAGTGATAGTGTTCCTGACTCATTTTGCCTTTGAGAGAAAAAATATGGAGCTGAAGCAATTCAGTTGCCTCAGGCAACTTCCCTTCTCAGAGCACTCAGGTCTCTCTGAAGCCACAGACACCAATAAACGGAAATTGGCCAGTAAACCTCCTTGAATGCCAGTAAATGGAAATGAAAACTGCAGGGCAGGTTCACCTATGCTGGACCTCCCACAGGTTGCCAGGACTGGGAGCTGTCTAGACAGGCCTCTGCCTCCTCTAAGGAAGCCCTACAAGCCCCAGGTGGTAAAGGCCCCTTTGTTCCAGAATTTTGCATTTGTCATGTTGATAGCTTTGACCCTGAAATTGGCCTTCTGGAATAAAGGCAGGCATTCCAAGATCAAGTCCAACCCCCTCACTAGGACTTTGAGGCCCTCTGTGAATTCCTGGCTCTCCGTCTTCTGCCCTAGCCTCTCCCGCCCCCCGCCCCGCGCCCCGCACCCCACGCCCGCGATTCCTGCTGTTTGTCCCTGAGCTCAGCAGCCTCCCTCCAACTCTGTCTCTGGGCTGCTGCACACCCTGCCTCAGACCGTGAAGAATCTGCCCACAATGTGGGTTCCATCCCTGGGTTGGAAAGATCCCCTGGAGGAGGAAATGGCAACCCACCCCAGAATTCTTGCCTGGAGAATCCCCATGGACAGAGGAGCCTGGCGGGCCAAAGTCCACGGGTCACAAAGAGTCAGACACGACTGAGCGACCAAGCACCCCACACAACACAACCGCCGGACATGACGTGCCCCACCTCCCACCCCGCCTGTTTCCACCTGGAAAATTCCTTCCCCACTACATTCGTCACTTCTGCGATGAATCAGACTCTCTGGAGGTAGGGCTCCCCCCAGGGAATTCTGCACTTTTAAAAAGCTCCCTGGCCAATTTGGCTGATCAGCCAGCCAGCTTTGGAAACAATGGTGTAAACACACACACAGACACACACATGCCCTTCCCACCACAGACACCCTCACACCGCCTTCTGTTCTTCCACATCCTCTGCAGGGGGGTTTTCACTCTGTAAATTGATAGGGATGGGGGCGAGGGAGGTGGCGGGGAACAAAAGAGAGGAAGACACCAGAGAAAAGACCAGAAGCAGGGAGGGGAGCAGCTCTTTGGACTGATCTGGGATCTCCATGGAGAAAAGGTTTAGAGACACAAGTTCATGGATATCAGTAGGGACTGTCAGGGGAGGGTGTAATCTCATCACAACAAAAATCTGAAGCGACGGACGCTGAAGCCCTCAGCGAGTCACAGCTCTCGGACCGTGTTGCAGCGCCGTGTTACAGCTCAGCCTTACTGAGAAAATAAAGGAAAAGACATCCTCATGGCCTGAGGGCGTGCCGACCCAAAAGATGCGAAGAGAAGAGAGAGTGCGTGCACGACCCCGGGCCTTTGGCTCCTCTTTTTACACGTTTTCCCTCCCCTTGGGCCTGCCCCATGTAAACGGGGCTAGGTGGGAGTGCTGTTTGTTATACATGGGGTCCTCACTCCGGGCCTGGACCTTCCTTTGTGCTATTTTCGCTGGCTTTTCCCTTCCTTGTCTTTTAGCCACCGCCATTCTGGACTCCTGTTTCCTACTCTAACTGCCTAACAGGACGTTGTGACAAGCTGAGCGTGAGCCAAGAGTCAGGGTCTGGGGGACCAAAAGGGGCACAAAAGCCCTAACCCGTGCCACAAACTTCGAGAGCATCGGGCGTACCTCCTGTCAGCAGAAACTCTCGTGGCAAGCAGGGGAAACGAGGAAGAGTCAGACAGATGCTCCAGGGCAGGGCATCCTGCCCGCTTCCTACCCCCGGGAATGTAAGTGACTCTATGATCCCGCTACTGGCCTTGAACTCCTTGCCCCCAGTGCTCCAAGGCCATGCCTCCCAACGACTGACCAAAGTGGGGGATTAGACACACTTCATCCGCTCCTGGGAGACTTTCAACACCTCTATTGGCTGATGGGCTCCAGAACATTCTGAAATCAAAATACTTGTACACCAATGTTCAGAGTAGCACTGTTTTTTTAAAAAATATCTATTTATTTGACTGCATCAACTCTCAGTTGCGGCACACTGGATCTTAGTTGCCCTGCGGCATCCCTGACCCGGGATTGAACCTGCGTCCCCTGCATTGAAGATGGATTCTTAACCACTGGACTACCAGGGAAGACCCCCAGTAGCATTATCCACAGCAGCCAAAAGGTGGAAAGGATCTGAGTGTCCATCAATGGATGAACGGATAAACGAAATGGTATACATACACACACAGTGGAACAGTATTCAGTCACAAAAAGGAATGCAATTACTTTATGGGCTGTAAAATGTATGAATCTTGAAAACATCAAGCTAAGTGAAATAAGCCAGACAGAAGAGAAATGCATGATTCCACGTCTACGAGGTACCTAGAACCGGCAAATTCATGGAGACAGAAAGTGGAATAAAGGTTACCAGGGGCAGATGGGAAGTAGGAAGGGGGAAGGAGTTCTTGTTTCACGGGCACAGGGTGTAAATCTAAGTTGGGGATTATGAAAAAGGTTTGGGTGGAGATGGTGGGGACAGGTCCACAACACTGGCAGTGTATCTAACGTTACTGAATTGTACGTTTGCACATGATCAAAATGATAAATTAACAACAAAAATGGGACTATGCCATTACATTTTTTTTTCTTTTTTTGCTTTGGCTCAGGACTCCCCAGAAGCCATGCAGAAGCCTCCTGGACTGCACGGCGGTCTAAGATGCGTCCACCCAACCCCTCTTCCTCCCTGCTTCACATGGGGTCAGGCTGGCATGTCTGAAGGCTCTCCAGCCTTCCCTGGTTGCCTCTTAATCTCCTTCCATACAAGCACTCTTCCCCTAGTCCATTCTCTGCCCATTCCATCTCATCTTGGCCTCTGCTTCTTGGAGGATCAGATGTATATGCGGGTGGAATGCTCACTCACTGGGTGGCAGGCACAGTGCCCACCCCCACCCCATGGACCCTTCTCAGAACAGAGAGGAGGACACTTCTCAGGATAAACTGAGCCACAGCAGGTTACACACTTCAGAAAGCTTTTTATTGGATTCAGTTTCCAAAAGCACAGACACTTGAGACAATTCTGCAAGGACCCTGAATTTTTTTGCAGGGCTGTTTTTGGCTACATTTAAAAAAAAAAAGGAAAAAGAAAAAAACCAACCACACACACAGCAGGCTGACCCTGCTCACTGTAAGGTCTCCTTGAAGGGTGGACAGTTCTGAAAGGCACTGAACAGTGATGGGTGGGACTGCCTTCCTCAGGCAGCCAGCTCAGCAAGCGCCCTGTCCAAGGGATCCACAGACCAGTAGCTGTCATCCCAGCCGAGGAACCAGCCCACGAACGAGGGAGGCTCGAAGCCCTGCTTCACCACGGTGATGGGGGTCCGCCGATCACGATTAGCTGGGTCCGTCTCGATGTACCGCTTAGCTGCAGACACACGGGCAGGAGAAGAATCCTCAGTGTCTCCGTCACCAAGGAGAGAGGTTCCATGCCTAAGAGGGTTTCGGTCCCACTGCCCCTAACACCCAACCCCTCCCCTGGACAACACCATCCCTTAAAGGCAAGGACAACCACGTGACTCCTTCACTGCCCCACCCAGAAACACAGGAAGGGCCAGGGGTCACAGTTTAACCTCCAGCTTCACAGAGCGTGCCTCCTTTTTCTCTAGCATCCCCTACTGGAAGGTATTAAAGAAACCAGCTTTTGGATTTCCAGCGCCCAAATCAGACTCTACTCAGCTACCAGAGATCTGCTCTCCCGCATCTAAATCCCGATGCGGTTATTCCCTGGGCATCCTGGGAACCCGAAGCAGCTTCTATCTGCCTCTTCCTCTTGGTGTGACCTACGGCTTCTGCAGGAACTGAGCTGTTCTCTCTCCATCCAGAGAGGGCTCACCAGGAGCTGGCCGTGGGGGAGGAAGTCCCCACCCCGCTGTCACGAACTCCCAGACCCGCACACAGAATCTGCTCCCACCCCACAGCCTGAAACAGACCCGCAGGCACGCATGGGTCCTCACCAGAGGTCAAGGCTTCTGTCTTTTCCTCTTCTTGAGAATCCTTACCAACCCAGACAAAGACCTGGAGGAGAGGTGGGAAAGGAAAGGTGTGAGATGAAGCCACACGAGGGGTGCTGACCCAGCTCGCTGTTGGAGGAAGAGGAGGAGGTTCCAGGTGTGGGCCGGGCACCCCCCCGCCCCAACCACAAAGCCACCCCCGCCCCAACCACAAAGCCCTTGGACTGTGACTAGAGGGCAGGGAACAGACACAGTGAGCTGGTGACCTTTGCGCCTCCCTGGGAGGCGGTCTGCCGTGTCTCTTTGGACAAATGGAGTTACTAGCTGATTACATTCCATCCAGACCACAGTTCCCCTTGAGAACAGGGAGGCTCTGGCAACAACGACCGCTCGCAGGCGGATGCAGTTGAGCAGCAGCTGCCGCTATGATGAGAAATTCCACCTGCCTCAGACTCCCCCGCACGTCCACGGCCCCCACCCTAGCCTGCTCCAGTCACTAACATCGACCACCAAGCGCGGACAGCCATCAGACAGAGACCCTGCTCTAGAAGTTCACGAATGATCCATTTTGGGGCATCTACTTATTCAACGAATGTGCAGACGAACATGTGCTCACTGGTTTATTCATCCACCCAGTAAGCCCTGAGAGTCTGCTGGGTGTCTGAGCCAACAGGGGTCTAAGGCTTGGAAGAGAAATAAATCATCACCACGACCACCGTCTTGAGTCTTAGGATGAGCTTTACTACACCAAAAAATCAATTCAGCTGATTTTTACCTGTCATCTATTCTGATGTGTATCTAAAATATTTTAAAGAATGCCTATCATTCATAAAATGTCAAAGTGTTCATCACTCAGTCGTGTCTCTTTGCAACGCTATAGACTGTAGCCCGACAAGCTCCTCTGTCCATGGGATTCTCCAGGCAAGAATACTGGAGTGGGTGGTCATTCCCTTTTCCAAGGGATTGTCCCAACCCAGGGACTGAACCCAAGTCCCCTGCATTGCAGGTGGACTCTTCACCATCTGAGCCACCAGGGGCCCCATTCATAAGATGGTATCAGACAACAGAACGCAGACCTTCTCGCCCTTACTTATGGACAGCTGTGTGCCCTGCTACACCAGCCCCTCCACACCAGCTATGTATGGTGTCTATTCTGTTCATCACAGGACTCCCAGCAACCCAGCATTCTGCCTGGAAGACAGTGATGCTTCATACGTGTTGACTGAGGGCATGAACAGATGAACAAGCAGAGTAAGGTGCCAATGGAACAAAGCTGCCAGCAGCTGAATGGCTAAACTGCAAACCCTTTGGTATTGATCTTCCAACCAGGGAGCCCAAGAAGAAGCCGGGCAGATGGAGGGCAGTCTTGCACCTGCACGGCAGCTACCTCTAACCCTGACAACTCAGAGAGGAGACAGCTTGCTAGGAAGGGCTAATGACTGCCATCCCCCACGAGGATGCAAGGCCCTTGGGGACAGGGGAATGTCTCCTTCTAGGTGAGAGATTACGCCTGCATGAGATGTGAACCAAAGCCCAACTTTCTTTACCAACAGGTTCAAAGTAAGAGCTCATGTTCCCCCAAGGCCTGGGGAAGAATGCTGGTCATCTGATTTGCCTTTCTAAGGTGCTTTGCTGTTGGCAAGGGGATTCTATCTGCCTCTCATCTGCGGGGATTATGCAAGGTAGGCACCATCGCACCCATGCTGCAGGTAAGGACATGGAGCTCAGAGAGGGAAGTTATTCATGGGGCCGTCCGTTACCTGGTCCCAGGTGTCCAGGAGCATGACGTCATCGGTGGCCAAGTCTTCCTGCATGAGCTCGCCGGGGACCTCTTCGATCTAGGAAGGGATGGAAGGGGTTAATGACAGCCCACCTGTAAGCCGCCTTCCCTCAGCTCTCTCTGCCCTCCGTGGGGAGCTGCTGAGCTGGCTCCAGCCTGTGAGGGGTCTGTCCTAGGTCATCAGAAGGTCTCTCCCTGCCCCTGCTGTGGATGCCTCAGCTTGCCCCCCGGAAAACACCTCCCAAGGGGTGAGCAGAGGGAGCGACCTTAGGCCTCCTCGGGGACTCACCACGAAACGCCCGATCTTGTTGGAGCAGGCGAAGAGGCGCGGCGGGTGGGCGTCCATCTTCTTGTCCTTCAGCCGTGGGGACGTGCGGTAGGCGGCCTTCCCACCCAGGGCCTCCCAGAAGCTGTCTGCGAGGGGAGGCCACGCCAGTCACCAGCTGACACCACCTCCCGCCTCCCGCACACCCCCTTAGACTCTGGGACAGACACTGCCTGCGCAAGCCAAGTGCTCTCAACCGCCACCCGGCATCGTAAAATCCCAGCGTGACAAAGAAGGGAGGGCCTCGGGACTCGACGGTGATGCAACAGAGGCCCAGGGAGGGCAGACTTGGCGGCAGAAACGGAGCCGGGTCAGACACGGACGACAGCCCTGTGGGGCGGGGTGATTATCCCCGCTCAGCAACGAGGCAGCCGAGGCTCAGAGGGCAAGCAGCTCACCCAGCGTCACACAGCTGGGCCGAAGAAAAGCCGCCTTATCTGGCTCCAATTGCCTATGTTCTTCCCACTATACCTGCTCTAGCCACATGTGCTACTTATATTTAAATGCATTTTCCCACCAGTCACATTTAAATGTATGTTAACTTAAGCATGTGACTGGTGGTGGTTTAGTCACCAAGTCGTGTCTGACTCTTTTCCAACCCCATGGACTAACGACCAGGCTCCTCTGTCCGTGGAATTCTCCAGGCAAGAATACCGGAGTGGGTTGCCATTTCCTTCTCCCGGGGATCTTCCCGACCCAGGGATCGAACCTGAGTCTCCTGCATTGGCAGGCGGATTCTTTACCACTGGGCCACCAAGGGAAGCCCATAAACATGTGACTAGTGGCCACCAAATCAGACCTAGCAGATACAGAACATGTCCATTCTTTCAGACATTTTTCAGTGGATTATGTGACTCTAGACCAAACTGTTCTTCCCCATCCCTGCTTAGCATCAAGCAAGAGAGAGAGGGCTTAGAAGTAAGGAGGGAAAGATCTAGGGTTAGCGTAACGGAAGCGTTCCTGCCCCATGGTGTGGAAACAAGGCCAGCCTGTGGCATTTCTGTCCATGAAGACCCTCAAGGTTCCGACAGACCACAGCCCCCATGAGGCTGAAGCTGCCGCCTACAATCTTTCCAGGCTTCCCACAAGTGAGCCCCCCTGCAGCTGCCTTCCCCGGCTTCCCCAGCCCACACAGCTCTCCTTTCTCTAACTCCCAGATGCCTCCCTCTCACTGACCACATTCTCATTTTCATCTTGTGTGTACGTGTTAGTCGTGTCCGACTCTTTGCGACCCCATGGACTGTGGCCCGCCAGGCTCCTCTCTCCATGGGATTCTCCAGGCAAGAATACTGGAGTGGGTTGCCATGCCCTTCTCCAGGGCATCTTCCTGACCGGGGGATCAAACCCAGGTCTCCCGCATTTCAGGTGGATTCCTCACTGTCTGAGCCACAAGGGAAGCCCCCTTTTCATCTCACCCACTTTAATGAACGCACGTTAGGGAACAAGTGCTGAGGCAGGAGGAGGATGACGAAAGCCCGAGCAGACAGGAGGCCGGGAGCCCAACAGCTCCACCCCCAGACAGCAGCCGCCCCTCCACCCCTCGCTCCTACCTGGCTCGCTGCCTTCCGCCACCTGCACGGGCTGGGCCCGAAGCACCCTGAGCAGCTCCTGGGCCCCGGTCTTCTCTGCCTCGCTGGCTCCCGCACCCACCCACAGGTAGGCGGCCGAGGGGGTTTTCAGGACAAAGGCATCGTTGGAATTCAGCGCGCCAGCCTTGGGCATCACCTGGGAGGGTAGTGCTCAGTTAATCAACCAGGAAACAGGTAAAAACTTTTCAGCCCCTCCTCGCAGCCCAGGAGACGCTGCAGCAAGACCAGTTCTTAAGGGCAGACTCGGAGGACGGAGCGTGTACCCCATCAGAGCTGAGGACAAGGACTCTGGACACTGAGGCACTTAGCTGACTCCCATGAGCCACGAATGCACTGTGCTTAGCCAAGGAGATTCTAGAAATCTGGGATGCATTAACAGAAGTTGAGCACCTAGAACAAAGGAGGTGATAATCCCATTGTCCTCTAGGCTGCTCAGTAGGATTGGGTTCAGGTTCTGCACCTTCCACCATAAAAGGGATAGCAGCCAACTGGAATGGAATCAAGAACAACATCCAGATTGTGAAGACTGGAGTATCTGTTAGGTAGTGACTTGCCCATCACAGAAGGTATGCAAGAGACACTGGGCATTCTCGAAACAAGGAGAAATCTAAGACACACAATCCTGCCGGGCAGGGAGGTACAAAAAGCTGCTTTTTAGCCCCTCGGCCAACCCCACCCGACCCTGTGCCCAGAGGCCTGCCCATCAGGCCTGGGAGGTTTCCGAGCTGCCAGTCCTGCGGGGGCCCGGGGTCCGGGGCATTACCTCCACGGCGCGGGTGGCTCCGGAGCTGCTGGCCCGGACCTGGAAGAGGCGGGTACTGGCGGGCGCCGTCTGCCCACCCTCGCGGGAGGTGCCTCCCCTGTAGATAATCATGGGTTTCCCACCAAACAGGCTCATGAGGTGAGCGGGCTCCTTGCCTTGGACCACACGGCTCTGAGGGGGAGACGGGAGAGCAGGTCAGGAAAGGGGGGTGGGAGCATCGTCCTGTGCGCACATGCTGGGCTCAGCTCAGAGCAGCTGGCGCGGCCCAGGCTCACCCCACACGAGCCCGTCACGCTTGCGTCTGTGTGTGGAGGGCGGCGTGACCCTACATCACGCAGGGGCTGGCTGGGGAACAGGAGGTGCAGGAAGGCTGGAGGCAGCCCTGCTGGCTGAGGTCCCCCGGGCACTGCTTCGGCCTTGCCCCTCCCACAAGGCCTGGCCTGGCTGAGGCTGGGTCTAGTCCAAGAACCCAGAGAGCCCATGTTTGCAAATATTCCCTTAAATGGAAGCCCAGGGATGGTTCGTGGACATTCTTCCCGGACAGCGATGTCAGCCTCGGCCAAGAAAGCTGCAGAGTGGTGGGAAACGAGCCTTCCAGGTCTGCGGAGAGCCCTCCCGCAGAGCCAGTGCAGCCTGCAGTCAAGGGCTCGGCGGCGGGGAGAGGGGACCAGGAGGTCTGAGAGGCAGCGGGAAGAGGGGACCAGGAGGTCTGAGAGGCAGCGGGAAGAGGGGACCAGGAGGTCTGAGAGGCGGCGGGAAGAGGGGACCAGGAGGTCTGAGAGGAGGAGAGGAGGTCCCATCTGTGCCTGCCCCGTGAGCCCGGGTCACTTCGCATTCCAGCCGTGATCCGTGCTGCCTAAATCTAGATCACCTCACAAGTGGGTTGGGTGGTGGGGGGTGGTTCGTGGTCCCTTCCCAGCAAGAGCCATCACTGCTGGGTCAGAGCTCAGACCCCAGCTCCACCCTGATGCTGAGAGTTCAGGCCACGTGTGATTATACATCCTCTGCCTGCATGTCTGATGAACCTCTTTCTCGCACCACTAGACTGTAATAAACCACATCACAGCGGTTCAGGGCAGGGCGGGGCTGGGGGCCCGGGGGAGGATCTATCCGTGTTCACAGTTGCAGACGCACCGTCCTCGTCCTGCATAAATGTTCATCAAAAGGACGGATGGGTGGGATGAGGGACGGTCAGACGAGTGAGCAGATGGGCAGGGCCAGGGAGCGGCCCCGAGGGGCAGCGGGCTGGGCTCACCTGCACGGGAGTCCCTCCCAGCTCCTCGTCCAGCTGAGCAGTCAGGATGGCCGAGGCGGCAACCTCATCCTGGGTGGACTGGGCACCCTGCCTGGAAGGGAAGTGAACCTCAGCACCTCGTCTTGCACAGAGGCCGGGGCCCCTCTGTCACCCTGGGCCTGAGAAACCCGCGAATCTCCAGATTACAGGTAATGAAACTGACATATAGACAGGAAAAGAGGTTTGTTTGAAAAGGAACCAGAGCCAGGACCCAAACCAACACACCACACACCCCAGCCCAGCGTCTCGTCTTCTTTCAGAGATCTGACCACAACCAGTGGACTTCCTCGTCCTAAAGCTGCCCCACCGGGAGATGCACGGTGAGGGGCTTTCTGCCTCACCTCTTCCTCCGCTGTCTAACTTTCCCATAACTAACCTGTGTTATCTGCATAAGCAATCTAACAGATCAACGTGTTGCTCAAAGAAAATGTTTTAAAAGCCTTCTCGTGAATTTTGCACCATGTGTGTATTATTAATACCGAGTCCAGAAACATTTCTTTCAAGCCGCTTTTAAAAGTCTGAGGTTGTCAAACTGAGAGGCAACCTACTGAGTAAGACAAATGCTCTTCCACAGCATCGAAACTGGGAAAGAAGAGTGAAGACTGAGGAACTGTCACAAGTTAAAAGACTGAGAACTGTCACATGATGATTAAACGCCACTGAGGAGACGTGATGACTAAATACTGTGTGAGACCCTGGGTTAGATCCTAGACCAGAAAAAGGACATTAGTGGGAGAACTGGTAAAATTCAAGAGGAGTAAATGGTCTTGCAACAATGTTAATTTCCCAGTTTTGAAAACTGAACTATGGTTAAGTAAGAGGTGACCACAGAGGGAACTGTGTAACAGGTATATGGAAACTGTCTGCACCATTTTTGCAACTTTCCAGCAAGTCATTTCAAAACGAAAAGTTTAAAAAAGAAGAAACCCATCAGTCAACCTTTAAAAAGTTGGAGATTAAAAAAAATAAAAAAAATAAAAAAAAATAAAAAGTTGGAGATTGCATAGTAAGAGAAACGAACTGAAAAATATACTGAGACATCATTTTATCAACCCTAAAGCTGACAAACAGCGAAAGTGTGGTAACACAGTCCACCAGTGAGACCACGAAGAAACAGATACTCTCATTTGTCACTGGTGAAAACGCAAACGGCACAAAGTTCATCTAGAGAAACTGGGTGCTATCTATCAAAATGACCAGCGCATTCACTGTCAGAGCCAGCTCCGACTTCTGGGAACTCACTCTAAAGATACTTCTCTATGCATCCAAAATGATGTTTGTTTAAGCCAACTAATCATAGCAGTGCTTGTAATAGTAGGAGTCTGGAATCAAAGCAAGTATGCATCAGCAGGGAATTTGTTAAATAAACTACAGGAGAGCCACACAGTGGAGTATTACGTGGCTGTAAAAAAAAGAGAGTAAGGAAGCTCCTTATGGACTGACATAGTCTGAGCTCCAGGACGTGTTAAGTGAGGGAAAAAGAGGCAAAGTGCAGGACAATATACACGGCATGCCGTCTCTTGCATAAGGAAGGGAGAAGAACTAGGAATACAGGGTCAGATTTGCTTCTATCTGCATGATTACTGGAAGGATATACAAGAAACTAATGGAAGCAGGCATCCACAGAGGAGTGAGGATTTTAGAGCAAGGTGGAAAAGGGACAGGACAGGGACAGGATTTCTCCATGCATGTGTTTTTAATCTGTCTTGATCCTTAAGTCATGAATTTATCATCTCTCTTTAAAGAATTAAAAATAATTTTTAGTTAGAAAACATCAGAGGATAAACAGAACTTAGAGTGGAATTGAGGGAGAGATTTTCTGTTCGTTTCTCCCTAGTCCCCACGTCTGTCCTACAATGGACATGCGATGCTTTTATGAGAAGAGTTTACAATTTGAGAAGTAAGACAAGCGGTCCTGCCCCGGGGACAAAAGCCTTTCCCAGGGGAGCGGGGCTGTCCTGGTTCAGGTTCACACACCTGCGGGCTTCCCTCAGCCCTGCCCACTGCCCCCACCGTGGCCATGCTCCCAGCGTGTGCCCCCGGCTCCCCCCAAGCACAGGACCCCAGACCCTCACCAGTTGTAGATGATCTGTCCCTGACGGCCGCCGTGGCGGTAGTTGTACAGAATGATGTAGCTGTCGCCGCCGTAGAACTGTCCGTACGTGGCGGGGTCCACAGGCACTTTGTTGGAACCTTCAATTCTCCAGATCTACCAGAGCAAAGCTGGGCTTAGAGACCGGACGGCATTCCCAGCCCCCAACTCAGACCAGCCGAGAAACCAGCAGGTGCTGGGTAGCGGTTACACCGCAGGATTGCCCTCGGACTCAGCCTGAAGTTAAATAACTTGCCGGAATCACGGAGCCACTAAGATTCAAACCCAGGTCTTCTGTTCCAGATCCTGACGGTGCACCCCTGCTCCCCCCGTACTTCCTCCTCATGGAGAGCAGCACGGGGACGGGTAGCTGCATGGGGGGTTTAGAAAATGCTTTTGGTGCGTGTTACACAGAGCAACACAGGCCCAGGTTCCAGTCAATACACAACCTGGAGCCAAGCCAGGCTGTACCCCTCCGCAGGCTGTGCACCCCTGGACAACTTGCTTACTGTCTATGAGCCTCAGTTTCCTGATCTGGAAAATGGGAATAATAAGGGATGTTGTAAGGATCAAATGAGTCTAGCACAGTGCTTGGCACGGGATGATGGCTCTGCAGGTGGCGGCTACTCTTAATAATTATGACGATGATGACTAATGCTGCCACTGGCTGTATCAGCAGGCTGTCTGGATTTTAGATATCACCTGCCAGGGCAGGGTCGTCACTGAGTGACCTCGGAATGACTCCTGCGGGCAGAGCTCTTTGCAGAGCTCCGGGAACACGGTTGTCCGTGGTCACGAAGCCCTGCAGCGCCACCTGGTGGTACCGCGAGTCCTGGCAAAAAGAACCTTTAAACCTTGAAAACTCCTGACGGTGATGGAGCCGGACCAAGCCTCATTTCACCAGGGGCTTCCCTGGTGGCTCAGACGATAAAAACATCTCCCTGTGATGCAGGAGACCTGCGTTCAACCTCTGGGTCGGGAAGCTCCCCTGGAAAAGGGAATGGCAACCCACTCCAGTATCCTTGCCCATGGACAGAGGGGCCAGGTGGGCTACAGTCCAGGGACTAAACACTTAACTTAAGCTTCATTTCACAGATGAGGAAAGTCAGTTTCAAAAAGGTTAAGTAACTTGGCCAAGACCACACAGCTGAGCTGCCAGGGCTGTTCCCACATTGCCCTAGCCTGGATCATTTTCATTGCACGCTCCTCTTCCACTTAACTAATGAACCAATGACAAAATCAGTAATAAATAAAAATGAACATTTTTGCCATTTCTATTATGTAGGATGGAATCAATGTTTGAAGTTAATTCTACCTCCTAAACATCTCTGAACTCCACTCCCCACCTCTCCATCTTCACTGTGAACTTCTTGGTCTCAAGGCCATCTCCTCTTCCCTAAACCACTGCAACGACCTCCTCATGAGGTCTCTACTCTCATTCTCCTGCCTCTAACTCATTTTCACAGCGAGTTCTGGAAGCACAGAACTGAGCCTGTCACATTTCTGCCTTTAAAAAAAAACCCCTCACTAGCACCTAATGGTTGATACAGAATCAAGGCCACACCTTTGGACAAGGAATTTAAGGCCCTTCCCTGAGGATACCATCAACACCAGGCTTCCAGGACAGCCCCCTACCCAAATACCCACTCTCACTCTGGCAGCAAACTCCTGCTCATACTCTGAGGCCCCACCCAAGGGTCCCCATCTCTACGAAGACTGCCCCAACCACCCACCTCCACTGCCCTTCCTGCGTTCCCAGAGTCCCCATGCACCTCCCATCTTCCACTGGCCACACAGGTCTCAGCAACCAGCTGTGGCCACCTCCCCTCCCAGACTATGCACTCTTCACGGGCAGAGCGGGGTCTCAGACCCTTGGCAAGGAGCCTGGAAGACAGCAGGTGCTCAGGGCATGTTGGTTGTAAAAATCAAGCAAGACCAAAGAATCCCACCCATCAAAACTGTGGTCAAAACCTCTTAGAGAAACACCCTCAGAGAAGAGGTGGGCCAGAGGGGCCAGGGAGGGAGAAGGCAGGCGCCTCGACACGCCCACCCCAGCCCCCAGGGTACCTGCTTCTGCCCTCTGCCATCGTCATCCATGCCGTGCTGGGCAGCCATGGCAGTGGACGTGTGCAGGGTGGCGGCATCGAAGGGCACGCGCTCCACGTTGGCAATGTGGCTGGAGAGATAGCTCAGGCCCGGGCCGTCCGTCTGGTCTGGGTCCCGCCAGTTCTTGAAGAACTGTTTGAACAGCGGGGTCTCGCCACCCTCGGGAAGGACAGAGACCTGGCAGGGACGGAGGAAGAGAAGGTCGTGGCTGGACCGGGGTCCCCGGAGCGCAGAGGCCACCCGGCTGGGGTCCTGCAGGGAGCCTCAGACACCCCGTCCATGCTGAGCGCAGGACACCCCCCAACCCAGCCTCTCCACCCCGCTGGGCCCACTCTCACGGTCCCACCTGGCTCCCTGGCTCACCTGGGTCTGCCTGGGGTAGTCCATCTTGGAGATGAAGTCGGAGGCTGTCTTGAGGGCGGCCTTCCTCTCCTCGGTGTTGGCCTGCCTGCCTGTCGGCCGAAGGCGAGCAAAGAGCCTGCGGTCAGTGCTGCACGCCAGCGCTCGGCGCTCCAGGGAAAGCAGAAGGCAAACCTCCCTCCCTTCCGTTCCTAGACGGTGGACGGCCAAGGCCAGAGACCCCAGGCAGAGCTGATCACGCCATGAGCTCTCGGGGGTCCAGCGAGGGGTCCTGGCTAATGACCGCGAGCACGCCGACCCACTGACTGAGCTCAGAACGATACAAAACTTGCTGCATTTAATCCACGCAGCAACCTTCTGTGATGAAGATCGTTATCTTGTCCTCACTTGCATATAAGGAAGTCACGGTCTTAGAGACGTTAAGTGACTTGGCCGAGGCCACTCAGCCAGCGGGAAGCTGTGACTCAGAGCCCCAGGCTCCCTCGTCCGCCCCAGGCTCATGAGCCGAGTCCCTGCAAGGCTGCAGGGGCGCCCGTGTAAGGCCCTGTTGGAGCCCCTCCCTTCGCCCCAGTACCTTTCCAGACAAAGATCTTCCCGTCTTTGCCATGGTCCAGGATGAAGCAGTCCTCTGACCTCAAAGCCCCCTGGGCGAAGGGGTTCTCATCAGCCACAAGGGAGACCGACATGGTGCCCGCGCCATTGGAGACCTGGGGGGATGAGAGGGGGCCCCGGGCCAGTGAGTGACCTTCCCCACCTCGGCCTGCCCACCGGCGCCCCCTAGCCCGCGCTTGAGGAGGCCGACAACCCACCCCCACCTCAAATGACAGTGCAGAGAAACACAGCCCTGAGGCTCATCTGGGATTTCTCTGTCCTGTTCCACCTGGTCACAACCACATCTGTGACCGACACGTGGGTGTAGCTGGAAACGTCACCCAGAAAGGGAAGGGGAATCAAATGCGGGGACGCAGGTGGCGTAGGAAACAACTGTACAGCTGATAGAAAGAAATCCAACCTCATCGGTTTAAAAAAGGAAGTACAGAATAAAAGTAAAGCGGTCTACACGCAGTGTGGTATACTGGGCTGGAACCTGGAAGGAAAAACTGGGGAAATCTGAATAAAGTTTTTAGTTTAGTTAACAGCATTGAACCGATGTTTCTTAGTTTTGATAAACATGCCTGGTTATGTTACGATGTTCAGGGGAAGCTGGGTGAGGGGTATATGGGAACCTTCTGTGCCATCTTTGCACTTTTTCTGTAAATCTAAAAACTATCCTAAAATAAAAAGTTCACTGAACTTTTTTGAGTGTACCCTACTTCTCAAAATTCCAAAGACTTGACAGTACCCAGGGCTGACAAGGCTCTGAGTAAACTGGTGAGGGTGATTAAGAGCCTTCCCAGAACGCAGTTTAGTAACATGTTATCAGGAAGTTAAATAATAATTGTCCTGCATTTATTGAAAATGTACTTTATGCCAGGCACTGTTCTAAAAAATTTATGTAATTTATTAACTTCTACAGTTATAGAACTCATTTGATCCCTACAACAACCCTACAGGTAATCCCATTACTACCCCTGTTTCATTCACAAGGAAACCGAGGCGCAGAGAGGTGAAGTCAGCTGCACCGTTACACAGCCCCAGATCAGGGATTCGAAGCCAGACAGTCTAAGTCAGATCCTGTGTTTCTGTCAGTTACCTCTCATGGCAGAACCTTCCTCCCTGGGGTAGTGCAGACAGTCTAAGTCCAGAACCGGTATTCTCGTGTTTCTGTTTTTTTCTGGTCCTGCCACGCGGCTGAATGCAGACTCGGTTCCCTATCCAGGGACTGAGCCAGGGCCTCGGCAGTGAGAGTCCGGAGTCCAAGCCACTCGGCACCCGGGGAACTCCCAAGCAGCAGCGCTTTCTTTTATTGGCCATTGATTTTATTTATGGTAATTGCTATATACCAAAAAATTTTCATCTTGAGGAGTCAAATATACTTAACTATTTTGTTAACAGTTTCTTTTTTTCTTAATATATATATTTTACTGAAGTTTAGTTGACTAGTTAACGTACAATGTTCCAGATACACAACAAGGTGATTCAGCTATACATATACACACATATCATTTTTGAGATCATTCTCCACTATCGGTTACTACAAGTTATTGACTATAGTTCCCTGTGCAAGAACCAGTATTTTCAATCACTGACTCATCATGCAGCCTATGACCCAGACGCTCCACATCTGGAAACCTCCCCTAATGCCAAGCTTAGCACACAGGCACAAAGAGAGACTGCTGGCGATCGGAAAAGGTGGAGACATCCTCATGCCCATCGATTAGGGATCTGCAGAGATTTCCACATTCATAAAATAAAATACTCTACAGCCGTTATAAAGGGGCAAGTGGAAAAAAGAAGGCCACAGAAAAGTGTGAATAGCCTGCATCTGTTAATATCAAATAGAGACAGAGAAACACGTAAGGAGACCCGGAAAGCTGTATCTGGGGTTTCCTACACCAAAAGGGTAACCATGTAACCATGGCAACCCATGGAGAGGGGAGGACAGGAGGCTGACTTTGTTAAATTAAGTACTGTTACTTTTGTAATTAAAACCCACTTTTAAATAGTACTGGTTATCTTAAACTAGTAAAATTAGACTGACTTATTTTTTTTACATTCTTGAGTATTGCTCAACCCTAGTATTTACAACGAATATGTATTATTACTTCAACATCAGAATAAATATCAGTAATGTGGTTTTCCTATGGCGGTGATACGAATCTGCACCTCATTCTGCTGTTATTTTACCACTAATAAGCTTAGGGCACAACATGTGCATCACAGGCTCAGAGGTCAGACATCCTTGGCTCAAGACCAGGCTTAATTCAGTTTTTAAAAATCATGAGAAGAAATTTTAAATAAAGTCAGTACCCATAACACACGCATACACACACACTTCTGTAGTACTTTCCTGGATTTCCCTGAAACCCTCTTCTCCTTAGACCCCCCAGAAATCCTGCAACATTGATTCTACGGCCCTCCGCCCTCCCCACTTCACGGGCCCCGTCGGTGAAGGTGACACAGATGTGTCTGCGGTCGCTCACACGCTTGTTCCTGGGGCAGAAACGCCGCGAGGCAGCAGATGGGCATCCCCTGGAGCCGTAAGAAGCCGAGTCCCCCCATGGCACCCCCACACGTGCTCGGCGCAAAGCCCCCGGCCAGTAGAGCTGGGGAAGCCCAGGTCTCCTGCACCCCCATCCTGAGCCCACGACCCAGGGGCCCCAGCCCAGGCTCACCTTGTACAGCTTGGCCAGCTTGCGGTTGGCCGCGTCCTCCTTGGCTGTGTCCTCGGTCCCTGCGGGCAGAGCCGGCTTGGGGCCCAGCACCTGCGGGGATGGGGAGAGGGAAGAAAGCGTGGCGGTGAGCTCCCAGCAGCCTGCCGCCCCCAGGGAGGAGGCTGGGCTCCAACGAGCTTCCTCCCCGGGCAGGCAGGGGCCACGCGGGCCTCCACCATCCACGGCGACCTCCACTCAGGGCAGGACCCCCTCTGGAGGCGTCCGGGATCCCTGACGGTGCCTCCGGGGCGCAGCGCCCAGCCAGGGCTGCCCATGGAGTCTGTCCCTGCCGACCCGTCTCCGGCAGCTCCACAAGGACCCCGTGGTCCGCTGCCCCCAGGACAGCCCCTCAGACGTTTACCGTTTCCACCAAGCCTTCCGAGAAGGACAAGGACAGCTACCAACACCGCCCACCGCATGCCTTCAGCAGACCTCACTTCACCTTTGCAGCCATGCTAAGAGGCACAGGGCCTTCCCCGGTGGCTCAGCTGGTGAAGAATCCGCCTGCAATGCGGGAGACCTGGGTTCGATCCCTGGGTTGGGAAGATCCCCTGGAGAAGGGAAAGGCTACCCACTCCAGTATTCTGGCCTGGAGAATTCCACGGACTGTAAAGTCCACGGGGTCGCAAAGAGTCGGACTTGACTGAGCGACTTTCAGTTTCACTTTCAAGAGGCACAGATTACCACTCTCACCTCACAGGAGAGGAAACCAAGTCCAGAGAGAAAAGTACCTCGTCTACACCACTAGAAGGTGGCTAAGTAGAAATTTGAACCCATATGCCTGTGACATTAGAATCCACTTTCACGCCTCCGTTCTGCGCTCTCTCCAGCCTCAATGGCCCCACTACTGTCCCTCTCAAGCCACGCTTGGTGTCCAGGCTCTTTCCCCACAACAATCCCTTCTGCTCATCCTAAAAACCTGCGCTCAACGGCCCCAGACAAGCAGGAGAGACAAGCAGCACGGGGCAGAGCCTGTGGTCTCCTTTTCCCAGTGACCTTGACCTCTATTGATATATCCTCAAAGCACACTGGCTGGCAACGCCCATCATGCAATTGACGAAATGGGTTGTAGATTAATTGGAATGATCAGAAGAAGAAAGAGGGGGTTGGGTCTCCGTTGTCTCTTTCTGGCCTGGCTCTAGCACCCGGCTTGTCCTCAGAAGACGCCAAGACCCTCCTGCTCGGCTCCTTTAGAGGATCCGGCCCTCTTGGCAGGAGGGTGTGGCTCACGGCTTGGATGCACTGGATCCTGGGACTCCAGCCCCGCCTCTCAGGGGAGTCTGGGAGAGGTCAGGGGAAGCCTCTTCCGGCTTGGGAGAAAAACCCAAGTCACCCCACAATTGCCTGCCGGGTGGAGAAAAGGAAAGAGCCTCCTGGCCCCTCGCTCAGCGCCACCCCGCGCTCCCGGGACGCGGCCGCGGGTACCTGGAGCATGGCCTCGGGCTCGGCGCCCTCCTCGGAAACGTGCACGCGGGCCCGGCCGCTCCGCTCGTTGTCCCGGATGCCCTTGGACACCTGCGTGGCCTTCAGCCTCTCAAAGCGGTTGCTGCTGGAGCCACACCACTGGTAGATGTCCTGTAGGAGAAAGCCCCCACGTGAGGCAGCACCCCCGCCCACCTTCACAGAAGCCCTGCCGAACGACACAACAAGCTCACCTTGTTCTCTGCTTGCCCAGATGAGGGCTGGCGGAGCACACACACCCCACGTCCAAGCACAACACGTGTCACTTGTGTGTACCAGGGCCCGTGAGGGTATGCTGTGGATGTGCATTTTCCACAGGTACCCCTGCATACAGAATGTGCATAAAAATGTTTGCCTGATGGTGGGAGTGAAATTGGTACAACCACTTTGGAAAACCATCTGACTGTGCCTTTTTAAAGCTCCATATGCAAATATCCTACAACCCAGCCAACCCTCTCTTGGGAATATACCCAACAGTAACGCATGCAAGTGTCCACCAAAAGACGTGTGCAAGGATCAGTGTCTGCTTCAGACTGGTTGCTCTCAAGACAGCTCATCATCATCCCTGAGAATTCTTGAAATGATATTTCCCTTTCTTTCTTTCTCTACTATGGATTTTCATTCATGAAGAATAACCATGAATTAATATTAGTATTAATAAAATTATGTACCTACCTGTTTTTAAAGAAAGGCTTGTGCAAGAAGGCTCAGAGTTGCAACCCTTGGAAGAGCCCCAAACTCTCCCAAGTGTCCGTCAACAGTAGAACAGATAAACTGTGGCAAATTTTATATAACAAGGAGAAGGAACAAGCTACAACTAAAGGCAACAACAATATGGATGGACCTTAGAAAGAGAATGTTGGGCAAAAAAAGTCAGACATCCAAAGGAAAGATTCCAGGTACATGAAGTTCAGAAACAGGTGGAACTGGTCTAGACTGTTGTTGGAGAAAGTCTGGGGTGAGAGTTACCCATGGGGAGGAAGGAACTAGGAGAGGCCACATAGGGCTGGTGGCGTTCTTTCTCGATCTGGTGTTAACTACTCGGGCATGTCCATCCCATCAGAGTTATAGAGCCGCACACGCAGAATCCACACGCTCTTCTGTGTGCCTATCACACTTTATAACAAGCTTATACTCAGCGTGTGTCTCTGCCTGCCGTCAAGTCGCTAGGTCATGTCCAACTCTTCTGCGACTCCCATGCGCTGCAGCCCACCGGCTCCTCCGTCCATGGGATTTCCCAGGCAAGCGTACTGTGGTGGGCTGCCATCTCCCTGTCCAATAGACACTGCACCACACGTATACATGAGGCTGGGGACAGAACGTCTGGCCGTGTCCTCCTGCGGGGATGGGTGTACGTGGATTTGGGAAGAATGTGTACAAAGCTCCACACGTCTGTAAGGTGGGTCTGGGTTAGTGCATCCCACGCTTACCCATACAAGTGAGCACGTCCGACTACACAAGGACATGCACACACGTGGGTCTTTGATCAACACACCCAAGTCTCCATGTGGAGACACTCATCGTGGTGACATGTCTACACCTGCCACGCAAGAACTTATAGAGTTTTTTTCTAATTGAGGTACAGTTGACTTATAATACTATAAGCCTCGGGGGTACAACACAGTGATTTACAATTTTTAAAGACCACATGCCATTTGTAGTTATTATAACATATTGGCTATATTTCAAGAGCCTATCATTTTTGAACATGCCCGCCATATACATGCAAGTGAGTGACTATGAATAAAAGATACACAAGACATGCATATCACTGCGTCAGGGGGCTGTCCATCCACTGAAGCCGCTCACAGGTCTGTGTGTGACGTGCGTGACGTGCGTGACGTGCATGACGTGCGTGATGAGTCTGAGTCTGTGCACACGCACACATCTACCTGGGCCTGTGTGGGTGCGTTACTCACACACGGAGCGCGTGGGGGCTGCCGCCCCTGTGACTCCCTACTGCATCTCCACATTGCTCACACGGGTGAGCCCACCTCCCCAGGCCAAGCCTGGGGCACCCCAGTGGCCCCTGAGAAAGGGCAGGGCAGGACTCACATTGCCCAGGTCCAGGATGAAGCAGTCGCCGTTGTTGAAGCTCTCCCAGGACACAGGCACCTCGGTGGCTCGGACCACACGCCGCCCTTTGACCTGGAAGAGTCTCTGCACCACCACCTCGTTGGGGACCACGTGCTTGAATCCTGACGCCACGCCTCCTTTCTGTCGGGTCAAGGAGACAGCGTTAGTCCGGGGAGAGCGTCTGGCAGCGGACAGGAGTGATCCGAAGGGCATTCCGGCCCGCGCACCAGCGGACTTCCAGCAGCCACCCACCTCTGCACCTTGCTGCCTCCCTTTTGAATCTCGTGCTCCACTAACAAAGACCCCTGGTCCCACTTTCCAGGATCAAAATGCTATAAACATTCCCTTCTCAAAATATGCATTCCCCAAGGAATGTTCTAAGAATGCTAACCCCCAAGATATTCTGCAAGGAAAGGATTCCATGATCAGGGAAGCAGACGGCGTGCCCTTCACTTGCCCCCTGACTTACACAACGCCCATCCGCATCATGAGGCACTGGGAAGTCCAATGGTAAATACACTCGCTTGGCATGTTTTAGACAGCACTTCCCTGCCTTGAGTCAAGATACTGCTTTTCTCTTCCATGTCTTGCCTGCGGCTCAAGTGTTCTGCAAAACCCGCTTTAAGAAACGCTCATTCAAATCTTTCCCATCCTTCAAGGCTCTCTAGGAAGAGTCAAGACTGCCCCCCTCCCCCGCCCCCATGATGCTGCAGCAAGTTCCACTCAGCTGTGCCTTCAGAGGCAGCAGTGGGTGAGGGACAGGGCACTGGCCTCAGGTTCAAGTCCCTGCCCTGGCACCAGAGTGCTGGGTGACTTTGGATAAGTCTCTTGCCCTCTCTGAGCCTCAGGCCTGCTCCTCCTGCAGCGGCGATCTAAGCCCCTGCTGTGCCGCTCTCCACAGGCATCATCAAGTCCCGGGGAGTCCAGGAGGGCTTCCCAGCAGCGGTCAGAACTGCCCGTGGGGGCTTCTCTGGTGACTCAGTGCTGGAGAATCCGCCCGCCAATGCAGGAGGCACGGGTTTGATCCCTGGTCTGGGAAGATCCCACACGCTCGGAGCAGCTAAGCCGTGGGCCACAACTATCGAGCCTGTGCTCTGGGGCCCGGGAACCCTAACTGCTGAACCCACACGCGGCAAACACTGAAGCCCACGTGCTCTGCGACAGGAGGGGCCCCAGGAAGGAGACGCCCACGCGCCACGGGTAGAGTATTTCTCGCGAGCCACAGCTAGAGAAAAACCGGCCAGCAACAAAGACCCAGCACGGCCAAAAAAAAAACTACCCTTGGGACAGGAGAAAGTCACGTGGGCTGGGTGTCCTTATGAGCAGACCCCAGCCCTGGATGCTCACCGGCCCCAAGCCCCAGGGAGGTCAAGTCAGAGCGGAGAAGGTGCCCACAAGCGTCCCATTTTCCCCATGAGTATACTGAAGGGGGGGTGGCAAAGAGTCAGGCATGACTGAGCGACGGAACTGCACTGCAGTGATCCTGAGGACCAGCGAAGTGAACTGACTTACTCAAGGGCACTCAGTGAGCATGTGGCAAAGCTACGGAGTGTAACCACGTCTCCCGTTTCCAAAGCTGCTCACGTCATGGGCCACTAAGGCCGGAACCGTGGCCAACCCCCTCCCAGGTCCCTGACTGACGCCTCACCTTGCAGAGCAAAGCCAGGTCTGACTTGCTGCGCTGAGTCCATGAGGGCAAGGGACAGACAGAGTGTGACTGGGTTCCTGTTACATCTACACACAGCGAGGAACACAGCTGGCTGCGACATGATCATGCCACTGTGCTGGGCATTTTGCAGGGGTCATCTGCAAGGGAGGCGTCATTATCACCATCTTACAGACGCGGAGAACAGATGCCGGAAGCAAAGAGACTTGCCTGAGATCTCAAAGCTAGTAAATGTTGGAGGTAGGTTTCAAACCCGGGTGTAAAAGAATCTGTAAGGCCCACATTTTCCCCCAACGGCATGTTTTCTTAGAGCCCAGGTCACCAGGGTCATCCAGGATGAGAGGCAGGAACAAACCGCTGTTCTGAGCAAGGTCATCAAGTAGAAACGTTTTCCCTGTTGTGAGTGGGAGCGCCCTCTGGTGTCCTTTCTTGGTACCAGCGAGAAGCCTTTTAACAGGATCCCCTTGGTAGGGTTCAGCAAGACCGCCTTGGTCTTCTCAGAGCCTGTTTTTCCACCTGGCTTCAGAGGCCTTCCAACTGGGAAGCATGTAAGGAAGGGCAGCTGGGGAAGACGCTTCAGTGCCCCATGCTCATCTGGAAGTGACCGCGGAGGCTGCCTCTTACTAAGTCCACGCCAGGCTCCTCTGTCAGGGACATGCAATGTGGTCCCCACAAGCTCCTGAGGTTGCAAATCTCATCACCCCACTTTTCAGGCAAGAAAACTGAGGTGCAAAGAGGTCCAGCCCCACGCCCAGGGTCCCAGCTAATTGGTGGAAGTTTTACCCCCGAGTTTGCCCTTCCTGGGACCAGCCTTGCCCAGGTCCACCAGCCCAGGACATCCTGAGTGTCTGTGGGCAGTGGTCACCCCGGGACCCCATCTATGTGGAGGTAAAGAGACAGTGGGTCTGAAAAGCTTTTCCAAAAGGTGCTGAACGGACACACCGACCACTTCCATGGATTCCTTAGAGAGGAGGAAATGGGGAAATGAAGGAAGAGAAAGACCCTTAACATTTTTTAATACATCTCTAAAATGTTTTACTTGTTCAAGCATGTCTTCTATTTTTTGTCAAAAAAATAGAAACTTTTCTTTTAAAAAAGGAAAAGGGTTATTCAATGTCATACATCTCAGCTCCAATAAATTCTCTATATATGAATTTATAAATTAAAAGATACAGATTTCTAATGAGTGTGGACAGGCATTTCCTAATTAATTAACTCCTTCTAATCTTACTGATCTAGGAAATTAGACTTGGAAATATCAGTTAATACAAAAATAAAAGCAAGCTCTCAGGAGACATTAGTGAATCTCCAAGCATAAGGGGCAAGGTTTTTTTGGTAAAGTTTTTTTTTATTTTTTATTTTTTTAGTAAAAAATATTTTTAGTAAAAAATATTTAGTAAAAATATTTAGTAAAGTATTTTTAGTAAAAAATATTTAGTAAAAAAATTTTACTATTTTTTATTATTTTTACTTTAATATTTAAGATTGATTGCTGCTTTCTATGGTCTAATCATTAGTGGACAGAGATTGGCATAAAATTATTTGAACAAAGTCTAATAGAATATTTTCTTAAAAGCTATTTTCCAAATTAAAGTGAAGATACATCCACATATATATATATGTGGATGTATCGTTGTTGTTTTATTTGCTAATTTTGCATCTGACTCTTGTGACCCCAGGGGCTGTAGCCTGCCAGGCTCCGCTGTCCACGGATTTTCTAGGCAAGAACACTGGGGTGGCTGCCATTTCCTTCTCCAGAAGATCTTTCTGACCCAGGGATCGAACCCATGTCTCCTGCCTGGCAGGTGGTTTCTTCCCCACTGCGCCACCAGGGAAGCCCACATATCACGTGCTGGGCTAGGCGCTCGGTCATGTCCGACTCTGTGCGACCCTATGGACTGAAGCCCGCCAGGCTCCTCTGTCCATGGAATCCTCCAGGCAAGAACACTGGAGTGGGTTGCCATGCCTTCCTTCAGGGGATCTTCCTGACCCAGGGATCGAACCCAGGTCTCTCACGTCTTCTGAATTGGCAGGCAGGTTCTTTCCCACTAGTGCCACCTGGGAAGCCAGGATAAATTCTGTATCTATATATAAATATACACATCTATATGTTCATATAGAGAGAGAAAAATCACATACCATTTGGTGTATATCTCCAAGAGTAGAATCATGGGCAACTTTTACTTACTAAAAGCCTTATTTCTATGTTTGACATGTTACAATAAGCTTGTATTATTCTTATAGTCTGAAGAAAGGTAAAAGCTATAAAGAGCTACCTTTTTATGTTAAGCTCTTTATAAAACAAAGAAAAACCTACTGGTTGGCGCTGATCCCCTCCACCCTCTAATTTCAGGGTTCCTTATCTGAAAACAGGAGGGAGGACAGGAAGGATCCGAGGGATTCTGTGGGTTTCCCACTGTGATCCTTGGGGCCACGGGCTTCCAGGACTCAGCCCAGCCCAGACTCTGCTGGAACAAAGGGTTTCAAATAACCCAGCTCCTTGGGGTCTTTGGGGTTCTATCCAAAAGTCAAGAGGAGGAGGAGGAAGAAGAAAAGGAGAAGGAGGAGGAGCAGGGATCAAAAACAGTGCACTTTAAGGATCTGAGGGTCACAGACCAAGATCAGACAGGCGCTAGGAAAGCCCTTCTGGTGGCTCCCGTCCCTCCCCTGCCCCTGCTCACACCCCGAGCACAGAACCGGCCGTGAGGAGCAGGCTTTCACAGAAACAAGTCTTGCATAACAAGCTCTGCTCCTCGGAGATCCATAATTGATGAGGGCGCCAGGCCAAGAACCTTGGGCTGGGCCTGCCAAGGGCGGGGGCGACCAGAGGACTTGCGGAAGGCGGAAAATGGGACTGGCCGTGCACCTCACGTTCCCACCGAAAGCCAGGGCCTTTGAGCACTGAAGTCAAAGGCAGGAGGGATTGGGAACCGCTCCCCTAGAGCAATCCTCAGAGTACAGTCCATGAATATCTTGGGAAAATCACCAGAGTGGGGAGGAGACTTGCTAAATGTGCAAATTCCTAGGCTCCATCTGAGCTAAGATAAGAGACCAGAGAGCCTTCAAATGTTTCTCTGAACTAGGCCCTTCATGTCTGGGTTTAAATCCCAGCTCAATCGCTTACCAGCCCTGTAAGCCGCTTAGTCTGTCCACAAGTTAAGTCGCTGCTGTCCGTACAGAGGCAGCAGGAAGCAGGCACTGCGGCTCCAGGGGCCTGAGAAGTACTTGCCGGAGTGAAGGACAAACGGAGCGCGTGAGAGCAGCACGCGGGGCGAAGGGCGGCCTCAGGGCCGGTCTCTCTAGCTCCTGATTAAGGGTTCCTTCCACTTTCTGCTCTAGGAGCTGCAAAAAGTCCTGGTCTTTCTCCCCGTCCAGGGCCTGGGTTCCAAACTTCTCTCCTTCTGCTGGCACCAGGGCCCGAGGAGACTCCAGAAGGAACGCAGAGCTGGACAGGTCTGTAGAAGGCGCTCTAGGGAGCGCTGAACTGGCCGACAGGGGGCGCTGGGAGGCTCCGGGGAATCCAACCCAGCTTCGCCCAGCCCAGGGCTGAGGCCCAGTTCCCAGGACACACCCTGCCCTCTGCTATCTCTAGAGCTTTTCCATCATCTAATCTCTGGTGTGTCAGCTGGGCAGACAGCATTGTGCTAAGTCACTTCTGTCATGTCTGACTCTTTGCGACCCTATGGACTGCAGCCCACCAAGCTCCTCTGTCCATGGGACTCTCCAGGCAAGAATACTGGAGTGGGTTGCCTCGCCTTCCTCCAGGGCATCTTCCCCGCCCAGGGATGGAACCCATGTCTCTCACATCTCCTGCATGGGCAGGTGGGTTCCTCACCACTCGCGCCACCTGGGAAGCCCTGGGGTGTCAGCTGGGCAGACAGCATCACCACCCTGCTAACACCCCGCTCCAGAGGACCTGGAGGCCCAGAGATGGACAATGACTCCTCGAAGGTCGCACAGCATGTCAGCAGCGTAGATGAGGCTTAGTACCTGCCCTGAACCCCTGCTCACGAGAGGCAGATTGGTGTACTGGGAAAAAGCTGGGCGTCAGGAAATCTGGGCTCCGGTCCTGGCTCAGAGACTAACTTTCTCTGTGCCTCAGTTTCTCCTCCCTCCCTTCAAATAAGAGGTCTGCCTTCTGATGTTAAGGCCAAAGCTTGTGATCCCTTCCCTATCCTGACCAAAGAGAACCCCAGCTAGGCAATACCAGCGTTCCAGGAGCCCTTCCAAGATGCCAAGGCATCTTCCAGCTATGCCTTCACCAAATCCTCTCCCCAGGCCTGAAGGGCAAGTACAAGTGGCTCTCCTGAAACCGAAGAGGACAGGGAGGCTCAGGGAGGCCAAGTGGCTTTGCCAGAAGTCACAGAGCACACTGGGAACAGCCTCTTGGGGCTCCCAGCGTCGCTCTGCTCAGCCCCACCTGACTAGGGGCTGGAGCTCAGCGTCTTCAGAGTTCAAAAGACAGAAAGAGAATGGGATCAAGGGTCCCCTTTCAAATATTGAAAATAGGACCCTCTGTTGGCAGGGCCTCAGAACTAAAGGCTATAGGCTCAAGCCCTGGGCATGCTAGGTTTGCCAAGGGCAAACGCCATGCAAAGGGCATAGGGCACCTAAGGCCCACCTATTACTGCTGGGCAAGGAAAACCACCTTGTGGGGTGATGGAAATTTTCTTCTCTCAATTTAATAAGAAACCAGAGGCTCAGAGAGGGCGTGTGATTTGTCCAAGGTCACACAGCTAGCAAGGGCCCGAAACTCAAAGCCAGGGCTAGCCAACTCCAAGGGCTGAGCTCCGGCCTGTCTGCCTGCACACCCGCAGAAGCCTGAAAGGCGGGCGGGCGTGAGCGAGCCCGGCCACTGATGCCTCTGTCCCCGCCGCCCGGCGCCCACCTTGTACTTGAGGCCGGACTTGAAGTAGCCGAGGAAGGTGGCCGACTCGAAGCCCTGGACCTCCCGGTGCTGCACGGCCCGGCCGTTCAGGTGGTCGTCCAGCTGCACGGTGAAGATGGCGGCCGCCCCGCTCTCGTCCTGGCTGCATTCATTGCCTGCGGGACATCAGAGCAGCATGAGCCGGCTCCCGGCCAGCGGCCCCAGCCGCCCACAGCGGAGGCGTCTGGAGCCCCCAGCAGCGCCCAAGCCTGGCTGGAGAAGCTGGGAAAGGCCCTGCCTCTTGGGAGCCTCAGTGAATCCATCTGTATAATGGGGGTGGTGGGAGCTGACTCCAAGGTCTCTGAGAGTCCTCCCAGCACT
This sequence comes from Cervus canadensis, assembly GCF_019320065.1. NCBI lineage: Eukaryota > Metazoa > Chordata > Mammalia > Artiodactyla > Cervidae > Cervus > Cervus canadensis. The sequence continues at coordinate 42,226,567 of NC_057415.1, read as the reverse complement.
CACTCACCCGAGGTCAGGCCAGAGAGCACCAGCAAACCAAGCCACAGGGAGGGGCCAGGACTCACAGGGTCACACGGAAGAGCCGCGGCAGGACTTCAGGCTCCCGACTCGGAAGGGCAAACAAGAATCTGGCTGGAAAGGGTGGGTCCTGGGTTTCTAAGTCACCCCCAGTTCTGAGTCCATAGACTGGCTTGTTTAACCCTCACAACAGTCCTACGAGGAACTGCAAAGCTGCTGCAAAGCTGGGATGTGATACTGTGCAGTCAGCACATCCAGTTTACAGAGACACGGAGTGTCTCGCCAAAGGGCAGAGCTGGGGTCTGAACTTGGGGAGGCTGGCTCGACAGTCTTGGGAACACGTAACCAAGGGCCTGGCACACACTCGATGCTCAGCAGTCGCTAAATTCCCTTCGGCGCTTCCGGGGGCCCAGGTCTCAAAGGTCTGCGCTCTACGCAGAGGGGCAGGGCCGGGGCTGGGGGCCCATCTCACCCAGCCAGTAGTGGAGGTCGTACTGCAGGTTCCCATTCCTCAGCTGCACCGTCTTCAGGATGACATAGGCATCGCCTGTGAAGAAGTCTCCATAAAGGTTGGGAGGCACGGGAACCAGGTCGAACTTCTCCACGCGCCAGATTTGCAGGCCGGGCTCCTTCCCCGCCTTGAGGAACTCGGGGTGTTCCACCACCATGCTTCCCGGCTGCAAGAGACAGGGCAGAGCCTGAGCGGGGGCAGGGGCCGTGGCGGGGACGGACCCTGGGGCACGAGGGAGGCTGGTTTTCAGCACCAAGAGCACCTCACTTGAGCCTGACGCTCCCCACCGCATCCTAGGACCCCGCCCGCGACGAGTGAGCACCAAGGGCCGAGTTTAGGCTCCAAGCCCTGCCCTGGCCAGCATCTCCCGCGCCCTCTCGTCTCCCTGGTGATGGGGGCACAGAAGGCTCTGCCTCCCTTCTCGTTTCCTGTCTTAGTGCCAACTGGATGCAACAGCTGAGGCACACGGAGGTGAAGCCAGGGACCCCCAGCTAGGAAATGACAGAGCAGGAGCTGGCCCAGACTCCAAGAGCTTTGGGACCACGGGGAGACCCCTCAGATGGCAACAGTAAATCTGGGGGTGGCCAGGGGCTCAGCTTAAACCTTTCCAGCATCCTCGGTGGCCCGGAGAAATAGAAGGGTCCTCATAGAGTTCATTAGCGAACTCCACCCTGCAGATCGGGAGACTGAGGCCCCAAGAGGGGAGGGGCCTGGCCCAAGGCCACAGGGCCTGTCTGTTTTTGCTCTTTTTCCCCACGCCCCATCACACCTCCAAGAAGGGCCTAGGTGGCTGAGCCCAAGCGGTCCTGCGCTGTCTGCCTCCTCCCTCCTGCCCCTAAAGCCCCACCCCACCCCAAATTCCATTTCTTGGAAAAGGCGAAAGGACGCAGCCGGGGTCTGCGGGAGCCTGTTGGAGATGAGGTGGCGGAGAACGGGGACAGGCGGTCAGACCATGCACGGGGGCTGGAAACGGAGCAGAGCGGGGTGGTTAGCTGGGAATCAGAGGAGGGAAGTCAGCAGGCGCAGGTCACCTCGGGCCGGATCTGGTGGAAGAAGTAAAAAAAACCAGATGGGAGAACTCAGGCAGCGGAGTGGAGAACATGAAGGAACAGCTGGAGGGAGGAGAAACCCGAGAAGGCAGAGGCGGTGTCAGAGACGGAGAAGAGGTGACAGGCGAAGGTGAGACGGTCCAGGAAAGAGGGGGGATCCAGGAAACAGGGGGATGCGGTGAGAAATCGGATGAGAAAGACTGAAATGAAAGGAGAAACCACAAGAGGCAAGGAGAGAAATGAGGCGGAGGGAAGGAGAAATCCGGCGGCAGAGATGGGTAACAAGTCAGAAGGCAGCGCAGAGGGAAGACATCCGGCCAAGGTGAGGTTAGCCTGTTGGGAGGGAAACAGCCAGGCTGAGGCCCCCACCCCTCTAGCGGAGCCCCAGAAGCAGCAAGAGATACTTACAAAGCAACAAAACAGTTTTTCCATTCTAGACCTGAATTACTCCCCTTTTCCTAGCGCTGTATCTGCAAGAACTTACAATAAAGAGTTACTCCGGGGGCCCCCCGGGCACTCACCCCCGCCTGGGTCACCCGCCCCTGCGGCGCCCCCGCCTGGGTCGCCCCCCGCGCCGGGGTGGCCGCGCTGGCCGGGTGCGACAGCGCGCCCAGCGCCAGGACCAGCGCGCCCAGCAGCGCGCAGCGATGCGCAGCCATGGCAGCGACGGCGGCAGAAGACAACCCGGGAGGCAGGCAGGCGGGCAGCCGGGGCCGCCAGGCTCGCCCTGACCTTAAGTAGCCGCCCGGCCCACTCCGCCCAAGCCGGAGACCGCCCCGTTTGGGAGGGCGGAGGGCCGGGCTGGGCCCCTGCGGGCCGGGGAGGGGCGGGAATCTGGGCTGGATTTTTTAAGAGACATCGGGGTTCCCACCGGGACAGACCCAACGGGCGGGGCCGCCCCTTCACTCCAGCTCCGCGGTGGAGACCAAGCACAAGGCCTGGCATACAGCAGGTGCTAATTCCGTGCACACTGCATGGACACACGCGGGAACGGCAGGGCCCCACCCAGCTCGGCTCCCTGTGTGATGCACGCGGGACCCCTCTCCCTCCACCCCTAACATCTCCAGCAAAAAACCACAGGAGCTAACTGAGAGGGACTGAAGGTTTTCAGCATCACATGAACATCCTTTATGGACTGGGCACTATTCACAGCCCCATTATAGAGAGGTGGAAATAGCTCAGAATGGTCAAGCAGTGTGCACACAACTAGGAAATGAAAGTCAAGACCGGCCCCCAGGTGGTCCGGGTGGACCGCCCGCTTAGGCAGCATGTGGCTGTCACCAGCTAAGGACACGGTTCAGGGGGCTGACCTCCACTGGACCCTTGAGCAAGCCAGACAGAGAGGGGCGAGCAGATCTCTCCACTTCTGGGATTGCAGGCTCCATTTTACTCAAAACCACCCTTCTTTCCTTCCTCATTAAAAAGTTACTTTTTATTTTTAAAAAACTATTTTGGGCTCCTCTGGGTCCTTGTGTTGCGCCTCCTTGCACCAGGGCTTTCTCGGGTTGCAGCAAGCAGGGGCTGCTCTCCAGCTGCGGGGCACGGACTTCTCTCTGCGGGGCACGGGCTTCTCTCTGTGGTGCCTTCTCTTCCTGCGGAACACGGGCTCCAGGGCAGAGGGCTTCAGCAGTTGTGGCCCACAGGCTTAGCTGCCCCAAGGCATATGATGTCTTCCCCAACCATGTCCCCTGCCTTGGCAGATGGATTCTTAACCACTGGACCACCAGGGAAGTCTAAAAGTTATTTGTTAAAAGTTTGTTTTTAATCAAAACTTAAAAGTCACTTTATTTATACAAAGTTTCACCTCTCAACCCCACTTACTTGTACCTCCAGGCAACTAACCCACTTCTAGCTTCCTCCTCCTTCGGCTGATGGCTTCATGGCCTGCCTTCCTGTGGTAGGGAACCAGCCTTTGTTGTTTGGGGTTGGGGTTGGGGTGGGGGGTTGTTAGTTTCGTTTTTGTTCTTGTGTTTTCAGTTTTAGGTCCTATCTGTGGTTCTCTCTGGGGAAGACAAGGATTCGAGCCTCCTCCCCTTTGCCCAGGCTCCCTTCCCATCCCTTATTCTCCTACTGGAGACTTAATTGGGTTATAAGTGCTATTCACACTCATCCAGGCCTGCTTCCCACCTTCAACAACCCCTCTTTCCACTCTCCCACGACCGTGCTGGACTCAATTTCTCTGTTTCCTAGCTCCCTTTGCATTCCAGATCTCCTTTCTCAATAACAGGGAAATGCAATGACAGGGAAGAGAACAAAGGAGCTGGAGGCCTGGGTTTGATGCCCACCTCCGCTGTAAGTTACCTTCTTCCTCTCTGCCTCAGTCTCCCCATCTAGTAAATGGGTATAAAGTGGTTGCTGAGAATCCAATCCGTCTGTGTGTGTGAAAATGGCCTGGTCTGCCAGTGAGTAAATGGGAGTTTCTGTCCTCCTTCCCCATGAGCTCCAGTCATCTGCCCCAGCTCCTCCTGGAGCCCAGCTTCTGTCTAATCAGGTTGAAGTTCGCCCTCCATCACACACAACTTCCTCCCATTTAAGGGAGACTGTGGGTCAGATAAAGGGCTAAAGGAACACTCACAGAGGAGATAAATCAGACTGTAGGGATTATAAGAAGGCTTTGCAGACAAAGGGACTTGTGACCTGGGCCTTGAAGGACAGGAAGGAGGGAGATTGAGAAGAGAGGCATTCCGGGGGTGGAACAGCACGGGCAAAGGGCAAGCAAACGCAGGCCACTGATAGGGATCCTGTCTGAAACACCAGGACAGGAAGAGATGAGGCTAGAGAGGGCGGCAGAGGTCACAAGGGCCCGTGTGCCACTCAAGAGTCTGAATGTTTTTTTAAGACATACATGGGTATAGGTTAAGAGTTTCTCAGAGAGCTGTTTTTTGTTTATTTACGTATTTATTTTTGACTGTGCTGGGTCTTCCTGATTGCAAGCGGGCTTCTCTGGTTGCAGCAAATGAGGGCTACTCTTCATTGCAACGTGCAGGCTTTCCTTGCAGTGGCTTCTCTTGTTGCAGAGCATGGACACTCTAGCACGGGCTCCAGAGTCATGGCGCACGGGGTCAGCTGCCCTGCGGCACGTGGACTCTTCCCAGACCAGGGATCCAACCTGTCTCCCCTGCACTGGCGGGTGAATTCTAAACCACTGGCCCACCGGGGAAATCCCTGAAGAGTCTGAATTTCATCTTAGTGTCTATGGGGACCCACAAGAGGTCCCTGACTCCTCAAGGCTGTATGTCTGGTCCTGGGCCTGCAGAGCCTGCACTGGACGTCTCTGGCCTAAACTCAGAGAGCTCTTCCCTCTCCCTAGGCATTTGGAGGGTGATAAAACCCCACTGTTCTCATACGCGCCTGATGGAAGCATAACCCAGTTTCCCCTCTCTGGAGAGCAACTGACATCTATACAAATTCAAAACAGCAATGAGACCACAGTGCCATTTCCTTCAGTATGGCTTACAGAGGAACACAAAAATATACGTGCAAGGGTGTTCACTGAAGCATTGTTGGAAGAAAACTGGAAAGGACCCAAAGGTCCTGGTTAAATAAATTATGGAGCCGCCATACAATGGGCCACTCTGCAGCTGTGGAAAAAGAACGAGCTAGCGCAGACTGTGCCCAGCACCCAGCAGGCAGTCAGCAAACATGGAGCGATCTCAAAAAAGCAAACTGCACCGCGACTCTGCTGTGGCTCCTCTCTTCTGGTTTATAAGGGTGTCTGCTTCTGCATACATATTGTCCTTAAAAAAATCACGGAGAGTAAACACCAAACTGTCAAGTCAGTTTGCTTGAAAGGCATGAAGAAGCTGGGGTTAAGCACCCACATCACTGCAGTTGGCGTGAGCGAACACTCTAGGGTGATGAAACATTCCAACACTGGATTACAGTGATGATTACCCAACCGAAAAAGGTACTAAAAATCATAATGCTGTCTGCTTACAATAGGTGAGTTGTTAATGTTAATTACACCTCAGTATACTTGTGTGAAAAAAATTTTCAATGTCCTATAGGGTTTGAAACTATTTACAAGTGTTTCTCCGATGTAGTTTTTTTTTTTTTTTTTAAAGACTGATCTAGGAATAATACCTTAAAAATAGATACAGTAATATCTGCTCATTAGACAATATGGAAAATTCAAACCAGCAGGAAGAGGAAATTTCCTTGTCATCCCCAGTCACCTCCACCCCCCACCCCAAGTGAACCTGAGCCGGCATCCAGCCCAGCCGAGCAGTCCGTTCTGCTCAGCTGGTGATTAACAGAGGGCTGGTGTGGCTCGGCCTTGGTCCCAGGGGTCACGGCCCACCAGCCCAGGGTCACTGACCCCAGGTTAATGATCACAAAGGCCCCTGCAGCTGTGCCTCTCACATAGCCCTGAAACCTGGGTCCCTGGCGCTGGAGACCTGGGCAACAGGCCCTGGCCCCTGCCCTCGGAGCATCCACGGCCTGGAAACTCTCAGTGCAGGGCAGTGATCTGCGGAGACTGTGATGGGACCACGGGCCCCCGGGCTCCCTGCTTGGAAGGGGATGTGTAAGTTCAGAAGAGCGGGGAGAGCTGAAGTGCAGAAGAAAAACCTCTTAAGCAGGAAGGAAGAGCTCCCCACCCGTGCCAGGCTTGCCTCTGCTGCTGATTTCCTGGGTGACTTTGGGCAAATCACCGTCCTTATCTGCTCTTCAGGGTCTCCATATGGAAAAGAACGGCCAGGCCCTGAAGCTCTGACTCTGAGCCTCGTTCTCAGCCCCAGCACTCCCCAGATCCTGGCTCTGCAACCACATCGGGAACCTACAGGTCTCTGAGCCTCAAAGTTCCCACCTGTAAAACGGGGACAGCTGTCCAGGTGCCTCTACAGGTCCTTCTGAAGCAGACAGTGCGGAGCCCCTGACCTGCACAGGGCGGGCACAGCATCCCTAGGAGCTGCATGCCACCGCACCTCTCGGGCTGGGTATCTCTGGGAGAAGACAGGGAGGAAAGGCGGCCGGCTCTGACACTCAGTCTCTTCACAGCCACCAGGAAACAGAGACTCGGGGAGTTCCAGGCACTTGCTCAGGGCCCTTCAGCTGGAACGAGGCGCTGCTGGGATTCAAGCTCAAGGCTGGCTGGCCCCAGTGCCCAGGCTCCACCTGGGGCTCGGCAGGGCCCCCAGCACCATCCCGCCTGGGCAGCAAGGGGACAGCAGCACCCATCACAGGGGGAGGGCTACAGCTGCTGACCCAGACAGCCCTGCCCTGCCACCACTCGCCACGTGAGCGCGTCCTAGCCCCCGCCCTTCTCTGAGCCTCAAGAGGTCCCCTGCCCTCTGATCTCAGGTGCTCCTGGCTCCTGCCTGGCCCTCCACACAGTAGGCAGTTTCCAGCATCCAACCACATCCCTGCGCTACAGCTCGGTACCGGACCGCCACCGCCCGCCACCAGCCGTGGCCCTGCTCCCTTGGAGACCTCAGGCTAGCCTCCGTGTCTCCGTGGGCCTCCCAAGGCAGCTACCAGCGCCGGGAGGAGGCAGCCTCACCCTCCGCCCCCGGCCAGAGTGTACAAAAGGCCTCGGCCGCTCCTGGAAGACGCCGCCCTGTTCTTTTCTCTTTGCACCAAACACTGTTGTTCTTGATTCCCAGGCCGCCGGCCACTCACGAGGCCCACTCCCTCTTTTTCGGAGCTTGTTTGCTTGCTGGCTCACGGCTGGGTTCTGGGTCCTCCTGGGAACACCCGCCCTGCTGGCCGGGGTTTTGTTAAATAGGACAACAGTCAGTAAACAGAGAAGCCAGTTATGAAACCTGGTAAAACTGGACAGGGTCTGAGCATGCGGAGCCCTGGGGACCTGAAAGAACACGTGTTTTAGAATCTGGGAGACTCAGCGCCTGTGATCAGGGCCTCAGTTTCCTTATCTGTAAAATGGGGAGCTCACAGGGCAGTGAGGGGGTTCAAGGCCTGACACACAGCACATTCGGAGCTCCTAGTGCCCCGCGTGTGAACACAGAGGCCTCTCAGCGTGAGAGGGTAGAGTGGTGCCCGAGAAAGGTTACAGGTTTCACAGTGAGCGTCCTGGGCTCAGGTCCGGGCTGTGTGACCCAGAGCTAGTTGCTTTCCCTCTCTGAGCGCTGGGTCATTCACTTGTAGAAAGGGACAGTACTGCCCAGTTGCAGGGTGGCTGGGAGCTCTGGAGCAAGTAGCCCAGAGCAGGGCTTATTTGTAGCAATGTTCAACAGATCACCCTCTCTTTGCAGACTGTGACCCCAAGAGCAAGAGAGTAACTTCTCAGAGTCACTTAGCGAGCACCGTTCCCAGGCCAGAGCCGAGGCCTGAGCCCACGACAAGGCCCCCGGGAAGGGCCAGCTGGACCTCTGCCCTGGCTCCATCCATCCCGGGCGTGGACAGCTGTTGGGGAGACAGCCAGTGAGGCTTGGCTGAAGCCACCTCCAACAGGCCGCCTCTCCCAGGGCCCGAAGCCACTGGCTTTTTCCCAGCCTCCGGAGGCTACCCCACGTAGTGCCGAGAGCCAGGACAGGACGTTCAGAAAGGGCTGGCCCTGCCGCTTCCTGACCCCGTGCCCTGGGAGCAGCCAGATCTGGCCACAGGTGTGAGCCAGGGCCCTGCCTGCCAGGGTCCCCTTTGGAGTCGGTCTCCCCTTGGGGGAGGCAGCGGCCCTGGGAAGGTGCAAACAGCTGTAAACAACCGTCTCCTCGCTGCCCCAGGACCCCACAGCCCACCAACAGGGAAGTCCAGGCACAAACGCACATCAGTGGCAGGACAAGGAGGCCCAACTCCAGGCACTGTGAGGCAGGACCAGTAAAGATGGGGAACACGGCCTCCGCCTGCCAAACTCCCGGGGCAGCAGGGCCTACGGGGCCCCAACCAGAGCCAGAGCAGCAACAGCTGCAGGAGGGGGCGTCCTGCTGCAGAGGGGAAAAGCTTCCCAGCAGGAAGAAAAACAGTCTGCGTGACTCTGCAAGGGGCTCCTGCCAGGAAAACCTGGGTGTAAATCCCTGACCTACCACTTCCAGCTGTGTGGCTCGGCTCTCTGAGCCTCAATTTCCTCATCTGTAGAATGGGATTAGAGTAGCCTCTTGCTAGGGTTGCTGTGAGAATTTTATAAAGTAAAAGCCGTCTGGGGCTTAGCACAGTGCGCAAGTATCAAGGAAGCTGTGGTGGCTGTTTGCTGGGGGCTCAGGAAGCCTCTGTTAATCTCTCTCTGACACTCAAGTTCCTTACGCATAAAATCAGCGTTAAAATGTCTTTTCAAAAGGTGAGTGGAAGGATTTCCCTGGTGGTCCAGTGGGTAAGACGCTGTGCTCCCAATGCAGGGGGCCCAGGTTCAGTCTCTGGTCAGAGAACTAGATCCCACATGCGGCACCTGAGACCTGCCATAGCCAAGTAAAGAAACAAAGTAAACTCTATTAAGGGTTGATTGAGACCATAAATGTGGAAGATCCTAAGATCATGCCTGACATAAGACAGAGGTTCAAAAATGCCAGTATCCTCCCCCTTCTCCCAGAGAGATAAGGAGTGGCGCAGCAGTGACCCAGCCAAGGAGATGCAAGTGACGAGCAAACCAGCCCAATTCTAAAGACCCTTCGAGCCCCGGAACTTTAATAAGATTCTGAAAAGAACAGCAAGAGGCAAAATAGTTTGTGCCTCTGCTCCCTGCCCCACCGCCGCGCCGCCTACCCTCCGCGTCTGTCTGGGGATCCAGTTCATCCTTCAGCAGCTCCCTAGGCCGATGGGAACCACAGGGTCAGGACCTCAGAGGACGGTGACAGGTCCCTCCTGCCGCAAGCTCCAAATGGAGCCTTTCTCTGTCCCCAAGCCCCTCACAGCCAGCAACAGCGGGAGCCCACCCTCCGGGCGCCAGTTTGCACCTGGCAGGCAGAACTTCTGAGAATCATAAAGGGGACAGAGGAGACAGTAGAGAACCCGGAACAGTGAGGGGAGCCTCGGCCAGCTCAGGGTACCAGGAATGACCGGCAGGGTGACGGCTGTGCAAACTTCCATCCAGGGGAAAATAAGATAATGTCCAGATTGAGTATGGTCGGAGCCTGAATTTCTACCTCAGGGGGCACTTGGGCAAATGGCCCTTCTGAGCATTTCAATTTCCTCCTCTATAAAATGGGGTGATGAGTCCTACCCTGGGGGTCGTCTGAGAGAACTGAAGGAGCTCCTGGTACACAGCAGGCGCTCAATAACCACAACCACCCCTAGAGTACGTGTCTAGGCCCTGCAAACATGCCCACTAGCCTCCCGTACCCACCCTTGGCTTTCATCTCTGCATCCCTGCCTCCAACACAGGGGAGGGCTGGAGGGTCCCAGCCAAGGCCCAGAGACCTGGACGTGCGGCTGGTGCCAAGGACAGGGACACATCTCAGGAGAGGGTCTCCAGCCAGCTCTTCAAGAGCCCACTGTGCCTCCTGCCCCATCCACAAATCTCTTCATGACGCCCTCCCCTCTCCTCTGGTCTGCTCCCACCCCAAGGAACAAGGGCTCAATCCCAGCCCTGCCTCTTACTACTTAGGTGACCCTGGGCAAAATGACTCAACCGTTCCGAGCCTGGGTCCTTGGGTACAGAATCGCCAGATTATCTCCCAGGCCTACCATAACTTGATACCGGTAAAAATCAGTTATGGAAAAACTCCAAGTGCTATAGCGTGGTTAGAAATCGTTTGCAATTTATCTCAAACGCTGAACTACAATAGAACTACCAGAGGTTCAAAGATATATTTTATCCTTGCTAATCCCTTTCATTTTAATAAGGCTTTTTAAAAACGTCCTTTCCCCTCTCAAACATAAACAGAGGTATAAGACTGGAATGCTTGTGTTCCTTTCCCAGCTCAGAGAATAAGCATCACCAGCTGGAAGAATTAATGAAATCCAGTCCACAGAGCACACGGCCTGGCACGTGAGACAGCTCCGGAATGGGCGTGGCCTCCTCTGCAATGGGCGTGGCCTCCTCCACAATGGGTGTGGCCTCCTCGCCCCAGGGGTGCTTCCGGCCTCACCTCCATCCGGGTATATGCCCAATCACCCGCATCATCTTCTAGGGACCCCCTCCTGAGAGCTTCCAGAACCCTCCGGAACACTCCAGAGTCAACCCCCCAGGACATATGCAAGGGCTGAGGCCAGAGCAGGGATGCTTAACCCCACGCACTCCCCATTCACGCTCACTTCCCCGTCGGCTTCCCAGACGCCGTCCTGGTTCAGGGTCCCCATCTCCCCTATGGAACCACTGCACCAACTTCACCAGTGCCTTCAACTCTCCATTATCCACAGAGACCACGTCATTCCCGACTTGGAACCTTTCCGCAGCCCCGCGTGCAAACTGAAAGAAGTCAGGCCTCCTAAGCTTGGCTTCTAAGGCCCTCTGGGATCCGGCGACCACGTGCTCTTGTAGCCTCATCCCCTAGTGCCCCCCACGCTACCCCTCTGCGACGCCTCCCGCTTCTACATCCTCAGTCTCCTGCCCCCAGAAGAGCGGGGTCTAGCCTCGGCTCTGCTTCTGACTGTGAGACCTCGGGCCGGCTCTTTGGCTCTCTGAGCCTCAGTCTTCTCATCGGCCTCTTGGGGAACTTGTGCAGATGAGACGAGATAAGGGAGTGAGGGTCAGATGCCGGGAGGGCTCCAGAAATGCAAGCCTGTGAGCTGCAGCCGCCTCCCTGCACTCTGACAGCAGCTAGCAGGGCGGATCGGCTCCTCCACCTCCGTAGGGGCGGGGGCTCCCTCTCCCCTAAGCCCCGAGCAGAGGCTCACAGCCAGCAGCTGCAGCCAGGGAGGGGGGCAGGAGCGGGGGCGGCTTAGAGGAAAATTACTCAGCGCTGGCCCAGCCACCAGGGGCTCCCAGCTGCCTCTGACAGCGGGGATCTGGGGGCCTGGCAGGCTCTTCCAGAGCCAAGGACTTGGCCCCAAGCCTTGACCCCGGTCTGAGCTGGTGGGATGGGGGGAGGGGTGGGCTGCCCTGGGCCCCACTCCTCTGGGACACTCCCACTCTTTGGCAGAAGAGGAGGAGGGAAAAACAAAAACAACAGACAGGCCTTTGTCAGAGGAGAAAACCGGCTCCTGCCACTGCATGCTGGGGCCCCATGCGCTGACCTGAGAAAGGGACCCTCTGTGCCCTACTGCCAAGCATCAAACCCCACACCCACCCTGGGGACCTTGTCCTGGCGTCATATACCTGGCGCCACGCCCAGCGTCACATACCCCCACGTTCTCTGTGTCCCATACCAGGCCTTGTGGTCCTCACACGTGTCCCACCTGTGCGCCCGGGGCACGGTCCTCATGCTGTGTCCCACGTCACTCCCACCTTCGATCATGCCCCCCGCATCATGTCACATCTGCCGTATGAGGGGCTCTGCACAGGTGGTCCCCGACTGGCGACGGTCCAACTGCACGATTTCCTGACTTGTGGATGGTGCAAAAGCGATACACGTTCAGTAGAAACCTGCTTGGAGTTTTGATCTTTCCTGGGCCAGCGATCTTTCCCGGTCGGCCACATGATCCCCAGGGCAACAACCGGTAGGCTTACAACCATTCTGTACCCAGACAACCATTCACTGTTCATCGACAGTACAGCATTCAAAACATTGGGTGAGACGACATTTAAAAAGAGTCTTCGTGTTAGATTTTGCCCAACTGTAGACTAGTGTTAAGTGTTCTGAGCACATGTAAGGTAGGCAGGCGAGGCTAAGTTATGATGTGCGAAGCTAAGATAGGAAAAGTGTATGATTGGAAAAGTGTATGATAGGAAAAGTGTATGAAATGCATTGATAAACTTGAGATATTTTCAGCTTATTGGGATGTAACCACATAGTGAGTCAAGAAAGATCTGTACCATCTACCTACGATCTTTTCAATGTCACGTCCACTGTCCCGAGCCCCATCCCCTGGAGAACTGTGTGCCATAACCCTTGTCCTGGGCCCACACACTGTGTCCCTTGCTGCATGACCCCCACGTGTGAAGGTCCAGGAGGACAGGCTCTGGGGCAGACTCCCAGCCCTTCCGACTGTTACCTCCATGACCGTGACAAGCCACGCCCCTTCTCGGTGCCTCAGTTTCTCTGGCTATGAAACGGAAATGATATTAACACTCACCTGCTGGGTGCTGTGGGGACTGAAGGAGACAGAGCAATTCCAGGGCTGGGCCCAGTGTTTGACACATAGCGAGTCTGTGGGTGTGGTACCTGCAGGCTCCCATGACCCCAGCACCTACCACGCATCAGACACTCTATCACTTTAGTGAAATTCAAACAGCAGCTACAAGGAGGCTATACTTCCCCCTCTAACAGGGGGGAAAAAAAATCAAAGGCTCAGAGAGGGGCGATGACCTGCCGGAGGTCACAGAGCCAGAAAACGGTGAGGCTGGGAGTGGCACGCAGGCCCGTGCATCCCGAGAGACAGAAAGGAGACTACTGAGGGATTAGGGGGTGGGTGTGCAGCTTGCCCGCCAGCAGGCACGGGCCCCTTTTAGGGGAGATGAGGGGTAATGAAAATGTGCTTCAATTGGACGTCTCGTGATGACGATGGCATAAGTCTGAAAGTTTACTAAAAATCACTGAATTAATTCAAACTGGTGAATTATATGTATATAAGTTATCTGTATACTTACTCCAGCAACTGATGTAAATCGTACTTCAATAAAGCCAGTTTGTTTGTTTAAAGCCCATGTGCTTTCCGGGCATCATTCTGCCAAGACATTCAGCAATAAAAGTGCTCTCTCTGTGAGTGGAGACGGCCAAGCAGTGGCTGAGCAGCCCCTCTGAGACCCGGGGGCGAGCAGCCCTGGGCTCCCTGGTTCCCTGACACCTCCACAGAGCAGGTGTGCAAGCCGAATCCCCTGGGGAGCTCCGGAGAACTTGGATTCCCAGGCCCCACGCCCAGCTTCGGAGTCTACGGCTCTGGGTGGGGCCCGGGAACCTGGGATTCTGAGGCTCAGCCCACACTGGGAACCACTTGTCAAAGCCCAGCACCTCTCACGCTGGGGGAAACTGAGGCCAGGCAGCCCTGGGGAGTTGCCAGCTCTGGCCATCGAGCCAGGGGAGGGCCTGGGCGGGACTGGAGGTCCCTTCCTGGCTCCTTTCTCCTTCCCTCCTCCGCCCACTCCATTCCTCCTGGCCCCCAGCCTCCTGGTGACTCAGGCCTCTGAGTCATCCAGTGGCACCACAGAGGAAACTTCTTAGGCAAAACAATCCCCAAACAAAGCCTCCCCCATCTGGGGAATAGGATAGGCCCAGGAGGCTAAGCCAGGGAGGGGAGGGGAACACAGGGAGGAGCCGGAAGCTCGGACCCCAAGCCCACAGAGCCCTAGAGAGGGCGCTTCCCTGCTCCCCTGAGTAAACGGCACTCACTACAGCACCCAGGAGGCTCACAGTGGGCCAGACAACATGGTAAGTCCTTCTCAGCTTCGTCTTCTTGACAATGCTTCCCAAGGCTAGCACATGCCCATTTTACAGATGGGGAAACAGAGGCTCAGAGAGGGTCAGCCCAAGGTGACACAGTTAAGAAGTGCAGAGCAGAGCCCAGAACCCAGGACTATCTGGCTTCAAAGTCTGGCTCTCACTCCTACGCACCTTTTAAAAACACCTCCTGTGTAGCCCGGCATGTAGACAGTGTCTCACCTACAGGAGACAGGTGAATGGCCCGGGAGGGGCCCGACCACACAAGCCTTTCTCCCTCTTCTCCCCGTGTCAGGCTCTGCCTCAGGACTTCCCGGCCCTGTGGGGTGTGCACATGAACTTGGGGGTTCCTCAGCAGCGGGAACACAAGGCAGGAAGCGCCCAGGGCCTGGTGAACCACCCGGGAGCAGCCCGGGAGCGGCAGGGCCCTGACGGATGAAGAGAATGGGTGTTTGTCTTTGGGGAACAGGGAGCCGGCAGGTAGGAGGAGGGAACAGCAGAAGCAAAGGCTCAGAGGTGCGGCCCCCCACAGCAAAGTGTAAACGCTGGCCAGGAGGGCCTGGGGTGAAGACCTGTGGGCAAACACTGGAGCGCCCTGACTGCGAGGGGTCCTGGCCCGCCTGAGGCTGGGGAGGATCTTTTCAGCCCAGAGAGAACAGGCTTGGAGCTGGTTTCATCTCTGCACGGGGCCTGGCCAGCGGCTGAACGGGGAGTCAGCACCCCTGGAGTCCTTCTTTCAAGCAGGCTTTGGGGACAACCCTAGACCCGCGGCTACTCACCCACGGGTCAGAGTCGCCCCCGAGGGCCTCTTCCTTCACCATGTCTGGGCTGGGCAGAGGACAGGCGAGCCTCTCCCGACCACACCGACCTAATCGCATCAGCCTATAAATAGGGCCCTGTGGCTTGGTCTGAAATAGCTGTGCCAGGCCCAACTCCACAGGCACCACCCGGGCATGCACGGTTCCGGAAATGATCCTTCTCGCTGACACGATTAAAACCCCAAACTTCCTCGGGAAACCATTGTGCATGTTCTAACTCAGTCTCTTAAACATGAGGCAGTGCACTGAGGGGGAAGCCAGCCACCCACGGCAGATGATGGCAGTGGGCCTGTGACTGTTTTTCTGCTTTCTGCTCTCGGGGACCCTGAGCAAGCCACTACCCTTCTTTGGGCCTCAGTTTCTCCAAATGTTCAACCTCCAAACTGGGAGGTTGAACATGATATCATTGGGGCCCTTCTAGCCTGGATGCTCCCCAGAATTGTCTCGGGGTAACCCCTACCCTCAAATGCTCATGCCACTGTTACCCCCTTCCCAGTTGACTTGGGGATTTTTTTAAGTTAATAATGACTGGTATTTAAAAATTAGAATTGCAATAAATACTTGAGTCAGGTCTACGCCCTGCCACTGAAAGGATGGGTGACCTTGGAAGGGTCACTGTCCCTCTCTGGGCCCCAGATTCCTCAGTCATAAGATGAAGGTGCTGGTAGGTTGATGCCCAAGGTTTATGACTATTTTTAATTAATTTTTTTGTGTGTTTGTTTAGTATTTGAGAGAACCAGGATAGGCCAGCCTGTGCTGAGTGCTGGGGCTAAAAGACAGCCAAGACCTGGTCCAGCCCTCAGAGCCGAGCCCTGTGCCAGACCCCAGTGGGGATACGTAAAGGCATTTCCAAACCACTTGGCATCCCACTAGAGGCCTCTTTCAGGGCTTCTGGGGACACCTTGCTTCCAGTTCAAATTTCAGATTTACGGTCACAAAGGAGAACTCCCCAAGGGATGGATGATGACATGGACTTGGCCACTACCTACCAACAGGGAAGGAAAGATAACCAACCCATCACTAGGTACCAGGCATATGCTTAGGACTTCACGTCCCATTATTAACCCTCAACAACCCTACTGTCATCCCCATTTCACAGATGAGGAAACTGAGGCTGAGAGGCGTTAAAGGACATGTCAAGGGGCACAGAGCAAGTCAGAGCTAGAGTAATGCTCGGACCTGTTGGCCTCTGGAATCCAGGTTGTAATCAAACCCCAGTGAAACAACTGAGGAGGGCTGACCAAAGGGGGAACGAAGGACAGGGGGCGGGAGAGAAACAGGCCCAGAGCGGTTTACTGCATGTGTCGGCGGGCGGGAGGGACGAGGCT